>NC_064820.1:8654051-8958275 GCF_024166365.1 Elephas maximus indicus | reverse complement strand
AACCCAGGACTTTCATAGGGTGCTGCCACTGCCTGTCATTTGGTTACCTCTGAAGACATAGTGGTACAATTTCCTAGTTGAGAAATTTTCTCTCATTTGAAAGAAATTTACACACATACAAGGAATGGCTTTGGGGAGCTATCTGACTGCCAGGGAGTAGCTTTAAACAACAGAAGTCAAACCATCTTGCCTTTTTCCAACTGCTAGATGCCTGCTTCCCGAGACCACACGAAGACTCACAGCTATCAAATGAAGAAAAATTGGCTTTGGGTTTACAACTTCATCGGCTCCTCCTTTACTCCTGTGTGGAAATTTTCACAAGAGGCTTGGCAAATGCTTTTAGAATAGCTGTGGTATTTGGCTGGATGGAGCCAGCGCAGTCTCGAACTGCTGTTTCCATTTTGCTCTTAAGCCACGGCTCCCTTCCCATGATTAGTCCCAAATAGAGCGTGCTTGCTTGGTCCAAGGAAAAAAGTCATTGAAAACAGGTTGCGTAAACTAGCACCATGTGATTCACCCCAAGGAAATTCATTAGCTCATGGATCTCCAAGCTCCATTTTTCAAATCGAACACTCTGGGCTTTCAAAGAAGAGTGCAAACATTCACTCACCCAAAGCTAGCTACCAAGAGTGTTTGTATTTATCCCACTGTACTATTGGTGATTCACAGAGAACTAAGTCAATACACATGTTTTAGATTTATCCCTTAGCCAGATCTCTCCCGTCTGCTTATGCAGGAACAACCTGTGGCTTGTTAAAGCAGTGGCGGTCACCATTTGTTTAATCCTTTTTCCAGGAAGAGCACTGAGGGGAAGATGTTGGGTCCTAAGGCTGACTGCCTTTGCTCTGCCCTTAGTCTTCCCATAGTCTTTCTTCCTAGAGAGTTAGCTACTCAGAACTGGCATTGAATCCCTCAGCACTGATTACAGAATAGATGGAAGTGTTAGGTCAGTATCCTTAAGGTAAGTGTACAGAGGAGAAGGCCTTATCCCTGACAAGGACACTCTTTGTAAATAAATGAATATTACTCAGAAAGCAAAAATTTCAAGCCTTGAAACATGAGATCTGTTTGTGTTTACTAATACAAACATAGACAGTTTTTAGAAAAGTGAAAACTGGGTCTTTTAAAATAACTAAAAATATAGTAAAAATAAGATAATAGAAACCAAGTTGCTGTATCTTGGTGGTCATGTGGCATGTGTCTAATAAAAAGCAATCAATGATTTACAAAAAGAAACCAAAAAAACCTAAACTCCTTTTCATCAAGGCGATTCCGACTCATGGCAAGCCCATGCGTTACAGAGTAGAAGTGCTTCATAGGGGTTTCTTGGCTGTCATCTTTTTGGAAGCAGGTATCCAGTCCTTTCTTCCATAGGATCACTAGGTGGGATCGAACTGCCACCCTTTAGGTTAGTAAACCAAAAAACCCAAACTGGTTGCAGTCGAGTCGATTCCGACTCATAGCAGCCCTATAGGACAAAATAGAACTGCCCTAATAGAGTTTCTAAGAAGTGCCTGGTAGATTTGAACTGCCGACATTTTGGTTAACAGCTGTAGCACTTAACCACTACACCACCAGGGTTTCCTTAGGTTAATAGTCAAGTGCAAACTATTTGCTCCACCCAGGGACCTTTACAGAAAGAAACACATTTGATTGAAATGGCATTGTACAGGGGAAGGAGAACTTGCTGATGATCACTGAGTCATCTGAAGGCTGCTCCTGAGCGTCAGTTTGACTGTACTGCCAGCAGGCACCCCATTCAGCCTTGGGCAACTTTTCTGGAATTTCAGGGCAGTGGTTCATCATACCCAGCAGTTGTGGAAAAGAATCATGAACCACTTCCCATTGTGCTCTGCAGGAATTTGTCCAGAAATTTTCAGGAGAGATTTTCCCGGTGTACTGTCCTCATCTGTGCTTCTTTGAAATAGCAGCCCCTACAGTAAGACATCCCATGTCTGTCAGTTTGTTGTACTGTGGGGGCTTGCATGTTGCCATGATGCTGGAAGTTCTGCCACTGATATTCAGATACCAGCAGGCCCACCCATGGGGGACAGGTTTCAGCTGAGATTCCGAAATAACTAGGAAGAAGGATCCAGCAGTCTACTTCTGAAAATAATTAGCCATGGAAAACCTTATCAATAGCAGTGGAACATTGTCTGATATAGTGCCCAGATATGAGCCCCCCAGGTTGGAAGGCACTAAAAAAAGACTACCAGGGAAGAGCTACCTTGTCAAAGTAGAGTCAACCTTAATGAGGTAGATGGAGTAAAATTTTCAGGACATTCATTTGCTGATGTGTCATGACTCAAAATGAGAAGAAACAGCTGCAAACATCCATTAATAATCAGAACCTGGAATGTAAGCAGCGTGAATCTAGGAAAACCGGAAATTGTCAAAAATGAAATGGAACGCATAAACGTCAATATCCTAGGCATTAGTGAGCTGAAGTGGACTGGTATTGGCCATTTTGAATCGGACAGTCCTATAGTCTACTATGCCAGGAACGACAATTTGAAGAGGAAAGGTGTTGCATTCATCGTCAAAAAGAACATTTTGAGATCTATTCTGATGTACAACACTGTCAGTGATAGGATAATATCCCTATGCCTACAAGGAAGACCAATTAATAAGACTATTATTCAAACTTACGCACCAACCACTAAGGTCAAAGATGAAGAAATTGAAGATTTTTATCAGCTTCTCTAGTCTGAAATTGATCGAACATGCAATCAGGATGCATTGATGATTACTGGTGATTGGAATGTGAAAGCTGGAAATGAAGGATCAGTAGTTGGAAAATATGGCCTTGGTGATAGAAAAAGTGCTGGAGAGCGAATGATAGAATTTTGCAATGCTGACAACTTCTTCACTGCAAGTACCTTTTTTTCACCAACATAAACAGCGACTATACACATGAATCTCACCAGACGGGATACACAGGAATCAAATCGACTACATCTGTGAAAAGAGATGATAGAAAAGCTCAGTAGCATCAGTCAGAACAAGACCAGGGGCCTACTGTGGAACAGACAATCAATTGCTCATATGCAAGTTGAAGTTGAAACTGAAGAAAATCAGAGCAAATCCATGAGAGCCAAAGTACAATCTTGAGTATATCCCACCTGAACTTAGAGACCATCTCAAGAATAGATTTGATTAGTTGAACACTAATGACCAAAGACCAGATGAGTTGTGGAATGACATCAAGGACATCACACATGAAGAAAGCAAGAGGTCATTCAAAAGACAGAAAAGAAAGAAAAGACCCAGGTGGGCGTCAGAGGAGACTCTGCAACTTGCTCTTGAACCTTGAGCAGCTAAAGCAAAAGGAAGAAATGGTGAAGTAAAAGAACTGAACAGAAGATTTCAAAGGGCGGCTTGAGAAAATAAAGTATTATAATGACATGTGCAAAGAGCCAGAGATAGAAAACTAAAACGGAAAAACAAGCTAGGTGTTTCTCAAGCTGAAAGAACTGAAGAAAAAATTCAAGCCTTGAGTTGAAATACTGAAAGATTCTATGCGGAAAATATTAAATGACACAGGAAGCATCAAAAGAAAATGAAAGGAATACAGAGTTACTGAACCAAAAAGAATTGGTCAATATCCAACCATTTCAGGAAGTGGCATATGATCAAGAACTTATGGTACTGAAGGAACAAGTCTGAGCTGTGCTGAAGGCATTGACAAAAAACAAGTCTCCAGGAATTGACAGGATACAACTAGAGATGCTTCAACAAACAGATACGCAGCTGGAAGTGCTCACATGTCTATGTCAAGAAATTTGGAAGACAGCTACCTGACCAACCAACAGGAAGAGATTCATATTTGTACCCACTCCAAAGAGAGGTGATCTAACAGAATGCAGAAATTATCAAACAATATCATTAATATCACACACACGAAAAATTTTGCCAAAGATTATTCAAAAGCGTTACAACATTACATTGCCTGGGAACTGTCAGAAAGTCAAGCCAGATTCAGAATAGGACATGGAACAAGGGATGTAACTGCTGATATCAGATGGATCATGGCTGAAAGCAGAGAGTACCAGAAAGATGTTTGCCTGTGTTTTATTGACTGTGCAAAGGAGGCATTTGACCGTATGGATCGTAACAAATTATGGATAACATTGCAAAGAATGGGAATTCCAGAACACTTAATTGTGCTCATGAGGAACTTGTACATGGATCAAGAGGTAGTTGTTCAAACAGTACAAGGGGATACTGCATGGTTTAAAGCCAGGAAAGGTATGCCTAAGGGTAGTACCCTCTCACCATACCTATTCAATCTGTATGTTGAGCAAATAATCTGAGAAACAAGACTATATGAAGAACAGGGCATCAGGATTGGAGGAAGACTCATTAACACCCCGCAACATGCCGATGACACAACCTTGCTTGCTGAAAGTGAAGAGAACTTGAAGCACTTACGGATGAAGATCAAAGACCACAGCCCTCAGGATGGATTACAGCTTAACATAAAGAAAACAGAAATTCTTACAACTGGACCAATAAGCAAAAACATGATAAATGGAGAAAAGATTGAAGTTGTCAAGGACTTCATTTTTCTTGGATCCACAATCAATACCCATGGAAGCAACAGTGAAGAAACCAAAAGATGCACTGCGTTAAGCGAATCTGCTGCAAAAGAACTCTTTAAAGTGAGAAAAAGCAAAGATATCACATTGAAGACTAAGGTGTGCCTGACTCAAGCCATGGTGTTTTCGATTATTTCATATGCATGTGAAAACTATGAATAAGGAAGACCAAAGAAGAATTGATGCATTTGACTTATGGTACTGGAGAAGAAAATTGAATGTATCATGGCCTCCCAGAAGAATGAACAAATCTGTCTTGGAAGAAGTACAACCAGATTGCTCATTAGAAGCAAGGATGGCAAGTCTTTGTCTCACATACTTTGGACGTGTTATCAGGAGATATAGTCCCTGGAGAGAGACACCATGCTTGGTAGAAAAAAAAAAAAAGTTTTTTTTTTTTTTTTTTCGAGGAGATGGATTGACACAGTTGCTGCAACAATGGGCTGAAGCATAACAACTATTGTGAGGATGGCGCAGGACAGGCAGTGTTTTGTTCTGTTGTACATTTGGTCACTATGAATTGGAACCGATGTGAGGGCACGTAACAACAACAACACCAAGAAAACCAAACCTGTTGCAGTGGAGTGGATCCTGACTCCTAGAGACTATATAGGATAGAGTAGCACCTGCTCCATAGGGCTTCCCCGGGCTGTAACCTTTATGTAAGCACACTGCCACATCTTTCTCTCATGAAGTGGCTGGTGGGTTTGAACTGCTGACATTTTGGTTAGCAGTTGAGCACTTTAACCACTGTGCCTCCAGAGTTCATTCCTTCTGCTATAGCATCATAGAGTCCCATCTTTTAGACGGGCTGAAAATATGCACAGTAAAGCCCTTGCATGATTTTACAGTTCTCAGGCATAAAAAAAAAAAAGTACAATAAAACAAGAGCATCTCCGGGAAAATATTAATGCGGTTTGTGGCAATTCTCCTTTAAGAATTATTAGGAAGTTGAGGTCAGTGGGTGTGCGTGCTCCATGGAAAGTAAGAACGCTCTGTTTGTGTGGTGAGCTCGGAGGTTCCTATGGCTACCTCCTAAAATATACATGAGATCTGAAGACACATTTGCACCTTGGAGATATCATTTCAGTTAAGTCTTTTTTTTTATCATTACATGAAATAGCTGTTTCTTTTGGCAAAATAAGAATCTCAAAAACATAAAAATTACACAGTTCATTTCAACCAGATGCTGGAGATTCTTGCTTTAGAAACCCGGTCCTTGCACTGCATGGGAATACAAACAGATGCTCTGTGGCACTTCATTATTGGATCACGAGTGCATTGATGTTGCATAAAGGGCATTGTAGAGTAATGTTTGTGATGCGCCTTGCCAAATGCAGGCTGAGATTGCAGCAGCATCATAGAACAGATGGAACTTAAAGTCATTGTTAAACTCCAATCTCCATTTCTTTTGATGAAGAGCTCCAAAGATAGCTTTAAGTGAACTTTCAAAGATAACTTTCTGGGTATCTAAAAGGCATAAAATTTATGGAGGGTATTGCACTAAAGCATTAGAAATACTTAGGTATGTCTTTTATTCTTCATCTTTTCATGGCTAAAATACGCCGGGCTCATTGGTAAAGCTTTTACATGTTAGTAGGAACAGGGATATTGTGTGTTTGTGCACGTACCCTCAGTTCAATCATCATTTTAGAAGTATCACCCTTTTCCTTGAAACCCCGAAAGGGAAAAACTCTTCTCTGTAGGTTGCAGGAGGTGGAGGTGATTTTGTTCGAGCCTGCTATGTTCAGCTAGCAAGAATTTTCTTGCAGTCTCAATTAGTTGATGAGGGGGATGAGTAGATTTGGAGCTGGGAGAAGAAATGAGAATGATTCTATTTTACAAAACTCTTGCCCTCATTGAACTGAAGAGCCAAGGTGGTGGTGGTCCAGAGCTGGGGGTTCAGAACCCGATAACACTGAGTTTCTACCTGATTCTGACACTCACAGGCTCTGTGACCCTGGCAAACCACTGGGTGTTTCCGGTTCCTCATCTCCACAATTCAATGACAATCTTTACTTCACAGGGTGGTTGAGTACTAGGTTAAATGAGAAAGCACTTCAAAAGCACAGAGTGGAGTGGATGGGTGTTGTGTCTCTGTGCATGGTAGCAGCCATGTAAGCATGTGTGTGTGTGTGTGTGCATGTGAGTGTCTGCATGTGTGATGTGTGTGTGGGGGTGTGTGCAAGTGTGGTGTGTGTGTACGAGTGTGGTCGGTGTGTGTGTCTGTACATGTGGTATGTGTGAGAGTGTGTGTGTTTGGTGTGAGTGTGCATGAGTATATTTGTTTGAGAGTGTGTGTGTAATATTGTTGATGCGTATGTGGGATGTGAGAACGTATATGTGTGGTGTGAATGGTTGTGCATGTGTGTAAGCATGTATGTGTGCATGTGATTTTGTGGTGTGTGTGGTATGAATACATGTGCATGTTTGTGTGAGTGTGTTGTGTGTGAGGTATAAGTGTATAAATGTATGTGTGTGTGAAATGAGAATATTGAGAGTGTATGTGTGGTGACTGTGTGGTATGAGTGTGTATGGATGGGTTGTGTGTTAGTGTGTGTGTCTGATATGTTGTGTAGTGTGTGTGGATGGCACATGGTAGTATGTGTGCCTGTATTGTGTTTGTGTGTTTGTGTGGTGCGTGGTGGTGTGAGTGTGTGTGCATATGTTGTGTGTAATGAGTATGTGTGTTGGATATGTGTGTGGTGTGAGTATGTGCGTGTGGTATGTGGAGGTATGAGTACATGCGCATGCGTACGTGCGTGTGATTGTGGAGGGGGCAGACTGCCATATTCTGACCCACACCTGAAAGCACACTGGATTTTTCTCCTGGGCTCGGCAATCCCTCTGGGTGGATGCTCTGTTTGGCTCTGATCCCACAACTGCCCTCTGGGCCTCAGGCACTGCAATACCATGACAGGAGTCAATTCCCTGGTTTCAGATGGGAATGTTCCATTTGCAATACTTAAACATAATATGCTTCATTTTAAGAAAACAGGATGGAAGCAGAGGGTAGACCTGTGGATGCTGTTAACCCAAGTAGATCTGGGGACTTCAGAGCTCCAGGCACTAGTCACAGGCAGTGAGGATAGATTCTCACCACCAGTCACAGTCAGAGAAAAAAACCTACTCAAACTAGTGTTGATGTATGACTTTACAGTGGCCTTTACCCAAAATCATGAAAAAACATGGCCTGCCCCAAATTTAAGTTGATTAGAAATATTTGTATTATGCTAATAGTTATCTTTTTTTAATACAATAATGAAAACTTTTGTCGGTGAAGAAATTGCCTACTTGTGAGGAAGTTCTGAGTATGTGGTAAAGAAAATTTTTCTGGAGTGTTAGATTTTTATCTTATTGGTAACATTTGGTACTGTATGTATATGTAGGTGTGTGTGCACAGACACACACCATGGGCATCCCTGTTCTCCATGGGAAACCCTTGTGGTATTAAAAGTATCAGTGGCATAGCTTCTGGTGTTATAGCAACATACAAGCCACCACAGTATGACAAACTGACACATGACTGGTAGATATTGATCTCTATTATATCTATATATACCTATACTTATACCTGTATATCTACCTATTCCCACACCTATACTATACCTATACATTTTGTGGAGTTAGTGAAGAATACTGAATATACCATGGACTGCCAAAAGAAAGAATAACTCTGTCTTGGAAGAAGTACAACCAGGATGCTCCTTAGAAGCAAAGATGGTGAGACTATGTCTCACATACTTGGACACGTTTTCAGGAGGGATCAGTCTCTGGAGAAGGACACCATGCTTGGTAAAGCTTGGTAAAGTAGGGAGCTGGTGAAAAAGAGGAAGACCCTCAATGAGATGGATTGACACAGTGGCTGCAGCAAAGGGCTCAAGAATAGCAGGGGAGGTGGAACCAAGATGGCGAAATAGACAGATACTTCCGGCGAGCCCTCTTTACAACAAAGACCAGAAAAAACAAGTGAAACGAGTATATCTGTGACAAGCTGGGAGCCCTGCGCTTCAAAGACAAGCTTAGAAAAGGAACTGAGGGGAAGGGGGAGGAAGAGACTGTTCAGAAGCAGAGAGGAGTTACTGGACCTGAATCACGGGGAGTCCTCAGGCACCATTCCCTGAGTGGTGGCAGCAATGGGCTGATGCTAGTGTTCGGCCGCAGTTTCCTCGGGAAGAAGCAGGCAGCCACACAGCCTACTCACAGCTCCAGAACCTGAGAAGAACAGCTCTCTTGGCAAAAGCTAGGTACTTGCGTGTATTTTACCAAGCCCCCCCACCACCAAGCTGGCTTCAACAGCTGAATTCCCTGGGCCTAAGATAGGCATTGTTGAGCACCTAGAGCCATCCCCCCGTCCTTGGGGAGGGAAAAAATCTGCAATTGGGGGAAAACATAATTTGCCAGCTCCATTAACCGGGGGAGCACAGGAGAGAAGTGGCTCCTGTCCAGGCATAAACTGTCTGTGGAATTTGAGCACCTTTCCATTCTGCATGGAGCTGTGTGGGCCTATTTCAGGAGAATAGGCCCTTGTTGGCAGACTCCAACTGTTTCAGCTGTGCAGTGGAGAGGTGGATGTTTGATATTAGACATTGCTTTGCCTATTAAACAAGGTCCTCACCTACCCAAATCAGGGACCTAAGGACTGGTAGCTCTACTCAGGTCACAGAGCCACCCGTGACAGGGGTCCAAAGATAACTGGTACCTCCCAGTCCTTACAACCAAAAACTTTGGGTGCCCATGTCCGTCTGCAGAACCCACCCACCTGCGCTCTCTAAGGAACAGAGAGACGCTTTCCTCAGAGACACTTGGAGATTGGTTCTCAGCCCCCTGCCTTGTTCAGAGCTTGACCCCTGCTGCAATCAGATACCGGTCTATACGCCAATCACCCCTGCCCTTCTAAGACTGTGGGACAGAGCCTGTACCACACACTTGATGATCAGATACCTGGAAACCTGAGCTGAATTCATACAAGAAAACTGAATGGACTCCTAGACTGATATACCTAATAACAGCTCTAGCCATCTGGGGACAGGATGTCAGAGCTCCAAAGGTGAAAACAATCAAGCTAGCTCACTCAAGCAACCCATAGGGGTACACCAAAACAAAACAAGGCAAGAAGCTATGACACAGTAAGCAAGCATAAACTAACACAATAACTTATATTTTTTATAGATGACTCGGAGACAACAATCAATATCAAGTCACATAAAGAAACAGACCATGATCACCTCAACAGGCTCTCAAAACAAACGACCCAGGGATCTTCTAGATGAAAGTGCATTCCTGGAATTACAAGAGCCAGAATACAAAAATTTAATATACAGAACCCTTCAAGACATCAGACGGAAACGAAACAATACACAGAACAAGCCAAGGAAGACACAGATAAAGAAATTGAGGAAATTAGAAAGATTATTCAGGAACATAATGAAAAATTTAATAAGCTGGAAAAATCCATAGACAGACAGCAATCAGAAGTTCAGAAGATTAACAATAAAATTACACAAGTACACAACTCAATAGAAAGTCAGAGGAGCAGAATTGAGCAAGTAGAAGCTAGAATTTCTGAACTCGAAGATAAATCACTTGGCACTAATATATTTGAAGAAAAATCAGATAAAAGAATTAAAAAAAATGAAGAAACCTTAAGAATCATGTGGGACTCTATCAAGAGAAATAACCTACGAGTGATTGGAGTACCAGAACAGGGAGGGATAACAGAAAATACAGAGAATTGTTGAAGATTTGTTGGCAGAAAACTTCCCTGATATAGTGAAAGATGAGAAGATATCTATCCAAGATGCTCATCGAACTCCACATAAGGTAGATTTTAAAAGAAAGTCACCAAGACGTATTATAATCAAGCCTGCCAAAACCAAAGATAAAGAGAGAATTATAAGAGCAGCAAGGGATAAATAAAAAGTCACCTACAAAGGACAGCCAATAAGAATAAGCTCAGACTACTTGGCAGAAACCATGCAGGCAGGAAGGCAATGGGATGACATATTTAAAAAATTGGAGGAAAAAAATTGCCTGCCAAGATCACATATCCATCAAAACTGTCTCTTAAATATGAAGGTGAAATTAAGACATTTCCAGATAAACACAAGTTGAGCGAATTTGTAAAAAACAAACCAAAACTACAAGAAACACTAAAGGGAGTTCTTTGGTTAGAAAATCAATAGTATCAGGTATCAACCCAAGACTAGAGCACGGGGCTGAGCAACCAGAAGTCAACCCAGAAAGGGAAATCCAAAAAAAAAGCAAGATTATTCAAAAAAAAAAAAACTTAAAACAGGGTAACAGCATGTTATTATATAAAAGAAGACAACATTAAAATAATAAAGAGGGACTAAGAAATGTAATCATACACCTTCCACATGGAGAGGAAGATACAGCGATACAAAGAAATAAAAGTTAGTTTTAAATTTAGAAAAATCAGGGTAGATAATAAG
The DNA here is from genome assembly GCF_024166365.1 of Elephas maximus indicus. Lineage (NCBI taxonomy): Eukaryota > Metazoa > Chordata > Mammalia > Proboscidea > Elephantidae > Elephas > Elephas maximus. Next base: position 8,947,222 of record NC_064820.1, on the reverse strand, counting down.
GTAACCACAAAGGAGACAAACTATCCTACTCATCAAAATAAACTACAAGAAAAAATAGAGACTGAGCAGAAACAAAATCAACAACAATATGAGGAAAGGACAATATATAAAGATAATGTACTCAGCACATAAAATTAAGTGGGAAAAGAAACTGTCAACAACACACAAAAAAAGATATCAAAATGATAGCACTAAATTCATACCTATCCATAATTACCCTGAATGTAAATGGACTAAATGCACCAATAAAGAGACAGAGAGTGGCAGAATGGATTAAAAAACAAGGTCCGTCTATATGCTGCCTACAAGAGACAAACCTTAGACTTAGAGACACAAACTAAAACTCAAAGGATGGAAAAAATATATCAAGCAAACAAAAATCAAGAAAGAGCAGAAGTGGCAATATGAATTTCTGAGAAAATAGACTTTAAGGTTAAATCCGTCAGAAAGGATAAGGAAGGACACTATATAATGATTAAAGGGACAATACACCAAGAAGATATAACCATATTAAATATTTATGCACCCAATGACAGGGCTGCAAGATACATAAAACAAACTCTGTCAGCACTGAAAAGTGAGATAGACAGCTCCACAATAATTGTAGGAGACTTCAACACACCACTTTCGGTGAAGGACAGGACATCCAGAAAGAAGCTCAGTAAAGACACGGAAGATCTAAATCCCACAATCAACCAAACTGACCTCATAGACATATACAGAACACTCAACCCAACAGCAACGAAGCATATTTTCTTTTCCAGTGCACATGGAACATTCTCTAGAATAGACCACATATTAGGTCCTAAAGCAAGCCTTAGCAGAGTCCAAAACACTGAAATATTACAAAGCATTTTCTCTGACCATAAGACCATAAAAGTGGAAATCAATAACAGAAAAAGTAGGGAAAAGAAATCAAGCACTTGGAAACTGAATAATACCCTGCTCAAAAAAGACTGGATTATAGAAGACGTTAAGGATGGTATAAAGAAATTCAGAGAATCCAATGAGAATGAAAATGTTTCCTATCAGAACCTGTGGGACACAGCAAAAGCGGTGCTCAGAGGCCAATTTATATCAATAAATGCACACATACAAAAAGAAGAAAGGGCCAAAATCAAAGAATTATCCCTACAACTTGAAGAAATAGAAAGAGAGCAACGAAATAAACCCACAGGCACCAGAAGAAAACAAATAATAAAAATTAGAGCTGAACTAAATGAAATAGAAAACAGAAAAACAATTGAAAGAATTACCAAGACCAAAAGCTGTTTTTTTTAAAAAATCAACAAAATTGATAAACCACTGGCTTAACTGACAAAAGAAAAACAGGAAAGGAAGCAAATAACCCAAATAAGAAATGAGATGGGCGATGTTACAACAGACCCAACTGAAATTAAAAGAATCATATCAGATTACTATGAAAAATTGTACTCTAAGAAATTTGAAATCCTAGAAGAAATGGATGAATTCCTAGAAACACACTACCTACCTAAACTAACACAAACAGAGGTAGAACAACTAAATATACCCATAACAAAAGAAAAGTTTGAAAAGGTAATCAAAAAAACTCCCAACAAAAAAAAGCCCTGGTCCGGACAGCTTCACTGCAGAGTTCTACCAAACTTTCAGAGAAGAGTTAACACCACTACTACTAGAGGTATTTCAGAGCATAGAAAAGGACGGAATACTACCAAACTCATTTTATGAAGCCACCATATCCCTGATACCAAAACCAGGTAAAGACAACACAAGAAAAGAAAATTATAGACCTATATCCCTCATGAATGTAGATGCAAAAATGCTCAACAAAATTCTAGCCAATAGAATTCAACAACATATCAAAAAAATAATTCACCATGACCACGTGGGATTCATACCAGGTATGCAGGGATGGTTCAACATCAGAAAAAACAATTAATGTAATCCAGCATATACATAAAACAAAAGACAAGAATCACATGATTTTATCAATTGATGCAGAAAAGGCATTTGACAAAGTTCAACATGCATTCATGATAAAAAAAAAAAAAAACTCTCAGCAGAATAGGAATAGAAGGAAAATTCCTCACTGTAATAAAGGCCATTTATACAAAGCCAACAGCCAACATCACCCTAAATGGAGAGAACCTGAAAGCATTGCCACTGAGATCTGGAACCATACAAGGATGCCCTTTATCACTGCTCTTATCCAACATTGTGTTGCAGGTCCTAATCAGAGCAATGAGGCTAGATAAAGAAATAAAGGGCATCCAGATTGGCAAGAAAGAAGTAAAAGTATGTCTATTTGCAGATGACATGCTCTTATACACAGAAAACCCTAAGAAATTCTCCAGAAAACTACTGAAAATAATAGAAGAGTTCAGCAGCGTATCGGGATACAAGATAAACATACAAAAATCAGTTGGATTCCTCTACACCAACAAAAAGAACATCGAAGAGGAAATCACCAAATCAATGCAATTTTCAGTAGCCCCCAAGAAGATAAAATACTTAGGAATAAATCTTACCAGAGATGTAGAAGACTTATACAAAGAAAACTACAGTACACTTCTGCAAGAAACCAGAAGAGACTTACTTACTAAGTGGAAAAACATACCTTGCTCATGTCTATTCTACCAAAAGCGATCTATACATTTACTGCAATTCTGACCCAAATCCCAATGACATTCTTTAATGAGATGGACAAACAAATCACCAGCTTCACAGGGAAGGGAAAGAGGCCCTGGATAAATAAGGCATTACTGAAAAAGAAGAACAAAGTGGGAGGCCATACTTTACTTGATTTTAGAACCTGCCACAGTAGTCAAAACAGCCTGGTACTGGTACAACAACAGATACATAGACCAATGGAACAGAATTGAGAATCCAGACATAAATGCATCCAGATATGAGCAGTTGGTATTTGACAAAGGCCCCAAAACAGTTAAATGGGGGAAAAGACAGTCTTTTTAACAAATGGTGCTGGCATAACTGGATTTCCATCTGTGAAAAGATGAAACAAGACCCATACCTCACTCTATGCACAAAAACGAGCTCAAAATGGATCAAAGACCTAAATATAAAATCTAAAACGATAAAGATCATGGAAGAAAAAATAGGGACAATGTTAGGAGCCCTAACACATGGCATAAATAGTGTACAAAACATTATTAAGAATGCAGAAGAAAAACTAGATAACTGGGAGCTCCTAAAAATCAAACAGCTATGCTCATCCAAAGACTTCACCAAAACAGTAAAAAGACTACCTAAAAAACAGACTGGGAAAAAATTTTTAGCTATGACATTTCTGATCAGCGCCTGATCTCTAAAATCTACATGATACTGCAAAAACTCAACTGCAAAAAGACAAATAACCCAATTAAAAGATGGGCAAAAGATATGAATAGACACTTCACTAAAGAAGACATTCAGGTAGCTAACGGATATATGAGGAAATGTTCACGATCATTAGCCATTAGAGAAATGCAGATCAAAACTACAATGAGATTTCATCTCACTTAACAAGTTGACATTAATCGAAAAAACACAAAATAATAAATGTTAGAGAGGCTGTGGAGAGATTGGAACACTTCTACACTGCTGGTGGGAATGTCAAATGGTACAGCCACTTTGGAAATTGATTTGGCCCTTCCTTAAAAAGCTAGAAATAGAACTACCATACGATCCAGCAATCCCACTCCTTGGAATATATCCTGGAGAAATAAGAGCCTTTACACGAACAGATATATGCACGCCCATGTTTATTGCAGCACTGTTTACAATAGCAAAAAGATGTAAGCAAACAAGATGCCCATCAACTGATGAATGGATAAATAAATTATGGAATACTCACACAATGGAATACTATGCATCAATAAAGAACAGTGAGAAATCTGTGAAACATTTTATAACATGGAGGAACCTGGAAGGCATTATGCTGAGTGAAATTAGTCAGTTGCAAAAGGACAAATATTGTATAAGACCACTATTATAAGAACTTGAGAAATAGTTTAAACTGAGAAGAAAACATTCATTTGTGGTTACAAGAGGGGGGAGGGAGGGAGGGAGGTTGGGAGAGTGGTATTCACTAATTAGATAGTAGACGAGAACTACTTCAGGTGAAGGGAAAGACAACACACAATACAGGGGAGGTCAGCACAATTGGACTAAACCAAAAGCAAAGAAGTTTCCTGAATAAACTGAATGCTTCGAAGACCAGCGTAGCAGGGGCAGGGGTTTGGGGACCATGGTTTCAGGAGACATCTAAGTCAATTGGCATAATAAAATATATTAAGAAAACATTCTGCATCCCACTTTGAAGAGTGGCATCTAGGGTCTTAAATGCTAGCAAGCAGCCATCCAAGATGCATCAATTGGTCTCAACCCACCTGGATCAAAGGAGAATGAAGAACACCAAGGATACAAGGTAATTACAAGCCCAAGAGACAGAAGGGGCCACGTGAACCAGAGACTACATTATCCTGAGACCAGAAGGACTAGATGGTGTCTGGGTACAACTGATGACTGCCCTGACAAGGAACACAACAGAGAACCCCTGAGGGAGCAGGAGAGCAGTGGGATGCAGACCCCAAATTCTCATAAGACCAGACTTAATGGTCTGACTGAGACTGGAAGGACCCCAGTGGTCATGGCCCCTAGACCTTCTATTGGCCCAGGACAGGAACCATTCCCGAAGCCAACTGTTCAGACATGGATTGGACCGGGCAATGGGATGGAGAGGGATGCTGGTGAGGAGTGAGCTCCTTGGATCAGGTGGACACTTGAGACTATATTGGCATCTCCTGCCTGGAGGGGAGATAAGAGGATAGAGGGGGTTAGAAGCTGGTGAAATGGACACGAAAAGAGAGAGTGGAGGGAGAGAGTGGGCTGTCTCATTAGGGGGAGAGTAATTGAGAGTGTGTAGCAAGGTGTATATAAGTTCTTGTGTGAGAGACTGACTTGATTTGTAAGCTTTCACTTAGAGCAGAATAAAAATTATATATATATATAAAAAAAGAATAGCATCAATTGTGAGGATGGTCCAGGACCAGGCAGTGTTTTGTTTGGTTGTACATAGGGTTACTATGAGTTGGAACCGACTGGAGGGCACCTAACAACAACAACAACATGTATACAATAGCTGCATGAAGCAGGCTTATGCTCATAAAAGTTATGGCCAAGGAAAGTGATGCTAATTTCTCCTTAATATTCGTCCTTTAGAAGGTTTTTTTTTTGTGTGTGTGTGTCTTATTATTGATTTCAAGAAAAACAGAATTCTCTAAAGGCATAGAATTCCTGAGACAAGAAAACAGTAATCTTCACAGATGGTTCTGTCATTCTTGAGGAACTAACTGTATCCACACATAAGCATTTTGGATAGGGATTTGGAAGTGTGTTAATAGCCATGTATGGACATGGCTATGAACATGGCTATGACTGCCTGGACTATGAGGCAGTTTTGGTTCCAGCCTGTAGGGCCACCCATCGACATAAGATCAGTGTGAGAAACTACCCCACACTCAGTCTCTGGTCCTGTCATTAAATGTGGCTCTGTCATATATCTAGGGCTGTAAGAGCTGCATTCTAGATATACTACAGAGCTTCAATATGCATTCAAAGGAAATCTACAGGCCACCACTAAAGAAGTAAAGCAAAACTCAGGGAAAAACAGTAAGACATTTTTAGAGTTTCAGTGGAAATTTTTGTGTGAAATTACTTACATCAGTCTGCCTGAAAACTCTCTTGGGAGTGTTTATGCTGACCATTTCTTTCTCTCCTCCCCTCAGTGGGAATCAGGACCGATTCGCAGAGTCCTTCATTTCAGAACTCGGGAACACATGTGTTGACCTGATTAGCTGTGTTTAGAACAGGTGCTTTCTGGAACAAGGAGGGGACAGACAGCTGCATTAGTCTGTCAGGTCATCAAACTGGGGCTCCTTCCACCTTTTTGAGGCAAGAAAGACTCTTAAATTGAATAATAGTCATTTTCCAGCTCGGAGGGAGGCTAGAAATCACTAAAAATCTTATTTAAACTTTCCATTCTCGTTCTGAAGCAAATTTACAGTGGAGGTCAGTACTTTTGCAAGACTGCTGGGGAGAATTCCTCATCAGAACAGAGGTATTTTTCTCCATTGTTGAACCAGCTACCTTCCATCAATTTTTCTCATCATTCCACTCATCTTATTATGACCTTCATGGGATAAAAGAAGTACAGCTCTAACTCTTTTTTTTTTTTTTTCCTTCCTGCAAATGGCGCCTCCCTGTGTATTATGTGGTTAATATTGATTATAAATCACAGTCAACTCAGAGAGCCGTGTTCATCCCCCCTGGACTGCCCTTCCCCCACTCTGCAAACAATTTTCTGCCTTTAACCTGCTTTAAAAGGCTACTTTGGATATTTTTTCTTCTAAAAGGTGATTGCCACTTTTAATTGTGCTTATTTAGATTCCAAAACTCCCAATATGTTTTCATATCAGCGGCAGGACACAAACGCAAAGTACAAGGAGAAGCCCCCACCCCTGATTGCAACACGGAGTGATCTAATTTCCCCAGCAAGAACAGATGATTCTCTGCGCAGGCTCTGGGCCCCTGGGGTGACCGATTCAGAGGTCAATTGAAGGAGCAGCAAGGCATGTCTGCGATTCACCTGCTTTCTTTTGATCTGTATTCTCTTGTGTATATAGTTTGAAGAGATATGCAATTTCGATCTGAGATGTAAAATTCCTTAATGAGTTTGTGTAGAGACGTGCATAATGTAGGAATAAATGAGGATGGTGATGGTCAGTGGCCTCACTTTCTTATTCAAGCTTTTCCAGGGATGCTAAATTCAACTGCGGCCGCTTGGGTTTTTAATGTTACTTGAAAAGTCCCTGCTCACCATTAGCTCTTCCATGGCTGATTTGATTGTAGGGACATTATTCCTGAGGCTCCCGATAGAGTCTCTTCCCCGTCTAGCTGACTTTAGCATAAAAAGAAAATTGAATCATAAGCAATGAAATTTTATCTATTCAACTCTCTTTATTCTCAACTAGACTTAATAATGCTGGGTTTTATGGTTTCTCCCTAAATAGCATAAAATATATGAAATTAACACATTTCAAAGATGATTAGGTCACAAGGAGGCTTTATTAAATATACCCGCATGGTGAGTTCTCTTTCTTAACCAGGTTGTGGATGAGGCACTATACTTCTTTATTATTAGAATATTGTAATAGGGAGTTGTGATTTTATTTTTAGTAACTAGCAACAACAACAACAACAACAAAAAGTAAAAGAAAGCAATGTGAAATAATAAGAAAAGAGTAATGATTACAACCGTAACAACAGTAACACTATTTCTTATAGATCTCTTAGAACGCTCTTTAGAAATGAGGATGGCACGACTTCTGCTTGCTCAATTTGGACACGTCATCAGGAAACACCAGTTGCTAGAAAAGAACAACACATTTGGTAAAGTAGAGGGTCAGTGAAAAGGAGGGAAACCTCCAGTGAGATGGACTGGCACAATAACCACAACCATGGACTCAGGCATACCAACACTCATATAGATGGCCCAGGGCAGGCAATACTTTTTTCTGTTGTTTATAAGGTCGCCATGAGTGGGAGCCAACTTGACTGCAACTAACAATAACAATAACAACTACAAGGTGGGGAAATTGGATGCCAGAAAGTACAAATCTCCTTTCAGTCTTTCTCTGTGAAGGTTAATGATATGTGCCAGTTTGGCTATTGCTCCCAGTTGTTTTTCAAACGTTAGTCTAGTTGTTGCAATGAAGGTATTTACCTATGATCAGCACTTAAGTAAACTGACCTCAAGCAGATTACCTTGTGCTGTTCCTTCTCTACTAAGTTCTCCTCATAGAGCTCTGACTATGGATAAAATGGATAGATGCTCCTTATATGATGCTGAGGAGGAGAGGATCATTTTGCTGGAAAAAGTTGACGAGTATCTGCCAAAGAACTTGCCATCATGCCTGGGCGGGAGGAGATGAGGAAGAATTCACCAGCTGAGAATAAACCAGTGGCACTCCAGGAGAGGAATAAGTGAGTGCAATAAAAAAGAAGCATTTTGAGGGAAGGAAAAAGGAAATGTGGAATGAGGTTTGCACAGAATAGAGGCATGAAAGCAAACGAGGAAGCTTGGGAAGCCTGGGCTTGTCATGGGCATCAAATGGATAAGACCTGTTTCCTCAAACAATAGCCATGGAATTCATGGCTGAAGGACCTTTAACAGAGTAATTTGCTCCGCCCACCCCAAAGGTTGTAAAACTAAAACTACCACCCTCCTGGATTCCACCTCACAGTGACCCCAAAGGGTTTCCAAGGCTGTAATCTCTAGAGAAGCAGACTGCCACATCTTTCTCCTGTGGAGCCGCTGCTGGTTTCAAACCACCAACCTTTTGGCTAACAGTCGATTGCTTTAACTCCTGCGCCACCAGGGATCCTTTCCCCAAAGGTTCATTGCTGCATTTAAACACAGTTTAATGTCATCATGTTCTAAGGGAGTGGGTTAGAGCCTTTGCTGGGTCACAGAACCTTTGAGAATGTAATGAAATTTTTGCTCACTTTGGGGAACCCTGTAAAGTCCACAAGGTCTCCTCACCGAGCTTACTGAGGCTGTCTTAGTGAGGGTTCTCCAGAGATAGAGAACCAGGATATATTACACACACACATGCACACAAACACACACACACACACACACACACACACAGATGTTAAGGAAGGAATTGGCATATGTGATTTTGAGAGCTGGCTAGTCCAAAATCTGTAGGCGAGACCATGAGCTGGAAACTCCAGAAGGATGTGCATTGACAGTTCTGAGGCAGAATCTTTCTCCCTCTTCTCGCTGAAGAAATCTCAGATTTTATTCTTAAGATCTTCAGCTGTTTGGATGAGGCCCACCCACATTTGGGAGGGTAATCTCTTTAAGGTCAGTTTAAATGTGAATCACATGTAAATCCATTCCTAGCGACATCTAGTGCAGTAACGGACCAAGCAACTGGGCACCAGAGCCAAGTGGGCACATAACGTTAACCATCAGAGAGGGAGGTTGAAAAGATGGTGTGTACTTTCTGGGACCCAACTTCCTCACACAGCAAATGAAATGTTTGCTTCAGGTGACCTTTGAGGCATCATTCAGCTCACTAGGATCTGACTCTAAGGGGGAATCTGGGTTTCTGCTTATCTGATCTCTCAATAACCTAATCATCTGGATGTATTTTGAAGTTGAATCCTCTTAACAACTGGCTAGTGAGGAAAACTTCACACACTTAAAAAAGACAAATATTTTCATAAGTGCAGACCTCTTTTGCAACCTCCTCGCCACATCAATCTTACACAACCTTCTGAGGTTTAGTACTCCATGCTTTGGAGTCAGACAGACAAATTAGTTACCTTCTCTGGGCCTCCATTTCCTTCTTTAGAAAACAAAGATAAGAATAGAACCTTACTGGGTGAATGTGAGGGATAATGGTGAAGGATCCCTGGTGGTACAATGGTTAGGTGCTCAGCTGCTAACCAAAAAGTTCAGTGGTTTAAATCCACTAGCCACTCTGGGGGGGAAAGGTGTGGCAGTCTGCTTCCAAAAAGATTTACAGCCTTAGAAATGCTATGGGGCAGTTCTACTCTGTCCTACAGGGTCGCTATGAGTTGGAATTGACTCCACAGCAAGAGGTTATTTCTTTTTGCATGTGAACAAGTCTGTCTTGGAAGAAGTACAGCCAATGAGCCAGAGCGCCCTTAGAAGCAAAAATGGCAAGACTTTGTCTAGCACACTTTGGATATATTATCAGGAAGGGTCAGTTCTGAAGAAGGACATCATGGTTGGTAAGGTACAGGGTCAACGAAAGAGAAGAAGACCCTTGACGTGATGGATTGGCACAGTGGCTGCAACAATGGGCTCAAACAAAGCAAGGATTGTGAGGATGGTGGAGGATAGAGCTGTGTTTTGTTCTGTTGTACATAGGGTCACTATGAGTCAGAATCGATTGGATGGCTCCTAACAACAAAAACAACATAGGGTCACTAGGGGTTGTAATCGACTCCACAGCAATAGGTTGGTTTGTTTGTTTGATTTGCAGGCTAAATACATGGCACATTGTATGACGCTTTGTAACCTCCTGTCTTAATCATCTAGTGCTACTATAACAGAAATACCACAAGTGGATGGCTTTAAAAAACAGAAGTTTAATCTCTCACAGTGTAGTAGGCTAGAAGTCTGAATTCTGGGCGCCAGCTCCAGGGTAAGTCTTTCTCTCTCTTTTGGGTCTGGAGGAAGGCTCTTATCATCAATCCTCTCTGGGTCTAGGAACTTCTCCATGCAGGAACCCAGGTCCAAAGTATGCGCTCTGCTCCTGGCACTGCTTTTTTGGTGGTATGAAGTCTGCATGTCTTTCTGCTCACTTCTCTCTTTTCTATTTCAAAAGAGATCTGCTCAAGATAAAATTCAATCTTGTAGATTGAGTCCTGGCTCATAAACATAATTTCCACTAATCCCATCTCATCAACATCATAGAGATGGGATCTAGAACACATAGAAAAATCACATCAGATGACAAAATAGTGGAAACACAATACTGGGAATCACATTCACCTATTGCCGTGGAGTTGATTGCAACTCATAAGGACAGAGTAGAACTGTCCCCTAGGGCTTCCAAGGAGTGGCTGGTGGGTTTGAACTGCCAACCTTCTGGTTAGAAGCAGTAGCTTTTAACCACTGGGACATCACGGCATAGCCAAAGTAATACATGTATTTTTGGGGGACACAATTCAATCCAGACACCTCCCAATGAATCTGAGCTGTTATCCTGATGATGGTAATATTGATGTTGATAATGATGATTGACTTGATAAATAATGAATTGTTACAATCATGACTTTTCAAAGGTTGGAGACCTTGATTCACTGTAGTCTTTGGGGAAAAAATGAGAGTTAGTAAACACTAATATAGAGTACTGAAAGGGGTTTTCAGATTCCTGACAGAGAATGGAGAAGAGGCCAGGATGGCTTCTGGCAGGTAACAACAGGGCCCGCCTATTACTCTCCTTCTTTTCCTTTTGCGATGGAATGGAAAGTGGAGGCGTGTGCAACATCCCTCAGCCAGACAGGAGGAGGAAGTGCTAACTGTTGAAGGTCGAACTTAAGACAACTGTGCTCCTTGAAGAGAATATAAAACACATCTAGCTTGAAAGAATCAAATTGTATATTGGGCATGAGGTGAGGTGGAGGTGCGTCAAATTCGTGTAAGCAAATGTTTTCTGCCAAACCTGAGGATTTAAGATTGTGGCTACGTTAAACCTGAGATGAATGCTACACTGTTCATTTTCCTATTTCAGTTTAAAAATTGGAAAGAGGAGACTATTATCTTGTTAAATGCTAAAATAAGTTAATATTTTCATTAGAGAAGCCAAAATGTTGTTATCAAAAAGGAGACATTATTCTGCTCTTCTACGGAGAATGGTAGATCTATTGCTAACGAAACCCTGAGAATCGGTATGTTGGGATTGCTGATCCTTTGATGGGTCAGTGAACACTTGACCTGTATTGTTAAGTATATATTCATATTCCTAAGAGGGAAAATATGAACTGCGAGTAGACGAAACAGATCAAAGAATATACATATATCATTGAACATTCTTTCTGTTAGTTATGATCTTTATTAACATATCTAGTTTTATTTTTTGTAATTTGTCAATATTGTGGTCTCCATGACTTCCTTCCTATGCAAGTTTTCTGTGTAGTATAGCCTCATTTGCATTAGTTTATACCTTTGAAAATTAACACTTATAAACCAGTGGAGGTGTTCAGTAATTGCCCAGCTGGTGGATTTGGCTGGTGGATTCGAAACGCCAATTTTTGGGTTAGCAGCGGAGCTAACTACTACACATTGTTAAAGATTCTTTCTGTCAATCGTGATCTTTAATAACACAATTCACCTTTATATTTCTTGAGAGTTTGCAGATTTTTTTTTGTTTTTCAATAAACTATAAGGGCATCTTCTAGCTAAAAGTAAATGACAAAAGTGAAGCAATTTCTCCCTAATCAGTAGCCCTGAGATGCACCATTCTTTTTTCATTTCTTGGTTTTGGAAGTTCATTGTACATCCAGAATTATATTTAAAGGAGAAGTGAAGTTCCTCCTTCTGCTTTAAGTAGAAAATAGATGTGATCTGTATTGAAATTACACGTAGTTTGAGAAAAAAAGTAAATCAGTGATTGTTTTATTTGCTTTCTAAATAGCCCTGAATGTACTGGGTGAGCACAAGTGGTTTAGAAAAGGTTAAAAGACATTTCTCTTAAAGGGAAAAATCCAATTTGCAATTAGGCATTTTAATTTATGTGTTTATGAAAATATCTGATTACACTGAGCTTAGGAAGCCTTTCTTGGGCTGTTTTTTTCAAGGTATATTCTTACAATACAGAAAGGGTGGTCGAAAAAGAATACCTACAATCAAATTTTTGGAGACAGTAGCATTATAAGCAAATTTCCAATAGAAAAAAATGTATATGTAGCAAATAATATGAAGTACATATTTTTTAAATCTATATTATGATATAATTTTTTTATTGTATTTCAGAAAGGGTGTTGTTGTTGTTAGGTGCTTTCGAACTGGTTCTCGAAGGCACCTAACTCATAGCGACCCCGTGTACAACAGAACTAAATGCTGCCTTGTCCTAAGCCACCCTCATGATCATTGTTACGCTTGAGCTCATTGTGTGCAGCAACTGTGTCAATCCATTTTGTTGAGGGACTTTCTATTTTTCACCGACCCTCTGCTTTACCAAGCTTGATGTCTTTCCCTAGGGAATGGTTCCTCCTGATAACATGTCCAAAGTATGTGAGGCAAAGTTTCACCGCCCTTGTTTCTAAAGAGCATTTGGGTTGTACTTCTTACAAAAGAGATTTGTTTCTTCTTTTGGCAGGCCACGGTACATTCAATATCCTTCTCCAATGCCATAATTCAAAGGTATCAAGTCTTGGGTCTTCTTTATTCATTGTCCAGCTTTTGCATGCATATGAAATGGTTGAAAACACCATGGCTTGAGTCAAGCGCACCTTAGTGTTCAAAGTGACCTTCCTTGCTTTTCAACATTTTAAAGAGGTCTTTTGCAGCAGATTTTCCCAATGAAACACACCATTTGATTTCCTGACCACTGCTCCCATGATCATTGATTGTGGATCCAAATAAACTGAAACCCTTGACAACTTCGATCTTTTCTCCGTTTATCATGATGTTGCTTATTCATCCAGTTGTGAGGATTTTTGTTTTCTTTATGTTGAGGTGTGATAAGAAATGATACTTCCTCATAAACAGACTTTTCTATTTGTATTATTTTTTTGTTTTTTTCTTGATGTCATATCCAAGTGGGTGGGAAGGAATCCTTGTTATATTTTTTGAATAAGAAGATTTGGGTTGATTATTACAAAATAAAGATTATGATTAAGAGAAACACTCAATACACACACACACACACACACACACACAAAAAAAAAACTGTTCAAACTATTGAGAATATGAGGGAAAAACAGTACATTCCTGAGATTTCAGGCTCCCAAAAAGTGAGCTGATATCTTCTGAGGTATCTCAGCTGGAGTTTATACCCAGGCCACAATTGGCTTCTCAATAAAAGATATTGATTCAAACAGACTAAACAAATATGCAAAAATTAAAAGAAATTGTTGCTCTTTCATGGAGATGGTCATGTCACGGTCTGCTCTTTCTCCCACTCAGGTTCTCTTAATAGCTTTGTTTTATATGTATTTTCTCTTTGAGAATGCTAAGACCCTTCACACTCTCCTTGAAGTACACTTAAATCAACAATGAGCTCATTCTTGTTGACTTCAATGTCCACACAGATGATCCACTGACTTCTGTCTTAGTCATTCAGTGCTCCTGTAACAGAAATGCCACAAGTGGTTTGCTTTAACAAACAAAAATTTATCCTTTCACAGTCTGAGAGGCTAGAAATCTGAATTCAGGACGCTGGCTCCAGGGGAAGGCTTTGGGAGAAAGTCCTTGTCAACAGTCTTCTCCTGGTCTATAGGCTTCTCAGCTCAGGGTCCTAAGGGCCCACTCCACTCCAGGCTCTGCTTTCTTGTTGGTAGGAGGTCTCCCTGTCTCTCTGCTAGTTTCTCTCTTTTATATCTCAAAAGAGATAGATTGTAGATTGACTCCTGCCTCATTAACATAACTACCTCTAATTCTGCCTCATTAACATCATAGAGGTAGGATTTACAACAATATGAAAATCACATCAGATGACAAAATGGTGAACAATCACACAATACTGGGAATCATGGCCGAGCCAAGTTGACACACATTTTGGGGGGGCATGCTTCAATCCATAACATCTTATTTTCCATTATTGTCCTGCCTCCAATAATCTGAATCTCCCTTAACCTCAGTATTCCTGAAAAAGACTTTACCATCCAGCATCATTACCTCCTTCTCTAGAAGGCCCTCCTCACCCCTGGTAGCCATGCTCCAAAACATCAGCGATCCCGTAAAATCCTTCACTCCACTGTCCTGGCTATTTCTCATTGTCCATGATTAAACATCTATTTTCATTTTCCAGCTTAGTCTCCATCATTCACTAGTATAATCACTGCCTGGGATACTCTCAGATCCCTGCCCTGTATTCATCTAGGTAAACCAAATCCAGCTCAAATTTAACTCTGCATTTGCATGCAAGCAGTTGAACTACTTTTTGGGAAATCCACAAGGCTTCCTGGTCTCTCTTTAATGCCTGGCTACAGGTCTTCATTTGGGATCTCCATGATGTCTAGGGGTCTGTTACCTCTCCTGTGGATGCACCCTTCTACTTTCCATGTGGGCTGTTCCACATCTTTTCTTCTTCACTCAAACTTCAAACACATACTCCCTGATCCTCACTCTCAGTTGATGTGCTTGCTTTGTATTTCACAGGGAAAACTGATGTAGTCAGGAGAAACTGGCACTTGCTCTCACAGTTTTTAGATTGAGAAAAATAACAAAAGCAAATAAACAACATTAAATTTCAGATAAATGACAATTTTTTATTTAACTGGGTTTTATGCCATATTTAGGACATACTTAAAAGTTATTGTTTGTTTATCAGAAATTCAGATTTAACTGATTCTGTATTTTATCTAGCCACTCTGCTCCCCCGGGTCAGTCGATCCACCTGTGTGCAAATCCTTGGTTTTGCCTTCACCTGCGCCTCTCTTCCACTTTGCACGGTTCCGTTTCCTTCCGTGCACTCAGGAACTTGCTTGGATATTCCATTCTCTTCTACATCATTAATATCTTCCTTTCTGCCCCATGATCTCTGTTTGTTTATCATCCTACTGTAAGTTCTCTCATTAAAAACAAACAAAACCACAAATCTCCTTTGACCTTGTCCATGTACAGCTACCGACTCATTGTTTTGCTTCCCTTTGGAGGCAAAACTCCTTGAAAGCATTGTCTTTGCTCTCTATGTCCACTGCTTCCTTTCAAATTCTCCCTTGAACCCAATTCATCTGGCTTGCATTTGCTACACTTCGTTGAAACCTCTCACAAAGACCAGAGAAAACTATGGGCTGTCCAGAGATGGAGATGTGTGGTTTCAAAAGATTTTCTCACATGTCGAAGAAAGAGCTTAGATTAAGGTTTAGAATGAATTTATTCTAATATACTTTTCTAGGTGTCTATACAATTCCTCATCCATTTTTTCCCCTTTCCTTTTAGCTTTCAGCCAGGATCCATCTGACATCAGCAATGATATCCCTGGCTCCACGTCCTCTTCTGAAACCAGCCTGAATTTCTGGCAGTTCCCTGTCGATATACTGCTGCAGCCATTTTTGAATGATCTTCAGCAAAATCTTGCTTGCGTGTGATATTAATGATACTGTTCTATAACTTCCACATTCAGTTGGATCACCTTTCTTGGGAATAGGCTTAAATATGGATCTCTTCCAGTCAGTTGGCCAGGAAGCTGTCTTCCATACTTCTTGGCGTGGATGAGTGAGCACCTCCAGCGCTGCATCTGCTTGTTGAAACATCTCAATTGATATTCCATCAATTCCTGGAGCCTTGTTTTTCACCAATGCCTTCAGAGCAGCTTGGACTTCTTCCTTCAGTACCATTGGTTCCTGATCATATGCCATCTCTTGAAATGGTTGAACATCGACTAATTATTTTTGGTATAATGACTCTGTGTATTCCTTCCATCTTCTTTTGACGCTTCCTGTGTCGTTTAATATTTTCCCCATAGAATCCTTCACTATTGCAACTAAAGGCTTGAATTTTTTCTTTAGATCTTTCAGCTCTAGAAATGCTGAGCGTGTTCTTCCGTTTTGGTTTTCCATCTCCAGCTCTTTGCACATGCCATTATAATACTTTACTTTGTCTTCTTGAGCCACCCTTTGAACTCTTCTGTTCAGTTGTTTTACTTCGTCATTTCTTTCTTTTGCTCTAGCTGCTCGATGTTCAAGAGCAAGTCTCAGAGTCTCCTCTGACATCCATCTTGGTCTTTTCTTTCTTTCCTGTCTTTTCAATGACCTCTTTCTTTCTTCATGTATGATGTCCTTGATGTCATTCCACAACTCATCTGGTCTTCAGTCACTAGTGTTTAAGGCGTCAAATCTATTCTTCAGATGGTGTCTAAATTCAGGTGGGGTATACTCAAGGTAATGTTTTGGCACTGGTGGACTTGCTCTGATTTTCTTCAGTTTCAGCTTGAATTTGCATATGAGCAATTGATGGTCTTTTCCACAGTCAGCTCCTGACCTTGTTCTGGCTAATAATATTGAGCTTTTCCATCATCTCTTTCCAGAGATGTAGTCAATTTGATTTCTGTGTGTTCCATTTGGCGAGGTCCATATGTATAGTCACAATTTATGTTGGTGAAAGAAGGTATTTGCAATGAAGAAGTTATTGGTCTTGCAAAATTCTGTCATTCAATCTCCGGCATTGTTTCTATCACCAGGTCCAAATTCTTCAACTACTTCTTTGTTTCCAACTTTTGCACTCCAATCACCAGTAATTATCAATGCATCTTGATTGCACGTTCTATCAATTTCAGACTGTAGCAGCTGATAAAAATCTATTTCTTCATCTTTGGCCCTAGTGGTAGGTGCGTAAATTTGAATAATAGTCGTATTAGCTGGTCTTTCTTGTAAATATTATCCTATCACTGACAGCGTTGTACTTCAGGATAGATCTTGAAATGTTCTTTTTGACAATGAATGCAACACCATTCCTCTTCGAGTTGTCATTCCCAGCATAGTAGACTATATGATTGTCCAATTCAAAATGGCCAATACCAGTCCATTTCAGCTTACTAATGCCTAGGATATTGATGTTTATGTGTTCCATTTCATTTTTGATGATTTCCAATTTTAGTAGATTCATACTTTGTACATACCAGGTTCCGATTATTAATTGATGTTTGCAGCTGTTTCTTCTCATTTTGAGTGGTGCCACAGCAGCAAATGAAGGTCCCGAAAGCTTTACTCCATCTGTGACATTAAGGTCGACTCTACTTTGAGGAGGAAGCTCTTCCCCAGTCATCTTCTGAGTGTGTTCCAACCTGGGGGGTTCATCTTCCAGCACTATATCAATGTTCTGATGCTATTCATAAGGTTTTCACTGGCTAATGCTTTTTAGAAGTAGACTGCCGGGTCCTTCTTCCTAGTCTGTCTTAGTCTGGAAGCTCAGCTGAAACCTGTCCTCCATGGGTGACCCTGCTGGTATCTGAATACAGGTGGCATAGCTTCCAGAATCACAACACACAAGCCCCCACAGTACGACAAACTGACAGACACTATCAGATGGATCCTGGCTGAAAGCAGAGAATACCAGAAGGATGTTTACCTGTGTTTTATTGACTATGCAAAGGCATTTGACTAGTGGATCATAACAAATTATGGATAACATTGCGAGGAATGAGAATTCCAGAACACTTAATTGTGCTCATAAGGAGCTTTTACATAGATCAAGAGGCAGTTGTTCGGACAGAACAAGGAGATGCTGAGTGTTTTAAAGTCAGGAAAGGTGTGTGTCAGGGTTGTATTCTTTCCCCATACCTATTCAATCTGTACACTGAGCAAATAATCCGAGAAGCTGGACTATATGAAGAACGGGGTATCAGGATTGGAGGAAGACTCATTAACAACCTGTGTCAAGCAGATGACACAACCTTGCTTGCTGAAAGTGAAGGACTTGAAGCAGTTACTGATGAAGATCAAGGGCTGCAGCCTTCAGTATGGATCTCACCTCAACATAAAGAAAACAAAAATCCTCACAACATCATGATAAATGGAGAAAAGTTTGAAGTTGTCAAGGATTTCATTTTACCTGGGTCCACAATCAACAGCCATGGAAACAGCAGTCAAGAAATCAAAAGACGCATTGCATTGGGTAAATCTGCTGCACAGGACCTCTTTAAAGTGTTGAAGAGCAAAGATGTCACCTTGAAGACTAAGGTGTGCCTGACCTAAGCCATGGTAGTACATTTAATAAATGACAATGATGTAACTCACAGTATCTATGTCTTCCAGCCAAGACATTTTATCTCAGCTCTGAATTATTTATTCATTTGTTGTCTATTTTGCATATCTGTTTGGATTGGAGTTTTTGCAGGCATTTCAGACATAACATGTTCAGAACTGAACTTTGGGTCTTTTCTTACAAAGCTTTCCCCTTACCCCTGGTTTACACCATTTCTGGATGCCCTATCTCTGCACCCAATTGTATAGGCAAAAACCCAGTCATCCATCCTTGAAATGTTCCTTTATCTCTGCTCTGACATTCACTTCTTTGGTGGGACATTTGGCCCTGCCAGCAAACTCTTCATCTTCTCAGTCTCACCATCTGTCCTGTTTGAGTCATCCCTTTTCTTTGCTACCTCATCTTCCTGAACTGACCTTGTCCTCCTCCAGGATATCTTCTTCATGGAGCAGGAACAAACCTTACATCTTAGAAAAATTAAAATTGGAAAATGTTGCTCAAGTACATTGCACCCTTCAAGTGTGTCTCACTTCACTTGTCCTAAAATCAAATATTTTCCATGTTGGCCAGACCCAAGGACTCTGGTCTGACTGCTTTCCTGTCTGTGTCTTAGTTTTGTTATTGTTCCCGTTGTTCCCTGAGCTTCAACAGAGCTGTCTTCTTTCAGTATCTTAAAAATGGAAAACTCCCTTCTGCTTCAGGGCATTCTCCCATGCAGTTTCTTCTGTCTAGAATGTTCTTCCACACTTCCAGGTCTCAACTTTAAGATCATTCCTTCCCTCCCTCTCATTGACCTTCCCTGAACCCTGTTCCTAGCCCAGGGCAAATATTGCACATCCTTTGCATGATGTTTTTTAATGGTTCATTGTTTTCTATATGGTGCCAATCACTTTTGCAATCCTCTTACTGTGTGTAAACTTTAGGGTGCAGCATCTGTACTTCAGGTATTTGAAGTGTGTTAACCACTGTATGCCCAACCCAATGCCTGAAAATAGAGGCCACCCAATTAGTGGATGGACGGATATATGGAAGAACAATGGGTGGATAGATTGATAGATGGATGGATGAGACCTGAGGGTATTTTAGAACAACCATAGAAAATAAATACTTTTAGACCATCCAAAGAAATCTAAGCTTAACCAAGTGGAAAAGAAGAGAAAGATAATACACCTTTATTCAGTGAATCTGGAGCCATGGTGGCACAGTAGTTAAGAGGTGCGACTGCTAACCAAAAAGTCAATAGATCGAATCCACCAGGTGCTCCATGGAAACTCTGTGGGGCAGTTTTACTCTGTCCTGTCAGGTCACTCCGAGTTAGAATCAACTGACAGCAACAAATTTAGTATTTTCTGGTTCAGTGAATCTAGATTTGCTCTAAGTTCTTTGTGTATGTTGTTGTTGGTAGATGCCATTGAGTTGATTCCTACTCATAAGGACCCTATATACAACAGAACAAAACACCGCCCAATCCTGTGCCATCCTCAGTCCTTGCTATACTTGATCCCATTGTTGTAGCCACTGTGTCAATCCATCTCATCAAAGGTCTCCCTCTTTATCACTGACCCTTTACTTTACCAAGCATGAGGTACTCTTCTAGGAACTGATCCATCCTGATAATGTGTCCAAAGTGTGTGAGATGTAGTCTCACCATTCTTGTTTCCAAGGAGCATTTTGGTTGGACTTCTTCCAAGACAGATTTGCTCATTCATTTGGCAGTCCATGGTATATTCAGTATTCTTCACCAACACCAAAATTCAAAGGCATCATTTCTTCTTAGGGCTGCTTATTCACTGCCTAGCTTTCATATGCATATGAGATGATTGAAAACACCATGGCTTGGGTTAGGCACACCTTAGTCTTCAAGGTGACATCTTTTCTTTTCAGCACTTTAAAGAGGTCTTTTGAAGCAGATTTGCCCGATGCAATGCGTATTTTGATTTCTTGACTGCTGCTTCCACGAGTGTGGATTGTGGACCCAAGTTGGATGAAATCTTTGACAATTTCAATCTTTTCTCCATTTATCATGATGTTGCTTATTGGTTCAGCTGTGAGAATTTTTTTTTTTTTTTTTATATTGAGGTGTAATCCATACTACTGAAGGCTGAGGTCTTTGATCTTCATCAGTAAGTGATTCAAATCCTCTTCACTTTCAGCAAGCAAGGTCGTGTCATCTGCCTATTTCAGGTTGTTAATGAGCCTCCCTTCAATCCTGATACCCCATTCTTCTTCATATAGTCCAGCTTCTCAGATTATTTGCTTAGCATACAGATTGAAGAGGTATGGTGAATGGATACAATTCTGACACACACCTTTCCTCACTTTTAACCACTCAATATCCCCTTGTTCTGCTCAAACAGCTGCCTCTTGATCTATGTACAGGTTCCTCATAAGCACAATTAAGTGTTCTGGAATTCCTGTTCTTTGCAATGTTATCCATAATTTATTATGATGCACACAGCTGAATACCTTTGCATAGTCAATAAAACACAGGCAAACATCTTTCTGGTATTCTCTGCTTTTAATCAGGGTCCACCTGACATCAGCAATGATATCCCTAGTTCCATGTCCTCTTCTGAATCCACTTGAATTTTTGTCAGTTCCCTGTCAATACACTGCTGCAGCCACTTTTGAATGATCTTCAGGAACATTTTACTTGCGTGTGACATTAATGATATTGTTCAATAATTTCCCCATTTGGTTGGTTCACCTTTCTTGGGAATAGGCATAAATAGGGATCTCTTCCAGTCAGTTGGCCAGGTAGCTGTCTTCCAAATTTCTTGGCATAGATGAGTGACCACTTCCAGTGCTTCATTCGTTTGTTGAAACATCTCAGCTGGTATTCTGTCAATTCCTGGAGCCTCGTTTTTCTCCAGTGCCTTCAGTGCAGCTTGGACTTCTTCAGTACCATCAATTTCTGATCATACATTAAAAAAAAAAATAAAAACACTGATCATACATATATAGGGCAAATTGAAACAGATGCTTTTTTGGAAACTGCTGTAGCTTCCTAGGGCTACCATAACAAATACCACAAACTGGGTGAGGTTAAACAACAGAAATTTGTCTTAAAATTCTGGAGGCTAGTAGTCTGAATTTAAGGTATGTGTAGGATTCTGTTCTCTCTGAAGCCTCTAGAGGAAGATATTTTCTTGTCTTTCAGCTTCTGGGGGCCCCAGGTGTTCCCTGGCTTGCAGCTGCAGCATAACTCCATTGTCACATGGCTGTCTTCCCTCTGTCTCTCTGTGTCTCTGCTCTTTTATAAGGATAGCACTCACAGGAGAGTAGGACCCACCCAATTTCGTAATGACCTTATGGGAAGTTGACTGGTAACATCTTCAAAGATCCTATTTCCAAACAAGTCACATTCCCGGATACCAGAGATTACACATTCAATGTGAATTTTTTGGGGCATCACAATCCGTAAAAGAAACTTAACAGTATTCTTCCAGGAAAAGCAAAAGGAAAGAGAATCACAAAATTACTAGAAAACACTATTTCTCTTTAATAAATGAATCTCCACAGGTGCTGACTTGGACATATAATAAAAGCATCCTTTCCCTTCCTGACACTGGAAGGAGTGCATTCAATGTATGCACCTGGTGTCTGTCTGTCCCCATCCTTGTGAGCAGTGAGAACATGGGGTGTCCTTACCCTCTCTGAGGAGCTGTCATATGTGCATTACCATCCCCAGCCACAGTTCAGATCCTTATCACCCACTTAGGTTTGCCATGTTTTCATCTCTTACATAGATATATTTTTTTCCCCTTGGATGATAGTAAAGGGCATCTTCAGGCACCCTTCCCTCTCAGTTGTGAATTTGTCTTGGTGGATTAGATTAATCAAAATGGCCTTGGAAGAAAAACTCTGTGTGTATCTCAAACTTAAATAATTTCTGCCAGTTTTTTTTTTTTTTTTTTTTTTTATACAGACACTACTTTCTGGGGTCCATTCTCATATATTGCTTTTATATTTCTCGTGTGGCCGAGTGTTTATCCCAACTGTTGGTGGCTTGTATTTAAGCTACTGTTTATATCTCTACCTAAGCAATAAAGGCAAGGCTTAGGAAAATATCATCTAAGTGGAAGCAGGCTCAGTCTAAGCTACTTGTTTTCAGTAGAGCAAAACATTCAGAGCACTATCGCTTCTTTCAAACCTTTTTTTTTTTTCTTCTGGGATCACTTCTTTCAGACCTTTTAAAGGGATACATTTGGGAAGTTTAATAAAAGCTTATCTGAATAAAGTGTGGCATTACACACGTAAAACACTATTATCAAAAGAATTTACCAAAAATATGTCAAAATGAATGGATAGTTCGCGTACCTTTCATCATCCCTCTGATCCTTGCTATATTGTTTAACAAATAACAATAATAATGATAAATAAATTAATTAGTAGAATAATATGTGAAAACAACTTTAAAGATATACCCTAATGACTGAAAAAGGTGTTTCTTATTTTCCTGTCAAAACTCCTGCATCGTTATATTTATATCCTATTTTAGCATTTGAAATTGTCTTCTTTTGTTATGGATTGAATTGTAACCCCCAGAAATATGTGTACCAACGTGGCTAGGCCATGATTCTCAGCACTGTGGGATTGTCCACCATTTTGTCATCTGATGTGACTTTCCTATGTGTTTTAAATCCTATCTCTATGATGTTAATGAGATGGAATTATTGGCAGTTATGTTAATGAGGCAGGACTCAATCTACAAGATTGGGTTGTGTCTTAACCAGTCTCTTTTGAGGTATAAAAGAGAGAAGTGAGCAGAGAGACGTGGGACTTCATATCAACAAGAAAGTAGCACTGGGAGCAGGGTACGTCCTTTGGACCCAGGATTCCTGTGCCTGAGAAGCTCCTAAACCAGGGGAAAATTAATGGCAAGGACCTTGCTCCAGAACTAACAGAGAGAGAAAGCTTACCCTTAGAGCTGAAACCCTGAATTCGGACTTCTAGCCTACTAGACTGTGAGAAAATATACTTCTATTTTCTGAAGCTATTCGCTTGTGGTATTCCTATTATAGCAGCCCAAGATAAATAAGACATCTTTTTTAAGGTAAAGTAATAGTTTTCCTATTTCCAAACCAGTAAATACTTATTGTAGAAATACCGTAAGCTCTTATAAAAATAAGAAATGTAAAAACACAATCTTTTCATGCATATTTATTCCCACAAAAGAAGGCCAATAGAATATATATATATATTTTCACTTAACAAATTAACATTTCCAAAGGCTTATGTTCTTTCCTAGTGACCTTAAGATTTACACTCTAGACTCTAATTTTAAATAATTAGGTTGTTTCCATTTGTTTTTATAGCTGCGATAATCAGATAAACATTTGTGCAGCTATAGTTTTGAAGACATGCTTAACTCCTTAGGAAAATTCTGGGAAATAGAATTGTTTGGATGGGAGTATTCATATTTTAAGTAGTTCGATACATATGGCCAAGTTGTCATTTAAAAAGGTTACCCTAGCCAATATTTATTCTAACCATTAAGTAGTATATTAACTTTGTATTCTCTGAAAATTCAATAGGAAAAAAATTAAAATGAAATGTCTTTTGAAGACAAGAACCACATGATCTTATCAACTGATGCAAAAAAGACATTTGACAAAGTCCAAAACCCATTCATGATAAAAACTCTCAGCAAAGTAGGAATAGAAGGGAAATTTCTCAACATAATAAAGGGTGTTTATACAAAGCCAACAGCCAACATCATCCTAAATGAAGAGAATCTGAAAGCATTCCTCTTGAAAATGGAAACCAGACAAGGATGCTATTTATCACTGCTCTTAATCAACATTGTGCTGAAGGTCCTAGCCAGAGCAATTAGGCTAGAAAAAGAAATAAAGGACATCCAAACTGGTAAGGAAGAAGTAAAAGTATCTCCATTTACAGACGTTATGATCTTATACACAGAAAACCTTAAAGAATCCACAAGAAGACTACTGGAACTAATAGAAGAGTTCAGCAGAGTATCAGGACACAAGATAAACATACAAAAATCAGTTGGATTCCTCTACACCAACAAAGAAAACATCGAAGAGGAAATCACCAAATCATACCATTTACAATTGCCCCCAAGAAGAGGAGCAGGGGCTGGAGTTTGGGGTTCATGGTTTCAGGGGGCATCTAGGTCGATTGGCATAACAAAGTGTATTAACAAAATGTTTTGCATCCTACTTTGTTGAGGGGTGTCTGGGGTCTTAAAAGCTAGCAAGTGGCAATCTAAGATGCATCAATTGGTCTCAACCCACCTGGAGCAAAGGAGAATGAAGAACACCAAAGACACAAGGAAAATATGAGCCCAAGAGACAGAAAGAGCCACATAAAGCCAGAGGTTCAATCAGCCTGAGACTCGAAGAACTAGGTGGTGCCCAGCTACCCCCAATGACTGCCCTGACAGGGAACACAACAGAGAATCCCTAATGGAGCAGGAGAAATACAGCATGCAGACCTCAAATTCTAGTAAAAAGACCAGACTTAATGGTCTGACTGAGACTGGTGGGACCCCAGAAGTCATGGCACCTGGACTCTCTGTTAGCCCAAAACTAAAACCATTCCTGAAGCAAACGCTTCAGACAATGATCAGACTGGACTATAACACACAAAATGATACTGGCAAGGAGTGTGCTTCTTAGCTCAAGTAGAAATGAGACTATGTGGGCAGCTCCTGTCTGGAGGTGAGATGAGAAGGTAGAGGGGGGCAGGAGCTGGTTGAATGGACATGGGAAATATAACTTGGAGAGAGGAGTGTTCTGTCACATTGTAGGGAGAGAAACCAGGGTCTCCTAACAATGTGTGTATAAGTTTTTGTCTGAGAAACTGACTTGAATTGTAAACTTTCACTTAAAGCACCATATATATGTATACATATATAGCTTTTGAAATTTTTGGACTTTTTGACACCTAGACATCCTTTTGACTTAGTACTGAAGTCACTCCTGAGGTTCACCCTTCATCCAAAGATTACACAGGCCCATAAAATAAACAATAATAAAAGTAGCTCAAACATGTGTAGGAGACTAAATGGGTACACCAGCCCAGGGACAAGGAGAAGGCAGGATGGAACAGGAAAGCTGGAATAATGGAAATGTGGAACACAAGGTTGAGAAGGTGAGAGTGTTGACATGTCACAGGATTGGCAACCAATGTTACAAAACAATATTGTATTGATTTTTGAATGAGAAACTAATTTGTTCTGTAAATCTTTACCTAAAGCATAATAAAAAAAAACTTGTACTTTTTGTTTCATGATATTATTGGCAACTTGGATTTCTTCTTTCATTAGTCACCTGTTTATGTCAGTTACTTTTAAAAAATATATTGTGAGTGTTGATTAAATGCAGTAATTGTTTTTATATTACAGTCACTAACCCTTCAGTGACTGTAACATATTTTTGCTATGCATATTTCTACTGTGTCCCTAACATCTAAATAAGTACAAGGACTTTCAGCTATAGTAGAGAGTCTGACATTGGACTTATTTTCTGGCAGTGAACAGCTAGCTATAAAAATACAGAAACTTTAAAAGACAACTGTCACCAGTCACGGATGGTAACCAATGCATGGCTGTGGTATTTGAGAGAAGTGAAATTATAAGAGTGAACTTATATTTAGTTCAACTTTCTCCCAGAGGACATTTTCCAAACTCTTACTGCAAGAAAACAGAGCCAAAGCAGAGAAAGTCTCACAGGGTGAAATAAACAGAGATGTGAGGTGGTGAATGTTAAATTGACTCCTATTTGTAGGGGCAGATTACCAGCAAAGAAGGAGGCACAGAGAGGCATCCTGAAAAATCTATGTAAAAATTCTTCTTGGATTTTTGGCTAACTCAAACCTATGTGTGGGCAGGCAACAATCCAGAAGACCAAGAAGAGAACAACATGGGAGGCTGAGAGCTGGGCAGCGATCTTAGCGATTATACTGGAGAGACATTAAAATTTGCCTGGGCAGAGTGGAAAGATCATTGAGTTGAGACTCAAAAATGGCTAATATTCGAAAGTTGCAACTACACTCTAAGAAATCCTATGTGGTATGCCCTAGCTGTACAGATGAATAATGCCTAAAATAAGAATTTAGAAGGATCAAGGTGATATACAGTTATCTTATTGGTTATGACTATGAAAATAAAACTGAATGGTCATTTCAGAGGTAAAAAAAAGCATAATCTTGAGCATATGCAATGTATCATCCACCAATTCTTGTACACAATCACAATTCTTTAGACATAGAATCAGGTAAAAGTTGTTGCTCATCAAGAGACAAAATCACCAATAGAAGCAAACCCAAGGATATCCAGATGTTGGGCAAGGCAAACAAGGACTTCAAACTAACAATAGTTAATGCATTACAGAAGGTAGAGAGATTGGTGGAAAATATATAAAAAGATGGGAAGTTTCAAAAGTATTTAAAATGTATAATATATAAAATGAATCGGATGACAGAACAGTTGAATACAATATCTAAAATGAAGAATTTAGTGAATGAGTTTAGCATCAGACTGAACACAGGAAAACTGAATTAATGAAATCAAAGACAGTCAAAGTTAAATATCCAAATTGAAACACTGAGAGTTAAAAGAAACAAAAAGAGAGCATAGTATGAGTGATATGAGACACGATAAAAATTATATAATATACATGTAATCAGACTGAATGCGTGACTGTAATATATAGAAATGCAAAGGACTAAAAGTAGTCAAGAAGCTCTTAAAAAAGAGATAGGATAACTTGCTCCACTGGGCATCAGGAAATATTCTGATACAGCAGTTCAGATGGTGCAATATTGGTATAAGTATGGGCAAGTAAATCTGGGGCAGAATAGAGAATTCAGACACAAATCCACACATTGATGAGCAGTTGATTTATAACAAAGGTGGCATTGCATAACAATAGAGAAATAGTAATCTTTTAATCAATGACACTTTAAGCATTTGAAAAATTTATAACTCATTGTCCTCCCTTTGTCTCTCAATAATTGCAGTTTTGTCATAGTTTCTGTCAGTCATCTATCTCTAGGAGTATCTCTTTTGAAACATCTTCTTAGATGCGGCTTCTAGAATATTTCTGAGCTAATACATAAAAAAAAATTTTTTTTTTTCTAATATAGTGTAGAATAATTGTTTTCTTTTCTCTCCTACCTATTTTCTTCTATAGTGAAAACTAAGCTTGTATGGGCCTCTGTACCACTTTTTTTGCCCACGCGTAGAACTTTTTTCATATGTTTACAAGAAAGTGCTCCTCACAGGTATCACTCACTAGCAAAATGATCACAATTTCCAAAATTTCTCTACATGTAATATTAGATGTAATTCCAATTAGTGAAGATGTCTCTATAACCTTGAGACCAGATTTGATTTTCAGACTGTCAGTTTTTTTGACTCAGCACTTATATCCTATTTTTCTTCCATTTGCTCCATCAATAACTTCTCCCTTCAGGTCTTGCATCCCACACAGTCTTTGTATCCTTTCTTCCTGTGAACAAAATCCACCTCCTTGTCAGCTACCATATAGTTCCATTCCCTAGGGCCCAGCAAGTGGGTCATATGTAATATATCACTTTATTCAACTAATCATTTTGAATACTCATTGTCTAACAAGTACTGTGATGTAGTCAAGAAAATACTCCAGAAAATTCCACATTCATTGTGGATGTACCAAAACTCACACACACACTAAATCCATTGCCATCGAATTGATTCCAACTCATAGTGACCCTATAGAACAGAGTGGAACGCCCCCATATGGTTTCCAAGAGCATCTGTTGGATTTGAACTGCTGACCTTTGGTTAGCCACTATAGCTCTTAACCGCTATGCCACCAAGACTTCTTTAAATAGTGTTCTGAGGTAGGCCACTTTAGTGAACACTTGTCACTTTTGATGCAAGCAGCCAGCCCTCTTCTTGGAGTCAAGATAGTATGTTGTGGGGGATAATTACCTGTCTTCCACTATGAGTAGTCTTTATGGGAGGAAGATGAATGCAAAAGAGCCCAGATGAATCCTTTCCCCACCCTGAGACAATCTGGAAATAGCCACATGACCTAAGCTCAGCTGAAGAGATCCTCTCCTGGGCTTTGAACCAGGAAACAGTGAGCAAGGATTGAGGGAAGAGTTGGAGCTTATTCATCACAGTGGACACATGCAGCCCAAGAGTTCCTGCTACAAAGCTGTGGCTGTGGTTCCCACATTCCAGTCATGTGGGAGAGCTGTGAAATCTCTAAGTCAGCTCCCCAAAATCTGTATTACAAAATCCTTTTTTTTTTTTTTTTTAATTTCAGACAATAACAATCTGTCTTTGTTGCTTCCAACAAAGAAATCTTAAGTGTTGCCTCCCACCCCCCCAAGGGGTCCCTTCGATTTGAGGCAGTCAGAAAACTAAGAAACACCACTTTAGATTCCACTTACTGATAATGACGATCATTTAAGGACAAAGAGATGTTTTACATGGCTTCTCTGTAATCTGTCACATTAGAAATAAAACTTAAAACTAGGTTTGTTTTTAACTAATTTGGTACTAGTTAATCCATGTGATGTGAACAACATATAACTTAAGAAGTGAACAGAAACCAGTATCTCATAATCTATAATTTTACCGCATTTATATTACATTTATCACTGTGTAAATCTTAGTATCTATGATGTCCCCCTTTTGAAACTGGGCCAATAACTTGGCTTTTCTGTTGACTGGGTTATTTTTCTTTCTCCATGGTTTCTCAAATATTTCAGAAAATCTATGATTATAATTGCACCTTTGAAACAAACATGTTGGAAACTACATTCAACTAGTTTTTCTGGAAATCATCTCAGACTCGCTTACATATTTAATTTTTAAAAAATTTTTCTTTGAAATGCCACTTCTAATTTCAACACTAAAACTTGCACTAGGAAGAGTGGACTAGAAGCATGGTGTGTAGAAGTATTCGGCACCATTCTCTTACCAGGCAGCGGCCCTTCTTATCATTTCTTTGTTCTTCTAAATATAATTGTGGCTTTTAGAGTCCCCTTTTTTAACTTCAGTATTTTCCGATCAGTGAATCTAACCCTTTAGCCTTTAACTACCCTTAGACCCAAGAAAATGTTTTAAAACAACAAGTCATTGCTGAGGACATAGTGGTATGTTCCATATTAAAAATTGCCCTTAGGTTTGTCGTTTATGCTAAGGGAATAAAATTTGAATTTAAAAAATTGTTCATATTTCTCAGATAACGAGAAAAAGAATAACATTAGACTGTATTACCTGATGACCATGCCAACTCTTACTCTTCCAAAAGTTAGAATGAAAGCACATCTGGAAATTAGTGTAATTTTATTTTACTTTTCCACTAAATTGAATTTCATCAAAAGCAGTTTTCCTGTTCTGAATTTCATGGTTTAGCAATCTTTAGTGCCAGAATTATTTTTCTTTAGAAGTGTGAATATAGGTGCTATTATTAATTTGTTAAGTACTAAAGGTAATTTTAGGCCATATTTAACAAAGATTATATTTGGAAAGCCACAGTATTTCAATCTATTAATACGTTTTTAGTGATACAAAGCAATAATTGAATGAATGTTCATAACGAGCCTAAAAGTATTTAAGTTTCACAAAAAGCCTTCCTTTCAGAGAATGGATAAAATAAGACTGGAACTTTACTTCATATTTAGAATTCCATTGTTTATATGCTTTTCATGAACAATCAGTTGAATAATCCCTTTCTGTCCCTGAATGAAGCAACTAGCACACTTCCCGAAGAAATTTAAAGAAATTTCCATCCATTTAAGATTTTATGAGGCCCTGACATATGTTGTAGATCAGTTAAACTGTAGAAGAATTGCCAGAAAAAAAAATTATCTTATCTGTTGTAACAATCCCAGAAAAACAACCCAGTGCCATTGAGTTGTAACAATGGTTATTAAAATATAGTTATATTTTCTTGACGCTTGGAACACTCCCGATCCAACTAAATCTCCATTACAGTTTCCTCAGGGAGCTTGGGAGCAGCTGATGTCTTAAATATCTAAAAATAAAAAAAAAGGAAAAAGACAACATAATGACCAAATCAGTAAGTGATCCTTTGTTGGTGTTGTTAGGTGCCATCAAGTTGGTTCCAACTCATAGTGACCATATGCCCAACAGAATGAAACAGTGCTTGGTCCTGTGCCATCCTCATGATCATTGCTCTGCTTCAGCCCATTATTGCAGCCACTGTGTCAATCCTTCTCCTTGAGGATCTTCTTTTTCTTGTGACCCTCCACTTTACCAAGTGTGATGTTCTTCTCCAAGGACTAGTGCCTCCTGATTCATGTCCAAAGTATGTGAAAAGAAGTCTCTCCACCGTTGTTTCTGAGGAGCATTTTGACTGTGCTTTTTCCAAGACAAATTTGTGCTTTCTTTTGGAAGTCCTATGATATATTCAACATTCTTAGGAAACCCTCTAACTCAAAGGTATCATTTCTTCTTAGGTCTACTTATTCATTACCCAGCTTTCACGTGCATATGAGGTGATAGAAAATACCCTTAGTCCTTAAAATGACTTTTTTTTTTAAAACACTTTATAGAACTCTTTTGTAGCAGATTTGCGTAATGCAACGTAACTGTTGATTTCTTGACTGCTGCTTCCATGGGTGTTGATTGTGGATCCAAGTGAAATCCTTGACAACTTCAATCTTTTTGCCATTTATCATGATGTTGCTCATTGGTCCTGTTGTGAGGATTTTTGTTTTCTTTATGTTGAGGTGTAATCCATACTGAAGGCTGTGGTCTTTGATCTTCATCAGTAAGTGCTTCAAGTCTTCTTCACGTTCAGCAAGCATGGTTATGTCATCTACATAACACAGGTTGTTAGTGAGTCTTCATCCAAACCTGATGCCCAGTTCTTCTTTATATAGTCCTGTTTCTTGGAATACTTGCTTAGCATATAGACTGAAGAGGTATGGTGAAAGAATACAACCTTGACACACACCTTTCCTGACTTTAAACCATGCAGTGTCCCCTTGTTTTGTTCAAACAACTGCCTCTTGATCTATGTACAGCTACTCCTGAGCACAATTAAGCATTGTGAAATTCCCATTTTTTGCAATGCTATCCATAATCTGTTATGATCTACATAGTTGAATGCCTTTGCATAATCAAAAAACGCAGGTAAACATCTTTCTGGTAGTCTCTGCTTTCAGCCAGGGTCTATCTGACATCAACAACGGTATTCCTGGTCCCACGTCTTTTCTGAATCCAGCTTGAATTTCTGGCAATTCTCTGTCGAGGTACTGTTGCATTAGCTTTTGAATGATCTTCAGCAAAATTTTAGTTGTTTGTGCTATTAATGATATTGTTCAATAATTTCTGCATTCAATCAGATAACCTTTTTTGCAATAGGCATAAATATGAATCTCATTCAGTCAGTTGGCCAGGTAGCTGTCTTCCAAATTTCTTGGCACAGACAAGTGAGTGCTTCTAGCACTGCATTTGAAACATCTCAGTTTTCAACAAAATTGTTTGTCAGCTTGTCATACTGTAGGGGCTTGAGTGTTGCTGTGATGCTGGAAGTTATGCCACTGGCATTCAAATACCAGCAGAGTCACCAAAGAGAGACTGGTTTCAGCTAAGCTTCCATACTAAGACAGACCAGGAAGAAAGACCCCAGCAGTCTACTTCTGAAAAAGATTAGTCAACAAAAACCTTGTGGGTAGCCTTGGAACATTGTCTGATATAGTGCCAGAAAATGAGCCCTTCAGGTTGGAAGGCACTCAAAATACAACTGGGGAAGAGCTATCTCCTCAAAGTAGAGTCGGCCTTAATAATGTGGATGGAGTCAAGCTCTTAGGACCTCATTTGTGGATGTATCACAACTCAAAATGAGAAGAAACAGCTGCAAACATCCATAATGATTGGAACATGGAATGTATGAAATATGCATGTAGGAAATCTTTAAAAATGAAATGGAAGGCATAACCATCAATGTCCTAGGTATTAGTGAACTGAAATGGACTGGTACTGGGCATTTTGAATTGGACTATCATATGGTCTACCATGCCTGGAATGAAAATTTGAAGAAGAATGTTGTTGCATTCATTGTTAAAAAGAACATTTCGAGATCTGTCCTGAAATATAACAGGATAATATCTATATGCCTACAAGGAAGACCAGTTAATATGACTATTATTTAAATTTACAAACCAACCACTAATGCCAAAGATGAAAAAATTGAAGACTTTTACCAATTTATGCAGTCTAAAATTGATCAAACCTGCAATCAGGATGCATTGATAATTACTGGTGAATGGAATGTGAAGGTTGGAAACAAAGAGGAAGGACCAGTAGTTGGAAAATATGGCCTTGGTGATAGAAATGATACTGGAGATCACATGATAGAATTTTACAAGGCCAACAGCCCCTTCGTTGCAAATTCCCCCTTTTTCAACAACATAAACGGCAGCTATACGTGTGGACCTCACTGGATGGAATACGCAGAAATCAAATCGACTACATCTGTGGAAAGAGAGGATGGAAAAGCTTAACATCATCAGCCAGAACAAGACAAGGGGCTGACTGTGGAACAGACCATCAATCGTTCATATGCAAGTTCAAGCACAAGCATAATCAGAGCAAGTCCACGATAGCCAAAATATGACCTTGAGTATATCCCACCTGAATTTAGAGACCATCTCAAGCATAGATTTGACTTATTGAGCACTAATGACCTAAGACCAGGTGACTGTGGAATGACATCAAGGACATCATACATGAAGAAAGTAAGAAGTCATTAAAAAGACAGGAGAGAAAGAAGAGACCAAAATGGATGTCAGAAGAGACTCTGAAACTTACTCTTGAATGTCGAGTAGCTAAAGCCAATGGAAGAAAAGATGAAGTAAAAGAGCTGAACAGAAGATTTCAAAGGACAGCTTGAGAAGACAAAGTATTATAATTAAATGTGCAAAGCAATAGATAGATAACCAAAAGGGAAGAACATGCTGGGCATTCCTCAAGGTGAAAGAACTGAAGAAAAAATTCAAGCTTGGAGTTACAATAGTAAAAGTTTCCATGGCTAAATTGCTGAAGGATGCAGAAAGCATGAAAAGAAGATGGAAGGAATACACAGAGTCACTGTACCAAAAATAACTGGTTAACATTCAATCATTTCAGGAGGTAGCAGATAATCAACAACCAATGGTACTGAAGGAAGAAGTCCAAGCTGCACTGAAGGCAGCAGCGAAAAACAAAGCCCCAGGAATTGAGGGAATACCAACTGAGTTATCCTTAGCAAACATAAATTAAATCTGTTGAATTGAAGAGCCTCTGATGCTACAAAGAGAAAGTTTTCTCATTGTTGTTAGGCACCGTTGAGTCAGTTCTGACTCAAAGTAACCTCATGTATAACTGAATAAAACACTGGAAGGTCCTGTGCCATCTCCATAATAGTAGATATGTTTGAGCCCATTGTTACTGCCCCTATACCAATCCATCCCTTTGAGGGTCTTCCTCTTTTTTTCTAGCCTTCTCCTTTACCAAGCATGATATTCTTCGCCAGCGACTGGTCCACCCTGATAACTTGTCCAAAGTAAATGAGATGAAGTCTTGCCATCCTTGCTTATAAGGAGCATTCTGGCTGCATTTCTTCCAAAACAGGGAGAATATGTAACCTGTATTTCAGAGAAGCAATTTTGCCTTTGGAGCCCTCTAACTTATGTGATTCTTGCCAGCATCTCCTACTTTTGAGACATTATCAATTTTTTTTTTAATTTTCATTTTGATAAACATTGCTTTAATGAACACTTAACCTGGGTCCTATGATAACTAAGCAATAAGTAACATCTTCACCCTTGGGTTTGGTGGGTAGAAGTGGTTTTCAGCCCATGTCACAAACCAAAGGAAGAAGTTAAGCTGGAGATGGTGTGCAGTGGGTAAGAGCTTACATTTCACTTTTGGAGAATCCATTCTGAGCTGATTCAGAGCTCACTGGGGCTAACCATCACGCCATGTCAGAGACAGTCCCATATATCCTGTAGGAGAGCTTCCAGTTCAGGGAGATAATCACAGGGAACCCTCCTTTTCATTTATATCTGGTAGACTAAGTAGGAAAACAGAGAACACCCCAAATGAAACATTTTGGATGGTGGTTGTGGTAGGGAGGGTTACTATGGCAAGGATACTCTCCTCTCTCCCCATCTGAGCAAAGTCTTTAACAAAGCTCTCCTGCACACTCAAAGCCTTACGAGAACAGCGTTATGGAGGAAGCACAGGTAAGTGGGCTGGCTGGGGTGGTGTGGGGCAGAGTGATGAGAACAACCACAAGTGAAAATGAGGATTCCTCAGGATCAGCAACAACCCATTATTTGTACAAATCTTGGGGCAAAAAGTGGATTTCCCATTGAACAGAGATACTGAGTTTACAGAATAGAATGGGACTTCCTAGGAAAAAGGAAGGAAAATATGTCATCATAATATTCAGTATAGTATTTCATTTAAAATTGCATCTGGTCGAGTAGACTTGTGAAATTTATAAAATCACATGGCTTGTTTTGACAATACATCTCCTGTTTTACACTTAGAGCCATTTTAGCACCTTCTTGCCTCTTCACATAAATCCTGGGAAATAGGTCCATGTAATTTCCAATTCGAGATGAAAAAGCAAAATAAAACTGATAGTATTTAATGCCATACTACATATTTAATGTAGCAACAATAAGCAATTCTTGATTTCCTTAATAATTAATTACATATAATATCTACTAGACCCACTGTCCCAGTTGGTATGTTTATATAGCCTGAATTCCAGATATGCTTTTAAACATAGTGGAGCCTTTTATATCCATCATAGTTTTTTTTTTTTTTTAAATGTGTTCTTGTTAATCAAGAATTCTCTTACATAGAGAGGCCTCACACATGCTACGAAGTGATTATTGATTTATTTTAGGCCTTTTTATTTTTATTTTTGTTGTTAATATACACAGGAAAACATACACCAGTTCAACAGTTTCTACATGTATAATTCAGTGACATTGATTACATTCTTAGAGTTGTGCAACCATCCTCACCCTCCTTCTCTGAGTTGTTCCTCCCCCAGTAACATAAACCCACCGCCCCTTAATGTTTCTATCTAATCTTTCAAGTCGTTGTTATCAATTTGATTCCATAAAAGATAGTTCTTAAAAGAGCATAGTGCTCAAGGCAAGCATCTTTTACTAATTCAGCTATTGTTTTTGGTTTTAAGAAGGCTTCAGGGGATATTTTTGGTTTAATATTTAAAAATTATTTTGGCACAATAGTTTCCAGCGTTCACTTAGCCTCTATGGCTCCAGAAAGTCTGGAGTCAGTGAGAATTTGCAAGTCTGTTCTCTATTTTCCCCATTTTGATCAGGATTCTTCCATAGAATCTTTAATCAAAATGTTCAGTAAGAGTAGCGAGGCACTGTGCAGCTTTTCTGGTCTCATGGCAAAGGAGTCAGTTGTTTATGGAGGCGATTAGCCACATATTTCATATTCTCCTCCTATTCCTAACTCCTCTTCTTCCTCTGTTGCTCCAGGTGAATAGAGACCAATTGTTGTGCCTTAGATGGCTGCCTGTAATCTTTTAAGACCCTAGGCACTATGCAATGAACTAGGAGGTAGAACAGAAGCACAAAACACATTATTAGGCCAATTAACTTGGATGTCCCATGAAACTATGACCCTAAACTTCCAAACTAAGGAACCAAATCCCATGAGATGTTTGGTTGTACACAGGCATACTCAGCAGCTGCTATTTTTTTTTCCTGTTGTTTTTGTAAATATATCCAACTCAAAACTTTTACCAATTCAACTTTTTCCAGGTGTACAACTTATTGACAGAAATTACAATAATCAGCTGTGCAAACTTGCCCTTAGACAATGCGATTTTTCCATCACCATTAACCCCCTCTTCCTCTCCCTTCCGCCATTGGTAACCACTAATAAAATTTGATCTCTATACATTTGCTTTTTCTTGCCTTTTATGTATGTGAGGTCATACAGTTAGCTTATTTCACTCAGCGTAATGTCTTCAAGCAACATCCATATTGTAGCATGTATCAAGACTTGGTTTCTCCTACTGCCTGAGTAGTATTACATTGTATGTATGCACCACTTTTCCTTATTCATTCCTCTGTTGACGGGCATTTGTGTTTTTTTTCCACCTTTTGACTATCAAGAAGAGTGCTGCAATGAACATTGGTGTACATGTCTGAGTCTCTGCTTTCAAGTTTTGTGGGTGAAAAAAAAAACAGGGTACATATCTAGGAGTGGAATTGCTGGGTCATCTGGTAGTTCTATTTTTAGTTTTTTGAGGAATTTCACACTGTTTTCCACAACAGCTGTATCATTTTGCGTTCCCACCAGCAATGGATAAGGCTTCCAATTTCCCCACATCCTCCCCAACATTTGTTATTTCATTATTATTTTTTCAATATTGGCTATCCCAGTAGGAGTGAAATGGTATTCGGTGTGGTTTTGATTTGCATCTCTCTGATGGCTAATGATGTTTAGCATCTTTTCATGTGTTTGGTGGCCATTAAATTGTCCTCTTTAATGACATATCTCTTTGAGTTCTTTGCCTATTTTATGATTTGGTTATTTGTCTTCTATCTAATATACAACAAACTGACATCTGTAATAAATTCTTCTGGCTGACATTATTACAGAATTTACCTCTGTATCTTGATTTTGAAAATTCAGCCCAGAATCACAAGATTTCATTTCAGATGTATAGAAGTGTGGGCTTATGTTTGTGTGTGTGCTGTTTAGAGTGTCAAAAAGTTACAAAAAGAGAGTAAAAGAATATTTTCTTTAATTTTATTTGAGTATTTTATTGTGCTTTAGGTGAAAGTTTACACAGTAAATTAGTTTTCCGTTCAGTACTTCGTACACAAATTGTCCAATGACATTGGTTTCAATTCCTGCAATGTGTCAGCACTCTTCCAATTTCCAACCTTGGGTCTCTGTTTCTATTTGTCTGGTTTCCCTGTCTCTTCCTGCCTTCTCATCTTTGCTTTTGGGGAAATGTTGCCCTTTTGGCCTTGTATAGTTGATAATCTAAGGAGCACATTCCTCATGGATGTTATTGTTTATTTTACGGGGTTGCCTATTATTTGGCTGAAAGAAGTTGCTTCGGTTTCACCTCAGAAGGGTATCTCAGGGCTATAGTCTTGGTGGTTCCCCTGGTCTGTATCAGAATTTGAGTTTTGTTCTGCGTTCTTCTCCCACTCTAACCAGGATCTTCTATTGTGTTCTTGGTCAGAGCAGTCAGTAGTGGTAGCCAAGTACCATCTAGGTTTTTTGGTCTCAGGCTAATGGAGTCTGTGACTCATGTGGGCCATTGTCCTTTGGACTAATTTTTTTCCTTGAGTCTTTTTTTTTTTTTTCTCCAGTGGGGAAGAGACTAATAGTTGTGTCTTAGATGGTGGCTTGCAAGCTTTGAAGACCTCAGATGGTACTCACCACATTAGGACATAGAACATTATCTTTATGAAGTCTGTTATGCCAATTAACTTAGATGTCCCCTGAGACTATGATACTAACCCTTCAAACCCAAAATCTCAGTCCTAGGAGGTGTTGGATTATATCTAAGAAGTTTCCATTGCTGTGCCCCCATGTGTTCTACTATAGGTATGAATATACATGTAGTACATATAAATGAATGAACAAATCTGTCTTGGAAGAAATACAACCAGAATGCTTCTTGGAAGCAAGGATGGTGAGACTGCATCTCACATAATTTGGACATGTCAGGAAGGAATTCTCCCTGGAGAAGGACATCCTGTTTGGTAAAGTACAGGGTCAGTGAAAAAGAGGAAGACCCTCAAAGAGATCTATTGATACAGTGGCTGCAACAATGAGCTCAAGCATAGCAACAATTGTGAGGATGGCGTAGGACCGGGCAGTGTTTTGTTCTGTTGTGCCTGGGGTTGCTATGAGTCAGAACCTACCTGACGGTACCAAAAAATAACAACAACAACACATATAAGTGTACTGGAAGAGATCCATATTTGTGTCCTTTCAAAGAAAAATGATCCAACATAATGTGGAAATTATCAAACAATATCATTAATATAACATGCAAGTAAAATTTTGCTGAAGATAATTCAAAAGTAGCTGCAGCAGCACTTCAATAGGGAACTTCCAGATATTCAAGCTGGATTCTGAAGATGACATAAAACAAGAGATACCATTGCTAATATCAGATAGATCTTGGCTGAAAGCAGAGAATACCAGAAAGATATTTACCTGTGTTTTATTGACTATGCAATGGCATTCAGCTTCGCAGATCATAACAAATTATGAATAACATTACAAAGAATGTGAGTTCCAGAACACTTAATTGTGCTTATAAGGAACCTGCAAGTAGACCAAGGGGGAGTTGTTCGAAAAAGAACTAGAGAATACTAAGTGGTTTAACATCAGGAAAGGTGTGCATCAGGGCTGTATCCTTTCACCATACTTACTCAATCTGTATACTGAGCAAATAATGTGAGCAGGTGGACTATATGAAGAAGAACTGGGCATTGGGATTGGAGAAAGACTCATTAACAACCTGTAACATGTAGATGACACAACCTTCCTTGTTCAAAGGGAAGAGGGCTTGAAGCAGTTATTGATGAAGATCAAAGACTACAGCCTTCAGTATGGAGTCACCTCAACATAAAGAAAAACAAAAATTTTCACAACTGGACCAGAAAGCAACATCGTGTAAATGGAGAAAATATTGAAGCTGTCAAGGATTTCATTTTACCTGGATCCACAATCAATGCCCACGGAAGCAGCAGTTGAGAAATCAAATGAAGTGTTGCACTGGGCAAACCTACTGCAAAAGATCTCTTTAATATCTTAAAAAACAAAGAAGTCATTTTGAAAACTAAGGTGTGCCTGACCAAAGCCATAGTATTTAAGAAAATCAAAGAAGAATCAATGTCTTTGAATTATGGTGTCTGGGAAGAATATTCAGTATATCATGTACTGCCAGAAGAACAAACAAAGCTGTCTTAGAAGAAGTACAGCCAGAATGCTCCTTAGAAGAAAGGATGGCAAGACTTTGTCTCACATACTTTGAGCACGCTATCAGGAGGACCAGCCTCTGGAGAAGGACATCATGCTTGGTAAAGTAAAGGGTCAGCAAAATAGAGGAAGACCCTCAACAAGATGGATTGGCACAGAGGCTGAAAAAATGGGCTCGAACATAGCCTAGATTGTGAGGATGGTGCAAGACTGGGCAGTGTTTTGTTCTGTTGTACATAGGGTCTCTGTGAGAGAGAACTACTCGACGGCACCTAACAACAACAACATACCTATTTATGGGCATGGGCATACTCATGTAATAACTGCCCACACCTGTTTAGAGTCTTCTCTAATTTTCAAGTCTTTGTTCTGACAAATTTTCTTTGACCTTCCTGAATCGTAATTAGTAATGCCATCTTCACTCTCCATATACTGAGGAAGCCTCCATAAGTTTCTTCACAAAAAATGTTTCCACGGATATCTTAAGAGAGAAGCCAGTTTAAGAAAGTACTATATTTCTTCTCATAATGTTCCATGTCTTTATCTGAAATATTAACCAGTGTTTTCAGCAAGATTTATTAATCCTTGCCACGATTTTGTGTTTTTTTCAACTCCCAGATAATTATTTTTTTATTAACTTATTTTACAATCTCTTTATTTAGAAAATCAAGATCTCCCCTTGATCTTTGCAACTGACGGGGTGGTACCGTTCTTTTTATCAGCTTTAAAACTGCCATCTCTAAAGTTTGGTTAAGTGAGATTAAATGTAGAATATGATGTATAACAGTAGTATAGTGGTGTGTTGACCGAATTCATTATAAATTACATTGCATGCACGTTAGAACTGATATTCCCACTATTTTGTAAGGAAAATCTATTATTTCTAAATAAGATTTTAATGATAGCTTTTAATTTTGAGGATATTCAGAGGAGTTTGCTTTAAAATAACACTTACAGCAGAACATGTCATCAGTACCAGATCTTTTAACCACGTAAAATAGAAATAAGTCCTTGGGAAAAAATAAGCTCCAGAAAGGCGGCATTTAGTTACCCCTCAATCCCCCAATTACAAGCACTCAGGATTACCTTAATGCCATTTCTCAGACATCATTCAACATTGTGTTTTCACATTGCTTTGTATCAAAGGTTCTCACATGCTACGCTGAAATCCAAATAACGCCTTTGTTCAACAAGAGCCCGGCTCTTATCGTCGTCACCTCCATTCACTGATGGAGGTGACACACAGGGAGGTTAAGTGCCTTTGCTAAGGGCACCTTAATAAGCCAGAATCATGGCTTAGGAAAATAGCAGTGATGTTGCTACATCAGTGGTTTTCCCTGTGGCTTGGTTCCTTGGCAAATATTTCTCATTATCTTATCCATTATGCATTTGGTAGTAGGTGATAAGGAGCCCTGGCAGCACAATGGTTAAGTGCTTGGCTCTACTCCAAAGGTCCGAGGTTCAAACCCACCAGTGGTTCCTCAGGAAAAAAGATCTGGTAATCTGCTCCTATAAAAAACACAGCCTAGGGAACCCTAGGAAGCAGTTCTACTTTGTCTATTGAGTTACTATTAATTGGGATCAACTCAACAGTGCATGAACAGCAGTAGGTGGACACATAAGCAGATGCTGGATCCTCATAGGACACCTTTTGCAGATTCATGGAAGTTTACCAAAGGAGCTCTGGTGGCGCAATGCTTGACCTCTAAATGAAAGTTCAGTGGTTCGAATCCATCATGTGGCAGTCTCTTCCATAAAGATTAAAGCCTTAGACACCCCGTGGGGGTAGATCTATTCCGTCGTACAGGGTAGCTATGAGTCGGAATTGGCTGAACGGGAGCGGTTTTTTGGTTTGGCAGGTTCACCATCGAGTTAAGGAGACATCATACTTGTGATTGGACATCGCTTATGTTTCTGCCTTAGAGACTCTATGAACTTTCACAAAGATTGGATATAATTTACAGCAGTTGACACTCAAGCACTACTAAATTTACCTGTATTTCTTAGATTCACAGCGTCTTCCATGGATTTAAAGATCTAGGGAAGGAGCTGAGCACTGCCAAACTAGCATGTCATCGTGTGGTAGATTTAAAACCTGACTGACAGTAACCTGACCTGGGTCACGACAGCCGTCTGTTGGTTCTAAGGGTTGGCTTTGCTTTGCCTTCGTTGTGGGCTTCTGCATCGTCTGCAAGACTAGGTTGAAAATATCGTTCATTTATGTTATTCATGTTTATCATCTGTATTAGTTTCCTAGGTCTGCCAAAGCAAAACGCCACAAACTGGGTGGCTGATAAGAAGAAATGTTTATTGTCTTTCAGTTTTGGAGACTGATAGTCTGAGATCAGGGTGTCGGCCACAACGATTCCTTACAGGCTCCAAGAGAGAATCTGTAACATGATTCTTGTCTAGTTTCTGGTGGCTTCAGGTATTCCTTGGCTTGCAGCTGTAGCTTAACTTCACTATCCCATGGCCATATTTCCTCTCTCTGTTTCTCTTCTCTTTTTTAAGGACAGTCACTCAGATTGGGTTAGGACCCACCCTACCCTGGTATGACCTCATGTGTACCAACTGATAACAGCTTCAAAGACCCTATTTCCAAATGAATTCACATTCGCAGGTACCAGTGTTAGGACTACAACATGAATTTTTTTGGAGGGGGCACCATTCAATCCATAATATAATCTAAAATGCTTGTAATACAGTACCCTTAGTGGTTAGTGAATATGAGTTCAACCATAACAACCATCGACCATATCCATGACTCTGATAAAATTATCTGACTTCTGATCTCTTTTCAATCTTTGTCTTAACTCATTGTGTACGTATGTTTTGCGGTTAATATTTTAGTTATTTTTTGGGGATGTGTAAATGATTCGTATTATAAATAAATGAATATTCTGGAGTTTAAATTGTAAAAATATAATTAAACATAACTATATGTAATATACTTTAAATATCAACTTGTTTATATACATTTTTTCCTAAATTTTCAACTATGAGTATTTATAGTCAGAAAGAAAAATAATTGTTCTAAGAGCAAATCCTGTGTATTAGCTTGATTTTCATTTGCCCATTGCTAATGAAAATTCATCTGAGAGTTTTCTGGACTTCCATGTTTCCTACTATAGCATCCTTGTAAACTTATTTTTTCTTTAGGACTATTATAAAATGGAGGGAGATGTAAATATATTTGACAGGATAATCACAGGTTTAAATAAGTCAGAATTAATCCATCCTGAGTCTAAATAAACCTAGTATGCTTTTACTAAGACCTCCTGAGTGGCCCAAATAGTTAAGCACTTGGCTGCTAACCCAAAGGATGGCAATTCAATTTCACACAGAGGCACCTCGGAAGAAAGGCCTGA
Source organism: Elephas maximus indicus (assembly GCF_024166365.1). Lineage (NCBI taxonomy): Eukaryota > Metazoa > Chordata > Mammalia > Proboscidea > Elephantidae > Elephas > Elephas maximus. The sequence goes on along the minus strand of NC_064820.1, from coordinate 8,904,417 downwards.
TATTCTACTTCCAAAAAATCAGCTACTTGGAACACAGGTCTATTCTTATTCACATGGGATTACCAGGGGTCAGAATTGCCTCCTAGGCAACTGCTTTATTATTATGCTCCAAAGCCTGTCTGTCAGTTTGACATACTGTGGTGGCTTGTATGTTGCTATGATGCTGAAAGCTCTGTCAATGGTGTTTCAAATAATAGCAGGGTCACACTTAGTGGACAGGATTCAGCAGAGCTTCTAGACTAACAGACTAGGAAGAAAGGCCTGGAGATCTACTTCTGAAAATTAGCCAGTGAAAACCCTATGAATCACAAAATTTTTTCTGAGACTGATTTATTCGGAAACATCATCAGGAGGAAATAATCACTGCAGAAGGATATCATGTTTGGTAAAGCAGAGAAAAAAAACCAAATTCCTTCTGTTGAGTTGACTCTAACTCATAGTGACCCTATAGGACAGAATACAACTGCCCCATAGGATTTCAAAAGCTAATCTTTATGGAAGCAGACTGCTACATCTTTCTTCCATAGAGTGGCTGGTGGGTTTGAAACGCTAACCTTTCTGTTAGCACCCAAGAGCATAACCACTACACCAGCAGTGCTTCCTGGTAAAATAGAGGGGCAGCAAAAAAGAGCGAAATGCTCAGTGAGATGGATTGACGACAATGGACTCAAACATAACAATGATTATGAAGATAGTGCAGGATGGGGCAATGTCTTGTTCCATTGTTCATGGGGGCACCATGAGTCCGAGCCAACCTGAGGGCACCTAACAGCAACAACGAGCTGGGTGGAAGTGCACATCACCCACATGACACTGGTCAGTCCTCAGGGCCACACCTGACCATGGGGTGTCTAGGAAATGGGGATACCATGTGAGCCCAGAAAGCAGGGAGAACATATTGGCTAAGCTTTCAGACAGTCAGACCCGATGTTGTTGTTAGGTGCCATTGAGTTGGTTCCAACTCATAGCAACCCTATGCACAACAGAACAAAACACTGCCCAGCCCTGTGCCATCTTTACAATTGTTATGCTTGAGCTCATTGTTGCAGCCACTCTCTCAATCTACCTCGTTGAGGGTCTTCCTCTTTTCCGCTGACCCTGTGCTTTGTCAAGCATGATGTCCTTCTCCAGCGACTCATCCCTTCTGACAACATGTTCAAAGTATGTAAGACTCAGTCTCGCCATCCTTACTTCTAAGAAGCAAGTCTCGCCATCCTTACTTCTGGCTGTACTTCTTCCAAGACAGATTTGTACATTCTATTGGCAGTCCATGGTATATTCAATATTCTAACACCAACACCACAATTCAAAGCTGTCGTTTTTTCTTCGGTCTTCCTTAATCATTGTCCAGCTTTCTCGTGCATATGATGTGATTGAAAACACTATGGCTTGGGTCAGGTGCACCTTAGTCTTCATGGTGACATCTTTGCTTTTCAACACTTTAAAGAGGTCCTTTGTAGCAGATTTACCCAATGCAATACGTCTTTTGATTTCTTGACCGCTGCTTTTGTGGCTGTTGATTGCGGATCCAAGTAAAATGAAATCCTTGACAACTTCAATCCTTTCCCCGTTTATCATGTTGCTCATTGGTCCAGTTGTGAGGATTTTTGTTTTCTTTATGTTGAGGTGCAATCCATACTGAAGGCTATGGTCTTTGATTGTCATTAGTGCTTCAAGTCCTTTTCAATTTCAGCAAGCAAGGTTGTGTCATCTGCATAACTCAGATTGTTAATGAATCTTCCCCCAATCCCGATGTCCAGTTCTTCTTCATATAGTCCAGCTTCTCAGATTATTTGCTCAGCATACAGATTGAATGGTATAGTGAAAGGATACAACCCTCACGCACACGATTCCTGACTTTAAACCAATTGGTATCCCCTTGTTCTGTCCTAACAACTGCCTCTTGATCTATGTACAGGTTTCTCATGAGCACAATTAACTGTTCTAGAATTCCCATCGTTCACAATGTTATCCATAATTTGTTATAATCCACACATTCGAATGCCTTTGCATAGTCAATAAAACAGGTAAATATATTTCTGGTATTCTCTGCTTTCAGCCAGGATCCATCTGACATCAACAATCATATCCCCAGTTCCACGTACTTCTCTGAAATCAGCCTGAATTTCTGGCAGTTCCCTGTCAATATACTGCTGCAGCCATTTTTTAAAGATCTTCAGCAAAATTTTGCTTGTATGTGATATTAATGATATTGTTCTATAATTTCCACCTTCAGTTAGATCACCTTTCTTGGTAATAGGCATAACTATGGATCTCTTCCAGTCTGTTGGCCGGGAAGCTATCTTCCATATTTCTTGGCATAGATAAGTGAGCACCTCCAGCATTGCATCTGTTTGTTGAAACATCTCAATTGATATTCTGTCAATTCCTGGAGCCTTGTTTTTCACCAATGCCTTCAGAGCAGCTTGGACTTCTTCCTTCAGTACCATCGGCTCCTGATCGTATGCTCCCTCTTGAAGATGTTGAACAGCGACTAATTATTTTTGGTATAATGACTCTGTGTATTCCTTCCATCTTCTTTTGATGCTTCCTGCATCATTTAATATTTTTCCCACGGAATCCTTCACTATTGCAACTCAAGTCTTTAATTTTTTCTTCAGTTCTTTCAGCTTGAGAAACTCCAAGCATGTTCTTCCCTTTTGGTTTTCTATTTCCAACTCTTTGCACATGTCGTTATAATACTTCACTTTGTCTTCTCAAGCCACCCTTTGAAATCTTCTGTTCAGTTCTTTTACTTCATCATTCCTCTTTTGCTTTAGCTGCTCTTTGAGTGAGTTTCAAAGTCTTCTCTGACATCCATCTTGGTCTTTTCTTTCTTTCCTGTCTTTTCAATGACCTTTTGCTTTCTTCATGCATGATCCCTTTGATGTCATTCCACAACTTGTCTGGTATTCGATCACCAGTGTTCGGTGAGTCAAATCTGTTCTTGACATGGTCTCTAAATTCAGGTGGGATATACTCAAGGTCATATTTTCGCTGTTGTGGACTTGTTCTGATTTTCTTCAGTTTCAGCTTATACTTGCATATGAGCAATTGTTGGTGTGTTCCACAGTTGGCACCTGGCCTTGTTCTGACTGATGATATTGAGCTTTTCCATCATCTCTTTCCACAGATGTAGTCAGCTTGATTCTTGTGTGTTCCTTCTGGTGAGGTCCATGTGTATTATCACCGTTTATGTTGGCAAAAGAAGATATTTGCAATGAAGAAGTCATTGGTCTTGCAAAATTCTATCATTCAATCTCCAACATTGTTTCTATCATCAAGGCCATATTTTCTAACTACCAATCTTTCTCCTTTGTTTCCAACTTTCACATTCCAGTCACCAGTAATTATCAGTGCACCCTGATTGCATGTTTGAGCAATTTCAGACTGCAGAAGCTGATAAAAATCTATTTCTTCATCTTTGGCCTTAGTGGTTGATGCATAAATTTGGATAATAGTCGTATTAACTGGTCTTCCTTTTAGGCATATTGATATTATCCTATCACTGGCAGCGTTGAACTTCAGGATATATCTCAAAATGTTCTTTTTGATGATGAATGCAACACCATTACTGTTCGAGTTGATATTCCCAGCATAGTAGACAATGTGATTCAAAATTGCCAACACCAGTCCTTTTCAGCTCACTAATGCCTAAGATATCAATGTTTATGTGTTCCAGTTCATTTTTGACGATTTCCAATTTTCCTAGATTCATACTTTATACATTCCAGGTTCAGATTGTTAATGGTTGTTTGCAGCTGTTTCTTCTCATTTTGAGTAGTGTTGCATCAGCAAATGAAGGTCCCGAAAGCTTTACTCCATCCAATAAGAAGAATCTTGGTAGACAATAAGAACTTCATCAAGGAAAATTGTAACAAAATGTGGTTTAGACTACCTGGTAACACAGTGGTTAAGAGCTTCAGCTACTAACCAAAATCCGGCACTTTGAATCCACCAGCTGCTCCTTGGAAACACTATGAGGTAGTTTACTCTGTCCTGTAGGCTTGCTATGAGTCAGAATCAACTCTATGGCAATGAGTTTTTGTCACCTGGTAGCCGATTCTGATTCATGGTCACCCTGTCTGTATCAGGGTAGAACTATGCTCCAAAGGGTTTTCAATGGCTGGTTTTTCATAAGTACATCACCAAAGGCATCTCTGAGGTACTTGTCATGGATTGAATTGTGTTCCCCCAAAATATCTGTCAGCTTGGCTAAGTCATGATTCCCAGTATTGCATTATCATCTACCATTTTGTCATCTGATGTGATCTCCTTATGTGTTGTAAATCCTATCACTATGATGAAATAAGATGGATTAAACCCATTGCTGTCAAGTCGATTCCGACTCATAGCGACCCTGTAATAAGATGGATTACTGGCAGTTATATTGATGAGATCTGTAAGATTGGATAGCATCTTGGGCCGATCCCTTTTGACATATAAAAGAGAGAAGTGATCAGAGAGACATGGGGACCTCATACCACCAAAATAGCAGCTTTCAGAGTAGAGCCCCTCCTTTGGACCTGAGGTTCCTGTGCTAAGATGCTCCCAGACCAATGGAAGGGTGGTGACAAGGACCTTCTTCCAGAGCCAACAGAAAGAGAAAGCCTCGCCCTGAAGCTGGCGCCCTGAATTTGGACTTCTAGCCTACTGGACTGTGAAAGAATAAGCTTCTCTTTGTTAAGGTCATCCACTTGTGATATTTCTGTTACAGCAGCACCAGATGTCTAAGACGGTACTCAGATCTCCAACCTTTTAGTTAGCAGCCTAGCAATTGTTTGAACCCAGGGGCTTTAGATTAGACTGTTATTGTTTTTTTTAGGTGCCAGTGAGTCAGTTCCAACTCACAGAGACCCTATGCACAACAGAACAAAACACTGCCTGGTCCTGTACCATGCTCACAATCATTGTTAGGCTTAAGCCCATTGTTGCAGCCACTGTGTCAATTCTTCTCATTGAGGGTCTTCCTCTCCTTCTCTGACCCTCTGCTTTACCAAGCATGATGTCCTTCCTTCTCCAGGGACTGATTCTTCCTGTCAACATGTCCAAATTTTGTAAGATGCAGTCTCACCATCCTTGCTTCTAAGGAGTGTCCTGGTTGTACTTCCAAGACAGATTTGTTCATCCTTTTGGCAGCCCATGGTATATTCAATATTCTTCACCAACACCACAATTGAAAGTCGTCAATTCTTCTTTGGTCTTCCTTATTCACTGTCTAGCTTTTGCGTGCATATAATGCAATTGAAAATGCCATGGTTTGGGTCAGGTGCACCTTAGTCTTCAAGGTGACATCGTTGCTTTTCAACACTTTAAAGAAGTCTTTTGAGGCAGATTTGCCCAGTGCAATGACTCTTTTGATTTCTTGACTGTTGCTTCCATGGGTGTTGATTGTGGATCCAAGTAAAATGAAATCCTTGACAACTTCAACCTTTTCTTCTTTTATCATCATGTTGCTTATTGATCCAGTTGTGAGAATAAGACTTGTGCTCTCCAAATACATTTGATCCTACACTGCTACCAGTAAAAAAAAGAAAGAAAGAAAGAAACCCCAGTTATGTGTATGTGTGTGTGTGCTACTACACTGATGTTTTACATATGAGGTGTGAGATAGCTCTGTCTCTATAAAAAGGTCATTTAAAATAAATAGGAATAAAAGTGTTCATGCTTTCTTTCTGCTCTACTGCTTTGGACACCGGATCGTTCCATGTGCTCACTATCGTCTGGGCATTCCACTTTGGAGATCACAGTTCTTGAAGAAGGGAAAAGAAACAAAACAAAACTAAAACGTAAAAGCAGAAAGGCATGGAGAATGTTTGCTATGGAGTGATGGGGGAAAGGGGGAGGCAGAATTGGACAGTGTCCAGGATCCTATCTGTGGCCAGCCAAGAGTCATCTCACAACCACTACTCCATACAGCCTCTCCTGATCCACAGGAATAAAACAGGGTATACAGATTTCACCAAGGAAAGTGAAGAAGATGCAAGTTGGGGTGAGACCTTTGAGTCAACCTGTGGAGCATTTCATTTTCTCTACCACTGTTTCCTCACCTGTTGCAAAGTACCTACAACACAGGGCAGCTTTGAAGGTTCAATGAGACAGTGCTTATATAGTGTTTTGAAAGTGCCCTGCCTGAGTAGGCTTCTGTAAACATTGTGTTGCTGTCGTTGTTTGCCATCAAGTCCATTCTGACTCATAGGGGCCCCATGTGATGGAGTAAATCATCCCATATTGTGGTTAAGAGCTCAGCTGCTAAAGTTTGAATCCACCAGCCACTGTTTGGAAACCTATGGGGCAGTTCCACTCTGTCCTATAGGGTCGCTAGGAGTCATAATCGACTCCACAGCAATGGGTTAATCTTTACAGGGGAAGATCTCCAGGTCTTTTCTCCTGAGGAGTGGCTGGTGGGTTTGAACCCCCAACCTTTCAGCTAGCATCTGAGCACTTAACCACTGCACCACCAGGACTCCTTCTGTAAACATTAATTGTTATTACTGTAAGCCCAGTTTGGCTGTAGTGCAGAAGATATGCTAATCTTATTTTAACTACTTCAGGAAGAGTGGGATGCTTGGGAGCAGGTTAAATATGACATGGAGTGACCTGAGGAGGATTCACCTGGTAGTAGGAGGCACCTGGTGACATGTAGGGATAGCATGGTGGTGTGGAGTCAGGATACCAGTGGTGGAGGGGCAGGTGGGAGGGAGCTCTGCTCACAGCAGAATTGGAGAATGAGGGAGAGAGATGAATGAAAAGAGTTGATGCCTTTCAGCTTAAGTCTCAGGTAGGTCAGTGTGATTATAACCCACATGGGAGTCTAGGAGAACATTTGCAAAGGAGAGAATGAGTTTAATGCTGGGCTCTATCAAACTCTGCTGTGGTGACGAAGGATTTTCCCAATGCAGTCCTTGAACTCTGGATTGTAGCCACCATCTCTCAGCATAGTTCCTTGGAGAATGACCGGCCCCTTGGAGACCTCAGTTACATCTCTCCAGAGAGGACAGACTAAATCCTATGCCAATGGAACCCTGGGAGATTAAGAACCATTCCATTGTGTACGCATCGTCCAATGCCATGTTGCTCAAGCCAAAAGAATTTTCTTGTTTTCTCTTCCTGTTGTATGCCTGTGTAGGACTAGTTGATAATAAAGGGGGCAGGGACACAGCAGTGAGGCCAGATAAGTCTCTCTAAATGCCACCACAGCAAATACTTTGAAATGAACATTTTCATTAAATGTGTTGTCGTTAGAGAGAGCAGGTTCTCCCAGTGAGTAAGAAGCTATCATACACACGCCTTAAGCTTATTTGAATAATAGCCACCCAAGGAAGCTGTGAACTGTAGAGCTAAGTAACATTATTTTCTCAAATGAGATTTATTAGTAATATTGGAGCCCTAGAAAAATGGATCCCAACAGTTTCAAATAAAGGCTTTACTTCTCTAGCTTCTCAAGTAACTCCAAATCAGTATTCTATGCTCGTCTTGAGCATGGAGAGATTTGAGGTTTTTCATGTCTCAAACCTCACGATCAAGGACAGATCTTTTGCTCACCCCGGTGTCTGAATGGAAAAGAATCACTACCTACGGTTTCATCATTGTTTTTCTATAAGAACATGGGAGTGAGATCTCTGCCACCTTTTATTTAATTAAAGCACGCTGACTTTTTTTTTTTTTGGAGACTTTTAAAAATTAAAATGGAAATGTTTAAGATTCAAGCTGCCATAATGTCTTATTTAGCTGAAAAGTTATCCTTACATTAGTACAAAATATTTTTTTAAAAAATTCACCTCTAATTCTAGATTGAACAGAGGTGAATAACTATTGTGGAAAACAGTCATCATTGGAAAACTGACTTCATTCAAAATAAGCTTACAGAATGTTTAGGTAGATGAAACGTTGGATTTAAATATCATCTAAAGTTAAAGTACACCACCTGTCTGTCAGTTTGCTATAATGCGGTGCCTTGGGTGTTGTGATGCTGGGAGCTTTGCCACTGGTATTTCAAATACCCGCAGGGTCACTCGAGGCGCACAGGTTCCAGTGAAAGTTCCTGAGTAAGACAGATAGAAAGAAAAGCCTGGTGATCTACTTTGAAAATTAGCCAATAAAAACCTTTTGAAGCACAACAGAACATTGTCTGACTCACTTGCTTTGTTCATGCCATCAGGAGGGATCAATTGCTACATCATGTTTGGTGAGGGAGACCCCTGCTGAAACCGACTGGCACAACTCTAACAACTGCTGGCAGTTGTGAAGATGCAGGACCAGGCAGCATTTCCTTCTGTTGCACATAAGGCGTCCGTGAGTCGGAGTCCACTTGACAGAAGCTATCCATGTACCTCAAGTTACAACATTGCTATGATCCTTCCAAAGAATGCCTTTGCTCAAGCAAACGCCACCTGCCATCATTGTCGGATGTCTCAGAAAGGCAACTTGCCCAGATGTGGTGAACTCCATACCACTGGCTGTATGTAGGGGGAGTTTGTCATCATGTGAACAGACCCTGTACATTCTCTCTGGGCACACATTCTTTACTTGTCTCCCACGGGGTCTGTAAGAGGTCTCAGTTGTACCAATGGATCTTTCAGAGTGCTTCATTTACTTAAAAACACAGCATAGAGCCAGGCATACCGAAGGTGACTTGTGAGCATTTTTTATTTTTGATCTGAATCTGAGACAAACAAACACAGGTTCTAATTACACCTACTCCTCACTTGCCAAATATCTTGTTATCCAAAGTTTTGCATTTATGACAATAGCAGAATTCTACTACCCAACTATTTTGTGCATTAACTAAGAGACTAGCTTCGTGGCAATGGCTGGGGAGCATCCCCTCCCTTGAGGAAGGTCTGAACAGCCCCCGGGAAAGTGAGCCATGCTACCCCACATCCTCCACTCCCTCTTGCTGATGAGGGTGCCATGTCCAGCTGCCGTGCAGGGGTTAGCCTCCTCCTTGGCCACAACCTCCCGGTGGACACACAAACAGCACTCAGCAAAGTGGGCCCCTGTCCTGGGTTCCCAGCTCCTATGCGGCCTGAGGCCCTACAGCTCAAAATTACTGTGGGGTGGGAAGGGAGAAAAGAAAGAGGCATTGGAGTAGGTGTTTGGAAGAAATGAGTGTGAGTTTAATGGTATCCCAAAGTGAGCAAAACTGGACCTGAAGCCTCCGCCTTGGTGGGGCCAGGTGTGTGGCCAGGTCCCAGTGCCCTCACAGGAATTCCTGAGCCTCAGGGGCTTATCAGACCTGGAAGGCAGAGCAGGCTCCAGGATCATGAACACAGGCTTGCAGGGGTGGAAGTGGAGCCCTGGAGGAGGATCTGTGAGGGAAGCTCTGACCCAGCACAGAAAGAAGGTGAAGTGGTTAAGCCCTGGGCCCTCTAGTCACATAGCCCAGCTTGATCCAACTTTTTCTCCTCCAAGCCTCCTTCTCTGCAGAGGCTCCACAGTGATGAGCATATCAGTAAATCTTAGCTGTTATTATTTCTATGATCATATCTTCTAAATTAAAAAAAAAATCGGACAAATGGATGGTCTGAAAAAAAACAAACAAAAATCTCCATTTTTGCATAACACCAATTTTCACCTAAGGACCTGGTCTTTGGAACCTAGCCAAGCTGATAAGTAAGGATTGGTTCTACAGGATGCAAACAGTATAGGTAAGGTAGTCATACAGCATCTATGTAGTATTTCCTAGACTATCTCTTCCAAACATTGATGAACAGCTTAGTTCTTAGGAGGACTTGAAAACAAAATTATGTACCAGAAATAACTAAGTAATCTAGAATTAAATAGTAAAACAAAATACTTAACTGACTTCATTGAATCTGTCTGTTTCTACTCAACAATAGTATAACAAAAAAAAAAAAAAAAAAGAAATATTAAGTGTTCAGAAAGTTCCCACTCATGATTTCAACAGTGGGGTAAAGGATACTGGATATTATTTTCATCAGCAAGAATCTTTTATTCTAATAAACCAGAGGGGGGAAATAATAGGTATCTGTTTTCATTTCCTAGAACTTCCCTAACAGTACACAAAGTAGATGGCTGTAAAGAACAGAGATGTATTGTCTGGCTGCTCTAGAGGCTGGAATTCCTAAATCATGGTATCAGCCATGTTGATTCCTTCTGAGTGATCTGAGAGAGGAACTATTCCAACCCTCTTTCCCAGCTTCTGGCAATGCCCAGTGACTCTTGTGTTTCTTGACTTGGAGGTACATCTTTCCCTGTGTCTATCTCTTCATGTCTGTTCTCTTCTTTTATATGGACAGGAGACCTATAGGATTAGGATCCATCCTACTCCAGCCTGATCTCATGCTAACCTTCAAAACCCTATATACAAGCAGGGTCACATTCACAGGTACAGCAGTTAAGATTTCAACCTATGTTTTTGGGGGGACAAAATTCAGTCCATAATAGTATGTAATGGCAATAAATACAAAAACAACAAAGCTAAATTTCCATGATTTGGGACTGAAGTAAATGCCATATGACTTTAATCTACAATATAACCATTGGGGAGGAGGAGGCTTTCACATTTTAGGCCTGAAAAGGACTGTCAATATATTTTTCTAGATTAGAAACAGTTTTAAATAGTATTAATAGTTTTTAATATTTATAATAATTTACAGTACAGTAAATGAGAATATGTATTATAATTTAATAGTTAATGCTAATATTAATGGATCCCTGGTGGTTCAGTGATTAAGCGTTCAACTACTGAAAAAAAAGGTTGGCAGTTAGAATTGACCAGTCACTTCTTGGAAACCCTATAGGGCAGTTTTACTCTGTGAGTCAGGGTTGTATCCTTTCACCAAACCTATTCAATCTGTATGCTGAGCAAATAATCCCAGAAGCTGGACTTTATGAAGAAGAAGGAAACATCAGGATTAGAGAAAGTCTCATTAAAAACTTCCGTTAAGGAGGCGGAGCCAAGATGGTGGAATAGACAGCTGCTTCTGTCCAGCCCTCTGTACAACAAAAACCCCCCAAAACATGTGAAGCGAGTATATTTGTGACAAGCTGGGAGCCCTGAGCATCAAAGGCAAGCTTAGACAAGAACTGAGGGGCAGGGGAAGGAAGAGACAGTTCAGAAGCGGAGAGGAGTTGCCAGACCTGAATCACGGGGAGCCCTCAGGCACCATTCCCGGAGCGGCGGTGGGCTGGTCCTAGCGTTCGGCCACAGTTTCCTCAGGTAGAAGCAGCAGCAACACAGCCCGCTCACACCTCTGGAACCTGAGCAGAAGGGAGCTCTTGGCAAAAGCTAAGCACTTGCGTATATTTTGCCGCCCCCCCCCACCCCCAAGCCAGCTTCAGTGGCGAATCCCTAGGCCTGAGATAGACCCTGGTGAGCATCTAGAGCCATCCTCCCAGCCTTGGGGAAGGAAAAAACTTGCAATTGGGGGGAAAAGATAATTTGCTAGCTCCATTAACTGGGGGAGCTCAGGACAGAAGTGGCTCCTATCCAGGCATAAACCGTCCAAGGACCTTGAGCACCTTTCCCTTCTGATGGACCTATGCGGGCCTATTTTGGGAGAATAGGCCCTTGTTGGCAAACTCCAGCCATTTCAGATGATCGGTGGAGAGGTGGGTGTTTGATGTTTTACATTGCTTTGCATATTAAACAAGGTCCTCACCTACCCACATCAGGGACCTAAAGACTGGTAGCTCCACTCAGGTCACCCAGCCACCTGTGAAAGGGATCCAAAGATAACTGGTACCTCCCAGTCCTTACAACCAAACACTTTGGGTGCCTGTGGTCCCTCTGCAGAACTCACCTATCAGCACGCCCTTGGGAATAGAGATGCGTTTTCCTCAGAAACATTTGGGGGTTGGTTCTCAGCCTCCTGCCTTATTCAGAGCATGAATGCTACAATCAGATACCGGTATATACGTCACCCCTGCCCCTCTAAGACTGTAGGACAGAGCCTGTACCACACAACTGATGATCAGATACCTGGAAACATGAGCTGAATTCATACAAGAAAACTGAATGGACTCCTACACTGATATACCTGATAACAGCTCTAGCCAGCTAGGGACAGGATGTCAGAGCTCCAAAAGTGAAAATAATCAAGCTAGCTCACTCAAGCAACCCATAGGGGTATACCAAAACAAAACAAAGCAAGCAGCTACGACACAGTAAGCAAGCATAAACTAATACAATAACTTGTAGATGGCTCAAAGACAACAGTCAATATCAAGTCACATAAAGAAACAGACAATGATCACCTCAACAGGCTCTCAAAACACAGAATCCAGGGATCTTCTAGATAAAAGTGCATTCCTAGAATTACCAGATGCAGAAAATGAAAGTTTAATATACAGAACCCTTCAGGACATCAGGAAGGAAATGAGGCAGTATGCATAACAAGCCAAGGAACACACACATAAAGCAACTGAAGAAATTAGAAAGATTATTCAGGAACATAATGAACAGTTTAATAAGCTGGAAGAATCCATAGACAGACAGCAATCAGAAATTCAGAAGATTAACAATAAAATTACCAGAATTCGATAACTCAATAGAAAGTCAGAGGAGCAGAACTGAGCAAGTAGAACCTAGAATTTCTGAACTCGAAGATAAATCACTTGGCAGTAATATATTTGAAGAAAAATCAGATAAAAGAATTAAAAAAATTGAAGAAATCTTAAGAATCATGTGGGACTCTATCAAGAGAAATAACCTATGAGTGATTGAAGTACAAGAACAGGGAGAGATAACAGGAAATACAGAGAAAATTGTTGAAGATTTGTTGGCAGAAAACTTCCCTGATATTGTGATAAATGAGAAGATATCTATCCAAGAAACTCATCAAACTCCACATAAGGTAGATCTTAAAAGAAAGTCACCAAGGCACATTATAATCAAGCTTGCCAAAACCAAAGATAAAGAGAGAATTATAAGAGCAGCGAGGGATAAATGAAAAGTCATCTACAAAGGAGCACCAATAAGAATAAGCTCGGACTACTCGGCAGAAACCATGCAGGCAAGAAGGAAATGGGATGACATATTTAAAAAATTGAAGGAAAAAAATTGCCTGCCAAGATCATATACCCAGCAAAACTGTCTCTTACATATGAAGGTGAAATTAAGACATTTCCAGATAAACACAAGTTGAGGGAATTTGTAAAAACCAAACCAAAACTACAAGAAATACTAAAGGGAGTTCTTTGGTTAGAAAATCAATAATATCAGGTATCAACCCAAGACTAGAACACTGGGCAGAGCAACCAGAAGTCAACCCAGAAAGGGAAATCCAAAAAAACAAAGCAAGATTATATTAAAAAAAAAAAAGCCCAAAACAGGGTAACAGCAATGCTATTATATAAAAGAAGCCAACATTAAAATAACAAAGAGGGACTAAGAAATGTAATCATACGCCTTCCATATGGAGAGGAAGATATGACGATACAAAGAAATAAAAGTTAGTTTTAAATTTAGAAAAATAGGGGTAAATAATAAGGTAACCACAAAGGACACAAACTATCCTACTCATCAAAATAAAATAAAAGGGAAAAATAGAGACTCAGCAGAAACAAAATCAACAACAACAAATATGAGGAAAGGACAACATATAAAGATAATCTGCTCAGCACATAAATCAAGTGGGAAAAAGGAACTGTCAACACAGAAAAAAAGACATCAAAATGATAGCACTAAATTCATACCTATCCATAATTACCCTGAATGTAAATGGACTAAATGCACCAATAAAGAGACAGAAAGTGGCAGAATGGATTAAAAAACAAGATCCATCTATATGCTGCCTACAAGAGACACGCGTTAGACTTAGAGACACAAACAAACTAAAACTCAAAGGGTAGAAAAAAATATATCAAGCAAACAACAATCAAAAAAGAGCAGGAGTCGCAATATGAATTTCTGAGAAAATAGACTTTAAAGTTAAATCCATCAGAAAGGATAAGGAAGGACACTATATAATGATTAAAGGGACAATACAACAAGAAGATATAACCATATTAAATAGTTATACACCCAATGACAGGGCTGCAAGATAAATAAAACAAACTCCGTTAGCATTGAAAAGTGAGATAGACAGCTCCACAATAATAGTAGGAGACTTCAACACACCACTTTCGGTGAAGGATGGGACATCCAGAAAGAAGCTCAATAAAGACACGGAAGATCTAAATGACACAATCAACCAACTTGACCTCGTAGACATACACAGAACACTCCACCCAACAGCAACCAACTACACTTTCTTTTCTAATGCACATGGAACATTCTCTAGAATAGGACACATATTAGGTCATAAAGCAAGCCTTAGCAGAATCTAAAACATTGAAATATTACAAAGCATCTTCTCTGACCATAAGGCCATAAAAGTGGAAATCAATAACAGGAAAAGCAGGGAAAAGAAATCAAACACTTGGAAACTGAACAATGCCCTGCTCAAAAAAGACTTGATTATAGAAGACATTAAGGATGGAATAAAGGAATTCAGAGAATCCAATGAGAATGAAAACACTTCATATCAGAACCTTTGGGACACAGCAAAAGCGGTGCTCAGAGGCCAATTTATATCAATAAATGCACACATCCAAAAAGAAGAAAGGGCCAAAATCAAAGAATTATCCCTACAACTTGAACAAATAGGAAGAGAGCAAAAAAAGAAACCCTCAGGCACCAGAAGAAAACAAATAATAAAAATTAGAGCTGAACTAAATGAAATAGAAAAACAGCTGAAAGAATTGCCAAGATCAAAAGCTGTTTTTTTAAAAAAATCAACAAAACCGATAAACCACTGGCCAAACTGACAAAAGAAAACCAGGAGAGGAAGCAAATAGCCTGAATAAGAAATGAGAGGGGCGATATTACAACAGACCCAAATGAAATTAAAAGAATTATATCAGATTACTATGAAAAACTATACTCAAACAAATTTGAAAACGTAGAAGAAATGGATTAATTCCTAGAAACACACTACCTACCTAAACTAACACAAACAGAGGTAGAACAACTAAATAGACCCATAACAAAAGAAAAGATTGAAAAGGTAATCAAAAAATTCCCAACAGAAAAAAAGCCCAGGTCCAAATGTCTTCACCGCAGAGTTCTACCAAACTTTCAGAGAAGAGTTAACACCACCACTACTAAAGGTATTTCAGAGCATAGAAAAGGACGGAATACTACCAAACTCATTTTATGAAGCCACCATATCCCTGATATCAAAACCAGGTAAAGACATCACAAGAAAAGAATATTATAGACCTATATCCCTCATGAATGTAAATGCAAAAATCCTCAACAAATTTCTAGCCAATAAAATTGAACAAAATATCAAAAAAAATAATTCACCATGCCCAAGTGGGATTCATACCAGGTATGCAGGGATGGTTCAACATTAGAAAAACAATTAATGTAATCCAGCACATAAATAAAACAAAAGACAAGGATCACATGATTTTATCAACTGATACAGAAAAGGCATTTGACAAAGTTCAACACTCATTCATGATAAAAACTCTCAGCAAAATAGGAATAGAAGGAAAATTCCTCAACATAATAAAGGGCATTTATACAAGGCCAATAGCAAACATCACCCTAAATGGAGAGAGCCTGAAAACATTCCCACTGAGACTGGGAACCAGACGAGGCATGCACTTTATCACCGCTCTTATTCAACATTGTGCTGGAAGTCCTAGCCAGAGCAATTAGGCTAGATAAAGAAATAAAGGGCATCCAGGTTGGCAAGAAAGAAGTCAAAGTATCTCTATTTGCAAATGACACGATCTTATACACAGAAAACCCTAAAGAATCCTCCAGAAAACTCCTGAAACTAATAGAAGAGTTCAGCAGAGTATCGGGATACAAGATACACACAAAAATCAGTTGGATTCCTCTACACCAACAAAAAGAACATCGAAGAGGAAATCACCAAATCGATGCCATTTAAAGTAGCCCCCCAAAAGATAAAATATTTATAAATAAATCTCACCAGAGATGTAAAAGACTTATACAAAGAAAACTGCACTACACTTCTGCAAGAAACCAATAGACTTACATAAGTGGAATAACATACCTTGACCGTGGATAGGAAGACTTAACAGTATAAAAATATTTATTCTACCAAAAGCTATCTATGCATTTAATGCAATTCCAATCCAAATCCCAACAACATTCTTTAATGAGATGGAGAAACAAATCACCAACTTCATATGGAAGGGAAAGATGCTCCAGATAAATAAGGCATTACTGAAAAAGAAGAACAAAGTGGAATTTTAGAACCTATTATACCGCCACAGTAGTCAAAACAGCCTGGTACTGGTACAACAACAGATACATGGACCAATGGAACAGAATTGAGAATCTAGACATAAATCCATCCACATATGAACAGCTGATATTTGACAAAGGCCCCAAGACAGTTAAATGGTGAAAACACAATCTTTTTAACAAATGGTGCTGGCATAACTGGATATCCATCTGCAAAAAGATGAAACAAGACCCATACGTCACTCCATGCACAAAAACGAGCTCAAAATGGATCAAAGACCTAAATATAAAATCTAAAACGATAAAGGTCATAGAAGAAAAAATGGGGACAATGTTAGGAGCCCTAATACATGGCATAAACAGTATGCAAAACATTATAAAGAATATAGAAGAAAAACTAGATAACTGGGAGCTCCTAAAAATCAAACAACTATGCTCATCCAAAGACTTCACCAAAAGAGTAAAAAGGCTACCTACAGACTGGGAAAAAGTTTTTAGCTATGACATTTCTGATCAGCACCTGATCTCTAAAATCTACATGACACTGCAAAAACTCAACTACAAAATGACAAATAACGCAATTAAAAAATGGGCAAAAGATATGAATAGACACTTCACTAAAGAAGACATTCACGTAGCTAACAGCTATATGAGGGAATGTTCAAGATCATTAGCCATTAGAGAAATGCAGATCAAAACTACAATGAGATTTCATTTCACTCCAACAAGACTGGCATTAATCCAAAAAACACAAAATAATAAATGTTGGAGAGGCTGTGGAGAGATTGGAACACTTCTACACTGCTGGTGGGAGTGTCAAATGGTACAACCACTTTGGAAATTGATTTGGTGCTTTCTTAAAAAGCTAGAAATAGAACTACCATACGATCCAGCAATCCCACTCCTTGGAATATACCCTAGAGACATAAGAGCCTTTACACGAACAGATATATGCACACCCATGTTTATTGCAGCACTGTTTACAATAGCAAAAAGATGGAAGCAACCAAGGTGCCCATCAATGGATGAATGGACAAATAAATTATGGTATATTCACACAATGGAATACTACGCATCGATAAAGAACAGTGAGGAATCTGTGAAACATTTTATAATATGCAGGAACCTGGAAGGCGTTATGCTGAGTGAAATGAGTCATTTGCAAAAGGACAAATATTGCATAAGACCACTATTATAAGAACTTGAGAAATAGTTTAAACTGAGAAGAAAATATTCTTTTGTTGTTACAAGAGGGGGGAGGGGAGGGGGAGGGGGAGAGGGGCATTCAATAATTAGTAGATAAGAACTACTTTAGGTGAAGAGAAAGACAGCACAGAATACAGGGGAGGTCAGCACATCTGGACTAAACCAAAAGCAAAGAAGTTTCCTGAATAAGCTGAATGCTTCGAAGGCCAGTGAAGTAGGGGCAGGGGTCTGGGGACCATGGTTTCAGGGGACATCTAAGTCAATTGGCATAATAAAATCTATTAAGAAAACATTCTGCATCCCACTTTGAAGAGTGGTGTCTGGGGTCTTAAACGCTAGCAAGCAGCCATCTAAGATGCATTAATTGATCTCAACCCACCTGGATCAAAGGAAAATGAAGAACACCAAGGACACAAGGTGATTAAGAGCCCAAGAGACAGAATGGGCCACATGAACCAGAGACTACATCATCCTGAGACCAGAAGAGCTAGATGGTGCCCGGCTACAACCAATGGCTGCCCTGACAGGGAACACAACAGAGAACCCCTGAGGGAGCAGGAGAGCAGTGGGATGCAGACCCCAAATTCTCATAAGACCAGACTTAATGGTCTGACTGAGACTGGAAGGACCCCGGTGGTCATGGCCCCCAGACCTTCTGTTGCCCCAGGACAGGAACCATTCCCGAAGCCAACTTTTCAGACACGGATTGGACTGGACAATGGGTTGGAGAGGGGTGCTGGTGAGGAGTGAGCTTCTTGGATCAGGTGGACACTTGAGACTATGTTGGCACCTCCTGCCTGGAGGGGAGATGGGAGGGTGGAGGGGGTTAGAAGCTGGCGAAATGGACACGAAGAGAGTGGAGGGAGAGAGTGGGCTGTCTCATTAGGGGGAGAGTAATTGGGAGTGTGTAGCAAGGTGTATATGGGTTTTTGTGTGAGAGGCTGACTTGATTTGTAAACTTTCACTTAAAGCAGAATAAAAATTATATAAAAAAAACTTGCATTAAGCAGATGACATGATCTTGCTTGCTGAAAGTGAAGAGGACTTGAAGCACTTACTGATGAAGATCAAACACCACAGCCTTCACTCTGGATTACATCTCAACATAAACGAAACAAAAATGCTCACAACTGGACAAATAAGTAACTTCATGGTAGAGAAAAGATTGAAGTTGTCAAGGATTTCATTTTCCTTGGATCCACAATCAACACCCATAGAAGCAGCAGAGAAGAAATCAAAAGACGCATTGCATTGGGCAAATCTGCTGCACAAGACTTCTTTAAAGTGTTGAAAAGCAAAGATGTCACCTTGAGGATTAAGGTGTGCCTCACCCAAGCCATGATGTTTTCTATATATATATATATATATTCCGTTGCAGTGATTCCTGCTCATATAAACCCAACCAAATCTGTTGCCATTGGATCGTTTTCAACTCATAGTGCCCCTGTAGGACAGAGTAGAACTATCCCATAGAGTTTCCTAAGCTGTAGTTTTTATGGGAAGAGATCTTCAGGTCTTTAATCCTGTGAGTTTGAACCTTCGACCTCTTGGTTAGAAGCTGAATACTTAACCATTTAGCCACCAGGGCTCTCTCTCTTTATACAAATATACATGTACTTTTTTCCTACCTCAGGTAGTATTTTTTTTTTTAATTTTTATTGTGCTTTAAGGGAAAGTTTTCAAATTGAGTCAGTCTCTCGTACAAAAATTTATATACACCTTGTTATATACTCCTAATTGCTCTCCCCCTAATGAGACAGCACACTCCTTCCCTTCACTCTTTATTTTTGTGACCGTTCATTTAACTTCTGACCCCCTCTGCTCCTTCATCTCCCCTCCAGACAGGAGATGCCAACATAGTCTCACGTGTCTACTTGGTCCGAGAAGCTCACTCTTTACCAGTATCATTTTCTATCCCATAGTCCAGTCCAATCCCTGTCTGAAGAGTTGGCTTTGGGAATGGTTCCTGCCTTGGGCTAACCAAAGGTCTGGGAGCAATGACCTCTGGGGTTCTTCTAGTCTCAGTCAGACCATTAAGTGTGGTCTTTTTACTAGAATTTGGAGTCTGCGTCCCACTGTTCTCCTGCTCCCTCAGGGGTTCTCTGTTGTGTTCCCTGTCACGGAAGTCATTGGTTGTAGGCAGGCACCATCTAGTTCTTCTGATTTAAGGCTAATGTAGTCTGGCTTATGTGGTCCTTTCTGCCTCTTGGGCTCAAAATTGCCTTGTGGCTTTGGTGTTTATTCTCCTTTGCTCCAGGTGGTTGAGACCCATCGATGCATCTTAGATGGCCACTTGCTAGCATTTAAGACCCCAAAAGCCACTCTCCAAATGGAATGCAGAGTGCCTTCTTAATAGATTTCATTATGCCAATTGACTTAGATGTCCCCTGAATCCATGGTCCCCAGACCCCTGTACCTGCTACACTGGCCTTCAAAGCATTCAGTTTATTCAGGAAACTTCTTTCCTTTTAGTTTAGTCCAGTTGTGCTGACCTTGCCTGTATTGTGTTGTCTTTCCCTTCACCTAAAATAATTCTTATCTACTATCTAATAAGTGAAAACCCTTCTCCCTTCCTCCCTCCTTGCCCTCTCTTGTAACCATCAAAGAATACTTTCACCGCTATTTAAACTATTTCTCCAGTTCTTATAATAATGGTCTTATACAATATTTGTCCTTTTGCAACTAATTTTGCTAAGCATAATTCCTTCCAGATTTCTCCATGTTATAAAATGTTTCTTGGATTCATCACTGTTCTTTATCAATGAGTAGTATTCCAGTCTGTGAATATACCATAATTAATTTACCCATTCATCCATTGATGGGCACCTTGGTTGCTTCCAACTTTTTGCTACTGTAAACAGTGTTGCAAAGAACATGGGTGTGCATATATCTGTTCATACAAAGACTCTTAATTCTCTAGGATATATTCCAAGGAGTGGAATTGCCCGATTGTATGATAATTCTATTTCTAGTTTTTTAAGGAAGGGCCTAATCGATTTCCAAAGTGATTATACCGTTTTACATTCCCACCAGCAGTTTATAAGCATTCCAGTCTCTCCGCAACCTCTCCAACATTTATTATTTGGAGTTTTTTTGATTAATGCCAGCCTTGTTGGAGTGAGATGGCATCTCATTGTAGTTTTGATTTGCACTTCTCTAATGGCTAATATGAGCATTTCCTCATGTATCTGTTAGCTACCTGAATGTCTTCTTTAGTGAAGTGCCTGTTCATATCTTTGCCCATTTTTAAATTGGGTTATTTATCTTTTTGTAGTTGAGTTTTTGCAGTATCATGTAGATTTTTGAGATCAGATGCTGATCAGAAATGGCATAGCTAAAAACTTTTTTCCAGTCTGTAGGTAATCTTTTTACTCTTTGGTGAAGTCTTTTGATGAGCATAGGAATTTGATTTTTAGGAGTTCCCAGTTATCTATACAGATATAGATATGGATAACATTATGAAGAATGAGAATTCCAGAACACTTAATTGTGCTCATGAGAAAACTTTACATAGATCAGGAGACTTTTGTTTGGACAGAAGAAGGGGATACTGATTGGTTTAAAGTCAGGAAAGGTGTGCATCAGGGTTGTATTCTTTCACCATACCTATTCAGTCTGTATGCTGAGCAAATAATCTGAGAAGCTGGACTATATAAAGAAGAATAGGGCATCAGGATTGGAGGAAGACTCATTAACAACCTGTGTTATGCAGATGACACAACCTCACTTGCTGAAAGTGAAGAGGACTTGAAGCACTTACTAATGAAGATCAAAGGCCACAGCCTTCAGTATGGATTGCACCTCAACATAAAGAAAACAAAAATCTTCACAACTGGACCAATGAACAACACCATGATAAATGGAGAAAAGATTGAAGTTGCCAAGGATTTTATTTTAATTGGATCCACAATCAACAGCCATGGAAGCAGTGGTCAAGAAATGAAAAGATGCACTGCATTGGGTAAATCTGTTGCAAAGCACCTCTTAAAGTGTTGAAGAGCAAAGATGTCACCTTAAAGACTAAGGTGTGCCAGACCCAAGCCATGGTATTTCCAATCGCATCATATGCAGGTGAAGGCTGGACAACGAATAAGGAAGAGTGAGGAAGAATTGATGCCTTCGAATTGTGCTGTTGGCGACGAATATTGAATATACCATGGACTGCCAAAAGAACGAACAAATCTGTCTTGGAAGTACAACCAGAATGCTCCTTAGAAGCAAGGGTGGCCAGACTGTGTCTTATATACTTTGGACATGTCTGATTGGGCAGTGCTTCCTTCTGTTGTGCATATGGTCTCTATGAGTCAGAACCAACTCGATGGCACCTAACAACAACAAACAACAGCAACCCAGTTATCTAGTTTCTCTTCTTCATTGTTAGTAATGTTTTGTATACTGTTTATGCCATGTATTAGGGCTTCTAGCATTGCCCCTATTTTTTCTTCCATGATCTTTTTCGTTTTAGATTTTATGTTTAGGTCTTTGATCCATTTTGAATTTGTTTTTGTGCATGGTGTGAGGTATGGGTCTTGTTTCATTTTTTTGCAAATGGATATCTAGTTATGTCAGTTTCATTTGTTAAACAATCTTTTCCCTATTTAACTGACTTTGGGCCTTTGTCAAATATCAGCTGTACATATGTGGATGGTTTTATGTCTGGATTCTCAATTCTGTTCCATTGCTCTATGTGTCTGTTGTTGTACAAGTTCCAGGCTTTTTTGACTAGGGTCGTGGTATAATAGGTTCTAAAAGCTGATAGGATAAAGTGAGGCCTCCGACTTTGGTCTTCTTTTTCAGTAATGCTTTACTTATCCAGGGCCACTTTTCCTTCCATATGAAGTTGGTGATTTGTTTCTCCATCTCATTAAAAAATGTCATTGGAATTTGAATCAGAATTGCATTGTATCTATAGATGGCTTTTGGTAGAATAGACATTTTTACTATATTAAGTCTTCCTATCCATGAGCAGGTTATGTTTTTCCACTTATGTAGGTCTCTTTTGGTTTCTTGTAGAAGTGTCTTGTAGTTTTCTTTGTATCAGTCTTTTACATCTCTGGTAAGATTTATTACTAGTATTTTATCTTCTTGGGGGCTACTGTAAATGGTATTGATTTGCTGATTTCCTCCTCAATGTCCTTTTTGTTAGTGTAGAGGAATCCAACTGATTTTTGTATGTTTATCTTGTATCCTGATACTCTGCTGAACTCTTCTATTATTTTCAGTAGTTTTCTGGAAGATTCCTTAGGGTTTTCTGTATATAAAATCATGTCATCTGCAAATAGAGACACTTTTACTTCTTCCTTGTCAGTCTGTATGCCCTTTAGTTCTTTATCTAGCCTAAGTGCTCTGGCTCAGACCTCCAGCACAATGTTGAATAAAAATGGTGATAAAGGGCATCCCTGTCTGGTTCCTGTTCTCAAGGGGAATGATTTCAGACTCTCTCCATTTAGGATGGTGTTACCTATTTTTTTTTTTTACCTATTAGCTTTGTATAAATACCCTTTATTATGTTGATGAATTTTCCTTCTATTCCTATTTTGCAGAGAGTTTTTATCATGAATGGGTGTTGAACTTTGTCAAATGCCTTTTCTGCATCAATTGATAAAATCATGTGGTTCTTGTCTTTTGTTTTTTTTTATGTGATGGATTACGTGAATTAATTTGCTAATGTTGAACTATCCCTGCTTACCTGGTATGAATCCCACTTGGTGATGCTGAATTATTTTTTTGATATGTTGTTGGGATTCTGTTGGCTAGAATTTTGTGGAGGATGTTTGCATTTAAGTTCATGAAGGCTATAGGTGTGTAATTTTCTTTTTTTGTGGAGTCTTTACCAGGCTTTGTTATCAGAGATTTGCTGGCTTCATAGAATGAGTTTAGGAGTATTTTGTCCTTTTCTATGCTTTGAAGTACCTTTGGTTGTAGCAGTGTTAACTCTTCTCTGAAAGTTTGGTAGAACTCCGAAGTGAAGCCGTCCAGGCCAGGTCTTTTTTTGTTGTTGGGAGTTTTTTGATTACCTTTTCAATCTTTTCTTTTGTTGTGGGTTTATTTAGTTGTTCTACCTCTGTTTATGTTAGTTTAGGTGGGTAGTGTGTTTCTAGGAATTCGTCCATTTCTTCTAGGTTTTCAAATTTGTTAGAGAACAATTTTTCATGGTAATCTGTTATGATTATTTTAATTTCACTTGGGTCTGTTGTAATATTGCCTATCTCATTTCTTATTTGGGTTATTTGCTTCCTCCTGCTTTTCTTTTGTCAGTTTGTCCAATGGTTTATCAATTTTGCTGATTTTTTCAAAGAACCAGCTTTTGGTCTTAATTCTTTCAACTGTTTTTCTGTTTTACATTTCTTTTAATTCTGCTCTAATTTTTATTATTTGTTTTCTTCTGGTGCTTGAGGGTTTCTTTTGTTGCTCTCTCTCTATTTGTTCAAGTTGTGGGGATAATTTTTGATTTTGACCCTTTTTTCTTTTTGTATGTGTGCATTTATTGATATAAATTGACCTCTGAGCACTGCTTTTGCTGTTTCCCAAAGTTCTGATAGGAAGTGTTTTCATTCTCATTGGATTCTATTAATTTCTTTATTCCATCCTTAATGTCTTCTATAACCCACTTGATTTTGGGCAGGGTATTGTTCAGTTTCCAAGTATTTGATTTCTTTTCTCTGCTCTTTCTCTTATTGATTTCTACTTTTACGGTCTTATGGTCAGAGAAGTTGCTTTGTAATATTTCAATGTTTTGGATTCTGCTAAGGCTTGCTTTATGACCTAATATGTGGTCTATTCTAGAGAATGTTCCATGTGCACTAGAAAAGAAAGTATAGTTAGTTGCTGTTGGGTGGAGTGTTCTGTATATGTCTACGAGGTCAAGTTGGTTGATCGTGTCATTTAGATCTTCCGTGTCTTTACTGAGCCGTTTTTCTGGATGTCCTGCCCTTTACCGAAAGTTGTGCCTTGAAGCCTCCTACTATAATTGTGGAGCTGTCTATCTCACTTTTCCATGCTGATAGAGTTTGCTTTATGTATCTTGCAGCCCTGTCACTGGATGCATAAATATTTAGTATGGTTATGTCTTCTTCGTGTGTTGTCCCTTTAATCATTGTATAGTGTCCTTCCTTGTCCTTTGTGGTGGATTTAACTTTAAAGACTATCTTGTCAGAAATTAATATTGCCACTGCTGCTCTTTTTTGTTTCTTTGCTTGATATGTTTTTTTCTTCCATCCTTTGAGTTTTAGTTTGTGTCTCTAAGTCTAAGGTGTGTCTCTTGTAGGCAGCATATAGACAGATCATGTGTTTTTTTATTCATTCTGCCACTCTCTGTGTCTTTATTGGTGCATTTAGTCTGTTAATATTCAGCATAATTATAGATAGGTATGAGTTCAGTGTTGTCATTTTGATGTCTTTTTCTTTGAGTTCTTGACAGTTTCTTTTTTCCACTTAATTTTTTGTGTCGAGTAGTTTATATAGTTTTTTATATAGTCTTTTCCTCTTATTTGTTGTTATTGACTTTGTATCTGCTGAGTTTCTACTTTTTTCTTGTGTTTTATTTTGATGAGTAGGTTAGTCTCCTTTGTGGCTACCTTAATATTTATCCCTTTTTTTCTAAGTTTAAACCTAACTTTCATTTCTTTCTATCGCCTTGTCTCCCTCTCCATATGAAATGTCTATGACTACATTTCTCAGTCCTTCTTTATTGTTTTAATGTTGTCTTCTTTTACATAACAACATCGCTATTTCCCTGTTGTGAGTGTTTTTTTTTTTTTTTTTTTTTTAATCTTGATTTATTTTTGTGATTTCCCCATCTTGGTTGACCTCTGATCGCTCTGTCCAGTTTTCTAGTCTCGGGCTGATACCTGGTAATATTGATCTTCTAACCAAAGAACTCCCTTTAGTACCTCTTGTAGTTTTGGATTGGTTTTTATGAATTCCCTAAACTTACATTTATCTAGAAGTGTCCTAATTTCTCCTTCATATTTGAGAGACAGTTTTGCTGGATATATGATTCTTGGCTGGCAATTTTTTTCATTCGATGCTTTATATAAGTCATCCCATTGCCTTCCTGCCTGTATGGTTTCTCCCCAGTAGTCTGAGCTTATTCTTTTTGACTCTTCTTTGTAGTTGACTTTTTCTTTATCCCTAGCTGCTCTTAAAATTCCCTCTTTATCTTTGGTTTTGGCAAGTTTGATTATAATATGCCTTGGTGACTTTCTTTTAAAATCTACCTTATGTAGAGTTTGACAAGAATCGTGGATAGATATATTCTCATCTTTCACAATATCAGGGAAGTTTTCTGCCAAGAAATCTTCAACAATTCTCTCTGTATTTTCTGTTGTCTCTCCCTGTTCTGGAACTCCAATCACCCGTAAGTTATTTCTCTTGATAGAGTCCCACATGATTCTTAAGGTTTCTTCATTTTTTTTTTTTTAATTATTTTATGTGATTTTTCTTCAAATATATTGGTGCCAAGTGCTGTATCCTCAAGTTCACAAATTCCGTCTTCCACTTGCTCAGCTCTGGTCCTCTGACTTTCTATTGAGTTTTCTAGTTCTGTAATTTTATTATTAGTCTTCTGAATTTCTGACTGCTGTCTATAGATTCTTACAGCTTATTAAAATTTTCATTATGTTGTTGAATAACCTTTTTAATTTCTTCAACTATTCTATCTGTGTGTTCCTTTTCTTGTTCTGCTTATCGTGTGATCTTCCTAATTTCGTTCCTGCTGCCTTGAAGAGTTCTGTATATTAATCTTTTGAATTCTGCATCCAGAAATTCCAGGAATGTGCTTGCATCTAGAAGATCCCTTGTTTCTTTGTTTTGAGAGCTTGTTGAGGAGATCATGGTCTGTTTCTTTATGTGATTTAAAATTGCTGTCTCCTAGCCATCTATAAGTTATTGTATTAGTTTATTGTATGTTTGCTTACTGTATTCTAATTTCTTGCTTTGTATTGTTTTGATATGCCCAAATGGTTGTTTAAGTGAGCTAGCTTGATTATTTTTGCCTTTGATGCTCTGACATCCTGTCACCAGTTGGTTATAGCTGTTATCAGGTATACCAGTCTAGGAGTCCTTTCACTTTTTCTTGTATGAATTCAGCTCAGGTGTCCAGGTAGCTGATCATCAAGTGTGTGGTACAGGCTCTGTCCTATAGTCTTAGGGGGCATGGGTGATTGGTGTAGGTATCGATATCTGGTTGTAGCAGTGGGTCATGCTCTGAACAAGGTAGGGGACTGAGAACCATCTCCCAAATATCTGTGAGGAAAGCATGTCCCTATTCCCTAAAGTGTACAGGAGGGTGGGTTCTGGAGATGAACCATGGGCACCCAGTGCTTTTGTTTGTAAGGACTGGGAGGTAGCAATTATCCTTGGACCCCTGTTATGGGTGGCTGGTTGACTTCAGTGGAGCCACCAGTCCTTAGGCCCCTGATGTGGGTAGGTGAGGACCCTATTTAATAGGCAAAGTGGTGTCAGATATCAAACACCCAGCACATCACCGCACAGCTGAAATGGTTTCAGTGTGCCAACAAGGGCCTTTTCTCCTGGAATAGGCCCACACAAGTCCATGCAGGGGGAAAGGTATTCAAAGTCCATGGACTGTTTATGCCTGGACAGAAGTGGCTTCTGTCCTGAGCTCCTCTGCTTAGTGGAGCTGGCAAATTATATTTTCCCCCAACTGTGAATTTATTGCTACTCCTAGGCCAGGAGACTGACTCAGAGAGGTCAACACGGCCTATCTCAGCCCAGGGAAATCAACAGCCACCAAAGCCAGCTTGGGGGCTGCGGGTGTGGAAAATATACACAAGTACTTAGCTTTTGCTGATAGCACCATTATTCTCTGGGTCCGGAAGTATGAGTTAGCTGTGCTGCTGGCTGCTTCACCCTGAGGAAACTGCAGCCAAACACTACCACCAGCCCACCCCAGCCACATTCGGGGATGGTGCCTGAGTGGTCCTGGTGATTCAGGTCTGGTAACTCCTCTCCGCTTCTGAAACATGTCTCCCTCCCCCTGCTGCTCAGTCCATTTTCTAACTTTGCCATTGACAATCAGGTCTCCTAGCTTGTCATAGATATAATTGTTTCACTTGTTTTCTCAGGTCTTTGTTGTAAGAGGGATCGCAGGAAGCGTCTTGCTATTCTGGCATCTTGGCCCTGCCTCAACTCAGATAATATTTTGACATATTTATTTTCAGTCCTTTTCACATGTCTATGTTAAGACTTATACAATATATGAATATTACTATTTTTGGAGAAATTAGAACAGTAGAGATATTTTTAAATCCCTGTGGTCTTATCTCCAAAATATGGTCTCTTCAAACATCCCCCACATATATCAACCACTATGAATTTGTGTATCTTTCCACACCACTTTCAATGCTTTTACACACACATTTGTTAAACATTTAGAATATGCGTAGTCCCTGACTTAAGATGTATTCAAGTTATGAGGAACTGCACTTATGACAGTCCTTTTTTTATTTTTATTTTTGTACATCCATAGTTAGTAAGATACATTATATACAATGTTGCTGCTTATAATTTGCTGATGTCATCATATCTATAAGTTGGTATGTAATGGTTCCAGCCTCCAAAGACAAAGATTGGATTTATAAAGATACTGATAATAAAAGGCAGTAATAATGAAAACAAACAATAAATAAATAAACAAGGTATTCAACTTATGTCACAGCTGACGTGGAAGGGTACCCTGTCATAAATCGGGAATGACCTGTATTGATTTGAGTTTTTAAAACATAAAAAGAGTTGCACTCTATTTGTCATTCTGCAGTTGCTTTTTGCATACAACAGTATATTTTTTAAAGGTAGTTCCATATTTGTAACACATGTATCTCATATATTCTTTTATTTTCTGAACGTATGGTCCTCTATTTACCCCTCTTCTCTTGATAACTATTCAATCTTTTTCTATTTTCTGATTTTTTGGAGAGTACAGATGATAATATTGATGTAAATTTTTTTTTTTATGGTCCTCTATTTACCCTTCCTCTCTTGATAACTATTCAGTCTTTTTCTATTTTCTGATTTTTTGGAGAGTACAGATGATAATATTGATGTAATAGTGCTAAAGTGGAATTGTTGGATTATAGGGAATATGCGATTGTAATAGAAACTGCCTGAATATTCCTGAAGTAGCTGAATAAGCTTATGCTGCAATATTATTGGGTAATAGACAACCACAAAACTGTAGAGACTTACAATAACAAACATGTATTTCTATCCTCAGGTACATGTAGGTCGGCAATGTGCCTTGATCATTTTTTCTGTGTGTGGTTTTTTACTGATTGTGGGAGGTATATATTTTTAATTAACATACATTTTAGACAGTATTCTTCTGACTTTCATATTTGTACCATCTCTAATCTCCTGTAGTCTTTTACTTAACTTTTAACATTGTTGAAGGTATCTCATCACAGAGAGATTTAAGTTTTTGATACGATTAAGTTTTTCTGTCTAATTTGTGTTCTTTGTTTTCATGCCTTGTATAAGAAGTCTGCGCAAATTCTATGCTTGTGACAATAACTTTATTATTTTAAGTTTATTTCACATTTCTTTTTCTCATATGGGTATAAATAAGTTTAGATTTTACTTATAAGCGAGATAGTGCTGTACATTTAAAATGACAGCTAACTGTCCCTCCCTCCATTGTTTACTGACTCTACCGATTTTACTGCTTTGAAATGGCAATGACCTTAGACCCAGCCTTGGGCATGCCTGGGTCCCCTTGTTCTCTCTCTTCTCTCCCTTTCATGTGTCTATTATTGTGCAAAATGCCACCATTGTTATTTATGGAGCTTGTTGATATACCTTGATGTCTGGTAGAACAAGTCACTGCCGCACCTTTGTTTTACCTTTTTTATATTGCATCAGTGACTTCTGGCTTCTGCCTAGGAGACAGAAACCTGGGAAGATTATTGCTACCATGCTTAAACAAGAGAAAAACTAGTTCATCTCCAAAAACATAACTTCAAGGTTTCTGTCAGAGAGCTGAGGTCTTGTGACCACTGACTCTCCTAAAATCCAAGGAAAGACTGGCACTTCTGCTTAAGACTTTATTTGAATAAAGGAGAAGCTCAGATTTACTCTTTAGAGACAGCATTGATGTGCAGTGGTCCAGGTTCCTGGATTGGGGTTAAAGATGGGTTCAGATCTATGCAAAGGAATGTGTAGAGCAAACTACAAACTAGGAGATTAGCATTGGGGTGGTAATGAGGCTTTTGGTTTCCATGTCTGTGGGAAGGAGGGGAAGGAGTAGGACTGGGCAAGGAGAGAAACTGAGCTGTGCTATATAGCCCAGGGAAGGTTTGACAACTCCATGGGGCTTCTGGAGCTGGGAAAGTCTGTCAGAGTTGTTCCCAATTGGGTCAGGTCTTTATAACCAAGTCAATACCCAGAAGTAGCTGCACTTCAAACTGAAATGAGCCATTTTCACACCTTTGTACTCTCTTAAAATATTCTCTCCAACAGCTGCATTTTGATCTGCTAAGGGCAGACAGATAAAACACACTGTAAACCAAAGATAATGGCATTATTCATGCCATAACGCCCATTCAGAGATTGACTAATTTGAGGGGTGAGCTTGTCTTATGCTTGTGTTTCCCCAAAGAGCGAAGGATCAGGGGCATTGATCCCACATGTACTGTATTACCTTGTCCTGCATTTTACTATTTATGATTTACTGACCAAGTTGTTTTCTCAGGGAGAATTGCCCATCCTTATGTTCTCATTGTCTTTCTCAGGTGACTCTTTTAACAGGAAATCAGGCAATCAAGCCCAGAGATGCCACAGGCACCTGAAGACTTCACCACCCAAGAGTGAGAAGTGAGCAAAAAAGGCAAAGTAGAATTCTGTTAAAATTATTTAAGAGTTTCAGAAATGTTTGTTTGTGTATGTTTAGTTTTTGTTTGTTTTTTGCTGTAAATTTACTCTCCCCATATGCTTGAGGTTTACCCAATGCTTTCAAATTGTTTAATGAAACAGCTTTGGGTTTTTTTACAATTTCCAAAGGACCTCTTTAAGTGCTGAAAAGCAAAGATGTCATCTTGAAGACTAAGGTGCGCTTGACCAAGCCATGGTATTTTCAATTGCATAATATGCATGCAAAAGCTGGACAATGAATAAGGTAGACTGAAGAACTGATGCCTTTGAATTGTGGTATTGGTGAAGAATATTTAATATACCATGTACTGCCAGAAGAATGAACAATCTGTCGTGGAAGAAGTACAACCAGAAAGTTCCTTAGAAGTAAGGATGGCAAGACTGTGTCTTACATTGACGTGTTGTCAGGAGGGATCAGTCCCTGGAGAAGGGCATCTTGTTTGGTAAAGTAAAGGGCCATTCAAAAAGAGGAAAAACTCAACCAGATGGATTGACACGGAGGCTACAACAATGGGCTCAAGCATATCAACGATTGTGGGCATGGTGCAGGACAGGGTAGTGTTTCCTTCTATGGTACATAGGTTCGCTATGAGTTGGACCCGACTCGATGGCACCTAACAACAACAGCAATGTGTTCTCTTTTTTCCTCCCAGTTCTTTTTTTTATCACTAGCTACACATGCATGTATTAAAAATGATTTTAATGTAACAAAGAATCATGATTGTATTGTCAGATGCTCAGTCATTGAAGTGTGTTTCTGTAGTTTTCACATCTCCAACCCCTTCACCTCAGTACATTCTTTTTTCTTTCAAAAAATAACTGGTCTTCAGATGACGTGCTCACCTGCTCATACAAATCCCAGTGGTCTGAAACAGCTTAGGGGCTTTTTCTGATGAGCTAAAAATCAACCCTAGGTTTTGGGGAGGAATAAGGGTGAGAAGTGGATTTCAAAACTCACCTGTCACCATTTTGTATACTTTTATAACTTTTAGTAACTTACAGGAGTGTTTGGTTTGGTTTAATTTGGTGAAGGTACTTGTAAACCCATTATTGGCTAAGCACTTACTGTCTCTTAGATGCAGACTTAATTCCTGGGACCCTTGGCAAGATGTGGAGCTAATATAGGAGGGAGGGGCAGGAGGAGTGAGATGATGAGTGAAGGTAACACAGATGAAGAAAACTGCTTTAGTTTCCCACAGCTGCTGTAACAGAAATACCACAAACGGGCAGCTTTAACAAACAGAAACTTATTTTATCATAGTTATGGAGACTAGAAGTCCAAATTCAAGACATTGGCTCTAGAGAAAGGCTTTCTATGTCAGCTCTGAGGAAAATTGTTTTTTCTTGGCTTCTCTAGTGGGCCATTCTTGGAGGTCCTGGGCTTATAGACTGGTCTGCCTCCCTAGTCTTCAGATGCTGTGGGTCTTCCCCCTGTGTCTATTTTCTTCTGTGCGTAATCTGCTGTTTTACATTTTGAAAACAATTAGTGTAAGACACAAACTATGCTAATATGACCTCATTAACATAGCAAAGAAAATCCTATTCCCAAATGGAATTACCTCCATAGGTATAGGGGTTAGGATTTACCATGCATTTTGGGGGAACACAATTTCCTACATGACAGAAACAAAACAATTATAATGGTAATCCAGGGACAACCCACATACCAGCAAGATCAGTACTCTAACTTGTACTTGAAATCAAAAGAGACCACTGGAGCATATTGGTAATATATGATGTATTGTTTTGAAAATTTGATTCAAGTGATACATTCTTTGAGCAGTTATGCTTGGAAAGTCACCACCATAATGTTCTAGAGAGTTTGGAAAGATGTAGACAAAAGCTACACTAGGATCTAGGTCAGAAAGGAGGGGATGAGGAGTACATCTGATGAACTGGACAAGCCTTGCTCATGTCCTACCTAAGACAAAGCAGAACCTAAAGGAAGACCTGAGAGTCCTTGAAACATAATGCACTTTAGAACTGCAAGAAACAGTAGACATTCTCTTGTCCACTTCTTCCATTTCATAAATAAGAACAGTGAGGACAGACAGGGCATGTGCCCATCTCATTCATAGTGAGAGGGGAATTATAATCTTTATAGAAGACAGCCACAGATTAGTCTCTTTGTTGAAGCCGTCCATTTATGGTATTTCTGTTACAGCAGCACTACATGACCAAGATAAATTTGGTACTGCGAGTAGAGTGCTGCTCTAACAGATACCTAAAATGTGGAAGCAGTTTTGAAACTGAGTGGATAGAGAACTCAGAAGGAAATGAAGCTAGGGTAGAGCTAGGCTTGTCAACCCATGCAGCAAGAGAGCTGAGTACCTTCTAGCCAAAGTTTACTGGCAGAGTGGAATGCTTCCAGGCACTTATTGGTGGACCTACAGAGCTTTGGAACACTTGCCCCAGCAGGGCTGACATGGGTAGTGAGGCCCAAGAGGCCAAGAGATCAAGGAATCAGAAAGCAGAAGTTGAAGAAACAAGGGACATAGGAAGCTTAGATACCTCGGTCTCAAAGGGTATTACCAAGACCTCTGGGGTCTCAAAGGGTAGAGCCATGGCCTCCGGTGTTTCTAAGAGTGGAGTTGCCACTAAGATGGACTAGAAGAATGGTGCACCTAAAGCTGAGGGAGTAGAGTTGCTGTCTTAGTGGGCCTGGAAGGCAGAGCTGCAGCCCAGGGCTGAGGGATCCCCCTTTAGAATCTGGAGAGTGTGGCCAGTACCTAGAGTCTGGAGGGCAGGGCCATTGTATAAATGGTCTCAGAGAACAGAGGATTATTTTCAAAGCCTTGAGGGCTAATGTAATGTGTTCTGCTGACTTACTGGATGCCTGTTATGCCTTCTTTCCCTTTAATTTCTTCCATTTGTAAGGGAAATGTCTAGCTTGTGCCTGCCTGTTCTACCATTGTACTTTGGAAGCCAATAACTTGTTTTCTAGATTTCACAAATAAAGAAGAATTTCTGGGTTTTGGATTTGAAGTTGATTTAAGACTTTTACTATGATAAAATTAATAATTAAATTTTCTATGATATGATGGGGCAAATGTGTTTTACATGTGGGAGAAAAAGGGTGGAATGTCATGGATTGACATGGATTTTTCCCAAAAAATATATGTATCAATTTGGCTGTGCCATGGTTCCCAGTATTGTGTGATTGTCCACCATTTTGCCATCCTATGTGATTTTCCTATGTGTTGTAAATCCTACCTTTACAACGATAATGAGGTGGATTAGCAGCAGTTTTGTTGATGAGATATGCAAGATTGGACTGTGTGTTGAGCCAATCTCTTTTGAGATATAGAAGATAGAATCGAGCAGAGAGACAGAAGTTCCTCATACCACCAAGAAAGCAGTGCCAGGAGAGGGGAGTGTCCTTTGGACTTGGGGTCCCTGTGCCTGAGAGGCTCCTTGACCAGGGGAAGATTGATGATGGGGACCTTCCTCCAGAGCTGACAGGGGACGTCCTTTCCCTGGAGCTGATGTCCTGAATTTAACCTGTAGGCTATTAAATTGCGAGAGAATAAATTTCTCTTTTTTGAAGCCACCCACTTGTATTTCTGTTGTAGTAGCCCTAGATAACTAAGAGAATGGGGCAGGCTGAATTCATACTTCAGTGTTGTTACCTTGAAATCCTGAATTCTAAATTCACTCCACATAGCATTTATGGGAAAGAAATGTTTGCTTTTTATTTTCTACCAGAAGAAAACCAATGAAATTTCTTCCCTGTATAATAAACCACCAATTTTTTGTTTGTGTTGTATTTTGGCTCCTTTTTTTCAAACCAAAGTAGGCATAAATTCATCACAGTTTATAAATCTTCAGAACCTTTATTTTTGGCAAAGAATCCTTTAAAAATGACACCAAAAACATGAGCAACAACAAAAAGAGACACATAAATAACAAAAGAAAAAATAGTTCATCAAAACTAAAAACTTCTGTGCATCAATAGGCATTATCAAGAACGTGAAATAACCTGTAGAATGGGAGAAAATATTTGGAAACCATATATTAAGCCATGGGTTTGATATGCAGAATATATAAAGAACTCCTACAACTGAATAACAAGACAAACAATCTAATCAAAAAATTGGCAAAGGCTTGAATATTTCTCCAAAGAGATATACAAATGGTCAATAAGCACATAAAAGCATGTTGAACATCATTAGTTATTAGGGAAATGCAAATTAAAACCACAATGAGATACTATTTCACAACCATTACAATGGTTATTAGTAACAGAAGTAACACACATTGATGAGGGTGTGGAGAAACTGGAGCCCTTGTCCACTGAAGCTTCTTTGGGAAACAGTTTGGCGGTTCCTCAAAGAGTTAACCACAGAATTACCAAATGACCCAGCAAATTCCATTCCCAGGTATATACCCAAAAGAAAGCAGGGGCTCAAACAGGTACTTATATACTAATGGTCATTGCAGCATTACTCATAACGGGGGAAACAACCAAAATGAACAACAACAGAGGAGTGAATAAAGAAAATGTGGTGTATATATACAATGTAATATTATCCAGTCTTGAAGACAAATGAATTTCTGATGCATGCTACAACATGGAGGAACCTTGAAAATGTTATGCTGAGTGAAATAAGCCAGATATGTAAGGACAAATGTTGAACGATCCCACCAATATGAAATACCTAGAATAGACAAACACATAGAGACCAAAGCAGATAATGGTTACCAGGAACTGGGGAAAGATGGACAAAAGGAGTCATTGTTTACTGGGAATGCTGTTTCTTTTTGAAATGACAAAAAAATGTGAAAATAGATAATGGTGATGGTTCCATAACATGGTGAGCATAATTAATGTCATTAATTGGTGCACTGGAAAATGGTAAAAATAGTAAATTTTATGTTTATCTCAATAAAATTAAAAAAAAAGAAAAGATACTACCCTTTGATTAGTAGGGACAGTTATATGGTATAACATCATGAAATAGTAGGGGGAAAAAAAAACCCTGTAGAATATCAAACATGAATGTGGCAATAAAGATGATTTAATTTTTTTTTTCCATTACAGAATTGAAATCCAGGTAATTCTTTGCTGAAAGAAACATCATAGCAAACTCTTAGAGTTAATTTTCAATTCTCAGACAGAAATATGTAACATTTATGAAGGCAGAAAAAAAAAGAAACTATTTTTAAGAAAGCATATTAATATATTTTGCAAACATATATTAAGTACCTCCTACCATGAAATTTGGAAGACAGTTACCTGGCCAACCTGCAGACCCATACCTTGCCTACTCTAAAGAAACGTGATCTGATAGAAGGCGAAAATCATCGAACAATGTCACTAATACCGAATACAAGTAAAATTTAGCTAAAAATCATTCAAAAGCATTTGCAGAAGTACATAGACAGGAAACTGCCAGAAATTCCAACTAGATTCAGAAGAGGACGTAGAATGAGGGATATCATTGCTGCTGTCCGATGGACCTGGTCTGAAAGCAGAGAATACCAGAAAGATGTTACCTGTT
This sequence comes from Elephas maximus indicus, assembly GCF_024166365.1. Taxonomy (NCBI): domain Eukaryota; kingdom Metazoa; phylum Chordata; class Mammalia; order Proboscidea; family Elephantidae; genus Elephas; species Elephas maximus. The sequence continues at coordinate 8,868,588 of NC_064820.1, read as the reverse complement.
TTTTATTGACTATGCAAAGGCATTTGACTGTGTGGATCATAACAAATAATGAATAATGCTGCAGAGAATGGGGATTCCAGAACACTTAGTTGTGCCCATGTAGAACCTGTACATAGACCAACAGGCAGTCATTTGAACGTAACAAGAGATTACTGCTTGGTTAAAAGAGAGGAAAGGTCTGCATCAGGGTTGTATCCTTTCACCATACTTATTCAATCTGTAAGCTGAGGAAATGATCTGAGAAGCTGGACTATGTGAAGAATAATGGAACATCAGGATTGAAGGAATACTTATTAACTATCTGCCAAATGCAAATGAAACAACCTTGTTTGCTGAAAGTGAAGAAGACTTGAAGTACCTACTGATGAAGATCAAAGACTACAGCCTTCAGTATGGATTACACCTCAACAAAAAGAAAACAAAAATCTTCACAACTGGCTGGACTGATAAGAAACATCATGATAAACGGAGAAAAGTTTGAACTTGTCAAGGCTTTAATTTTACTTGGTTCCACAATGAACACCCATGGAAGCAGCAGTTGACAAAAAGACACATTGCATTGGGCAAATCTGCTGCAAAAGACCTCTTTAAAGTGTTAAAAAGCGAAGGTATCAATTTGAAGACTAAGGTGTGCCTGACCCAAGCCATGGTATTTTTAATTGCCTCATATGCATGTGAAAGTCAGGTAATTAATAAGGAAGACTGAAGAAGAATTGATGCCTTTTAATTCTGGTGTTGGTGTTATTACTTTACTGAAAACCCTGGTGGCATGGTAGTTAAGTGCTACAGCTGCTAACCAAAGGATCGGCAGTTCAAATGCGCCGGGCTCTCCTTGGAAACTCTATGGGCAGCTCTACTCTGTCCTATTGGGTCGCTGTGAGTCGGAATCGACTTGACGGCACTGGGTTTTTTTTTCTTTTCTGGGTTGGTGAAGAATATTGAATATGCCATGGTCTGCCAGAAGAATGAACAAATCTGTCTTGAAAGAAGTACAGCCAGAATGATCCTTAGAACCCAGGATGGTGAGACTTTGTCTCATGTACTCTGGACATGTTATTAGGAGGGACCAGTCCCTGGAGAAGGACATCATGCTTGCTAGGATAGAGGGGTCAGTGAAAAACAGGAAGACCGTTAAGGAGATGGATTGATACACTGGCTACAATAGGCTCAGGCATAATAATGATTGTGAGGATGTACAAAGGGTTGCTATGAGTCAGAATTGACTCAATGGCACCTAACAACATTAACGACCTTCTACCTCTGACTATGTTAAGAGAAATAATGCATGAACCCTTATTTCCAAATACTCATATCCTAAAGGAAGTAAGCCTAGAAACCTAAAGCCATATAATTATCCTATAAGTGCTTCAATGAAGACCAAAAACAAAACAAAACAAAACAAAAATAGTTACCAGAGCACCAAAAAATAAGTTAACTCTTCATGGTCATGCCACCTTAAAGTTTATTACTTTAATATTGGCTCAGAGCATAGGAAAAGGGGTTGGCAAGAGTTTTCATTAGCCATAACCTCCAGATGAGGAAAAGGATGGAGGGAGGGAATATTACCAGAAGCACCGAGCATGTTGGTGTTTGAGGTCTTCTATGCCTTAGAAGAAGGAGCTCTGATGGTGCAATGATTAAGTGCTTGACTGCTAACTGAAAGGTTGAAAGTTTGAACCCTCCAGCTGCCCTGTGGGAGAAAGACCTAGCAATCTGCTTCCATAAATATTACATCCTAGGAAACCCTATGGAGCAGTTTTACTCTGTCTAAACGGTCGCTATGAGTCAGAATCCGTGGCACATGATAATATGCTTTAGAAGTGAGAATGGTGAGGCTTCAGCTGGATTACTTTGGAAGTGTCATTGGGAAAGACCAATTGCTAAAAAAGGATATCATGGTTGGTAAAACAGAGGGTCGGTGAAAATAAAGGAACACACACAATGAGATGGATTGACACAATAACCACAACAGTGGACTCAAACATACCAAAGATCATGGAGGTGGTACAGGACCGGGCAACATTTTGCTCTCTTGTACATAAGGTCGCCATGAGTTGGAGTCAACTTGACTGCAACTGACAACAACACACCTGACTCTAGAGACCGTTTTCCCTCCCTGCCTTCTTTCTGATGGCCAAATGTACAGGGAGGGGAGGGAGGCATTCTTGGAAGTGGGATCTTAGGAAAGATGGCTGAGCTAGGAGGTATGGAAGGCCATGGCGTATTGGAGGAAGGGAACTAGTTCTGAGCACTAGGGAAACCACACCCCACCAACACCAGCGCAGCTTTGTATGCAATGTCTCAGTTAGTTCCTCCTGTATATCCCACTACACCACGTACACAGCCTTTGAAAGCTAACTTCACACGGGGCAGACGTGGCCAGCTAGAAGGAGCTCCTTGCCATGCTGAGGTAGGAGGTGTGTGCAAGGTCTGCAGCGCCCTAAAGCAGTGGGGATGAAGGGAAATGAGATGGGGAGACACAGAACCTGGGCCTGGCTCCATCTTCAGTTAGATGAGGAATGTACCAGTTGTCTTCGGGTCGATTCTGACTCCTGACAACCCCATGTGGGCAGAGCAGAACTGTGTTCCACAGGGTTTTCAATGGTGTGACTTTTCGGAAATAGACTACTAGGTCTGAGGTCTCCCTGGCTGGGTTCAACAGCAAACCTTTTGTTTGGTCGTCGAGAACTGAACTGTTTGGGCCATCCAGGGGTCCCTAAGGTGAGGGTTGTAGCATCTCCTTTTCTCCAGGACTCTCCAAAGTAGTCAAAGGTAAGGTTGAGACCTGGGTGATTTAATAATTATCTGAAAATGGTGGCTATACAGTGATCAAATTATTTTTTCCTCTACTTTATTACTTTAGACAGTAACTACACAATAATTAGCATAGTAGGCATATATATACCATTGTGTAGACAGGTGTGACTGGGCTTGTACAAATTCAATTGACAGACTTAGGGAGGCTGTGGAGAGACAGAGCTCCCCAGCAGACCGCAGTATGAGACTTGGTCCCTCTCATCGCCTCCATGCAGGCTTCCTGATGGCCCTCTTCTCCCACTAGCCTCCTAAAGCACTCTAGTTGTGATGAGATTACTTTCTCCGGTAGTCTCTAGTAAAAGCACTCAAGTTGTGTGAAGATTAGGGTGCAAGCTAGAAAAACAGCTTTCGTTGAAATTACTTTTAAAATGGAAAATGGTAAAATAATTTCGTTTTACAATCTTGTTGTTTTTGCTGTCAATTCAACTCGAACTTATGGTGAGCTTATGTACAACAGAAGGAAACGTTGCCTGGTCCTGCATCATCTTCATGACCGTTGGTATCTTCGATCCATTGTTGTGGCTCTTGTGCCAATCCATCTCACTGAGGGTTTCCTACCTTTTTGCTGACCGTCATAGATAACAACAGTTTTGTGATAGTAATGGATAAAAGTCTGGTACAATGGAATTTGGTTCTCTGAAATCTATCTATGCTTCAGCCTTTTTCTGATATTATACATTGCTTTGATCATCTATATCAGTCACAAGTTATTGCACAAATCTGTAACAGGCTGTGCGCATTTAAACCACCATGTTGTATTAGAAGGTCTCAAAGAGCATTCCTACTGAGTAAATACTTTTCTCAAGCTTTTTACTTTATCCTTACATAAAATTGCTTACATATTACTTCTTTGGAGTCTGCTATGTATGCAAAAGATGATTTCAATACACTGCAAACTTGAGTTAAAGCAGACACAGAAAAGTACACGCACTGAACATGCCACCTTGTTCCCTATTGAAATTCCCCTAACTGAATGCTCCCCGGGAATCCGTCTCCTCGGCTACTCCGTCATCTGGACTGTAAGACTCTCGACTCCTTGGGGACATGAGCGGATATTTCAGCTGGGCTGATGGCTCACTGCTCTCACTTTGTTGTTTTGCATTAGGATATTGAACACTTTCCCAAGCAAAGTGTTTGGCAATGCCAAGTATTCTCATCCCCTGCAGCTTCTGACAAAGGGGACCAGTCCATGGCTAGCTCATAGAAATGGAGGGACCCTTCCTAGTTAGTGCACCGCGTAATGCATCCAAAAAGACCACTTCAGAATAATAAATGATTGGTGGCTTGAGTTCCCAGTGAATTTGAGAGAAACGTGCATCGCATTGAATGGGCGTAGATCGTCCCACGGAGCCCTACTGTGAGCGGCGTGAGAGTCTGTTCTGGGAGAAAACAATTCCAAGTTGATGAACACATCACCGCCCCTTCACAAACCAGCACGACCTGGTTAGGAAACTCCAAAGAGAACAAGTAACAGTGAGCCAATGTGTTTTGTGTGTGACTCTTGTCTTGACATGCAGAAGAGAGTAAAACTTCAAAACAGTCTGTAAGGGTACACTCTTTTTCTTCCTGTAATCCTTGGAACAAAACACTGAACGTGCTGACCCAAATGGAAGATGAATATAATGGCATTCAATGTTGTTAATGACATGGACGTAAAGCATACGTAGTTGGGTATTATAATTTCAAAATTATAAGGAATAGTTTTACAAGAAAAAATATCTTAAGCAGGACTTGTAAAAAGGGCTAATTGTTTAAAATCTTTCCTGGAGTTCATATTCTAGCTGAGATTTTAGCTGGGGTAAAAGTTAGTTAGTTTCTACTCAAGTTCAAGGAAAGCTGCTCTTAGTTTTCTGTGTCTCACCCCTGTCTGGGTCCTGGGACCAAACAGCTTTGAACCTGGATCACAAGCAAAATAGCAAGGGAAGCTGACATTTCAAATGAAGAGACTGCAAACTCTAACAAGAGCAAACCGAGCCGAAGGGAGCTGAGTAATACAAGAAAACGATGTACCCTGAGGACTAAGCTGGACAGTTTACGGAGAAGGGATTTGGTCTTCAGTTGATTCATAGCATAACAGGCATTTGGTAACAGGATTTGGCCAGATTCCTGGAGCTAACAAATGTCCTATTAGGATGAAGTTGCTAACTTCATTGTGATCTCCTCTATTAGCTGATTTTATTCCCATTGGAAGATCTGTGTTCAATCACATCAGGAATTCTGTTTTCTCTGTCAAATATTCAGGTCCCTAAGGAATGTTATATACCTGAAGATCTTCATGGCTTCTATTTGATTGTTTTTGTCATTCCTTTTCCAATGCAATATTAAGTGAAGGCTTAAAGTAACACATTATTATTTTTATTGTTGTAAAAATATCTCAGAACAACACTTGTCAATTCAACATTTTTCACCTGTACAATTCAGTGATGCCACTTCATTAATTATGCTGTGCAGCCATTATCAATATCCATTGCCAAAGTTTCCATCACCATAGACAGAAAGTCAATGCTTCCTAGAAAAAAAAAAAAACTATTTTTTACAACTTGTTCAGTGTGGCTTTTTAAAACTTCAACAGTGCTGATATTTGGATGAAATTATGAATTGTTGTCCCAAAGGCAAATCTTGCATGCTGAACATGCTGTTTTTTTTTTTTTTTTTTAATCTGCAACATTTGTTTTCCAAGCATCCTACTAAGAGGGATAAAGTGTTTTATGTTCAGTATGGGCCTTGGGAAGTTCCTGGGTGGTATAAACCACTTATATTTGGTTACTAACTAAAGGCTGGTGGTTCGACTCCATCCAGGGTCACCATGGAAGAAAGACCTGGCAATCTACTTCTGTAAGGTTACAGCCATGGAAAACCCTATGGAGTACAGTTCTACTCTGAAACATGTGGAGTTGCCACTGAGTCAGAATTGACTCAGTGGCAACGGGTTTTTATTTATTTATTTGTTTTGTTATGGGCCTTGGGAAGGCATATTTTCCTAGATTTGTTTAGGCTCCATATTACAGCATTAAAGACTTCCCTTCTTGTTGTCCTTTAAAACTCACAGCTGCTTTGAGAAATAAGACATTTTCATTTCTTTCAATTTGGTAAAAATGGGGAGAAACTAGCAATGTGTTCCTACTTGTATCATACATTTTAGAGGTTCACCTATTAAACATAAGTGTGAAATTTTAAGAAATTGCTGACGTATGAATTCACTTTATGACTGGTAGCCAAGGATGTGCTTTGTAACGATTGGGATTTAATTGAATGGTGTAAAGGATTGAGAATTAATATTGGGGAAAACATGTCAACATAGATGCTGGAGGCCCGGTCTCAGTCAGGGTCCTTTTAGGAGATAGAAGTCGTGCAGTAATTTGATCAGGGAAAGTTTAACATAAGGAATTGTGTGCCATATTAAGGCACTGGAGCCTCAGCTAGAAAGGAGTAAAGAGACGTTTAAAGACACAGGAATAGCAGATACAGGGAACATCGCCTACCCTTAGAGCTGGAGAGAGAGCACCTATGAAATGGACAAATCTAGGAGAACCATATCTACAAGGCTTGGATCCAAACCTTGTTGGACTGGTCATGGCTGTGGTTCAGTGGATGGAGAGATTTCCTAGATGTCACGCCTGTAGGACTCACTGGGAATTCACCCTCTTCGTGGCAAAGGAAGCCATCTACAGGGAAGTTCTGAATCTCAGAACTCACAGAAAAGTTCTCCAAGGAGGTGCCCATGGGGCCTTGTGCTGCTGGTCACTTGTTACTATTGGCTATGGTGTCCCTCATAAGCCTGGTGCTGCAGAAGTTATGACTCCATGGAGACTGTTAAGAGACAGAGCACTCCAGACCAGGAAGATGAGCCCCTTCCTCCTCCAGCACCTTTCCGTCACCTTTTACTGATAAAGTTTAATGTGCAAACAGAAAATCAGAAACTTTTACAGGGTTCAGCTCTGTTTTTACAGAGCAGACAATGAATTGTGGACTGGATGCTGAGAGGCAGTAAGCTGGTAGCCACCACACTCACTATCACTGCTCAATTATCTGGGAGAAGTGGCAGGGGTATGCCATATACACGTCCCCCTGCTTGGAGCTGCAGCATTGAGTCAAGCCAGAGTCCTGTACCCACATATCAAGGCCTACATGACCTCAGTTTTAAAAATAGATTAATAAGGTACACATGTGTAAGAGTAAATTGTATATGAGCAATGTGGGGCCATTTTGGAAAGTCTGTAAAATTTTTACAACAGTCATGAGTCAAAGTTAAAGCTTTCCAATCACCCGGTTTTAAATATAAAGCAGTTTGGGAGCTGGCTTTGCATGCAGCCAGGAACCCTAGTGGTCACACTTGAGTTATCCCAGTATGCCAAGAAATATTTTAAGTCTGTGTTCATGTGGTTGCAACATAATAGCTAACAAATTGTTGGACAAGAGGACATTAGCCCAAATAAATCCCTTTGTACATTATATGATGGAATTCTAGAAATGAAAGACAATAGGTGGCAAGATGGGGAAAGTCCTAGATAAAAATTAAATAAATAAATAAATACAGGGTGACATTCAAGAGAAAAAGGAGTTTCATTCATGTAAAGTGCAGTCCTGTATTTATAACAAACTAGAGAGAGAGACTCCCCAAAATATTCCAACTGGGTAACTAACATTGAGTCAAAATCAATGAAAATACCTAAAAATGGTTGAGAATGTGAATTTATAACCAATCTTCACATCATAGAACTCATTGTCTGAAGAGTAACTCTGAGCTTTCATCCCTGAAGACTCCAATTCAGAAAGTTAACATTTAATCTTTAATTGACTATAACATTAAAAATACACTACTGTCCCGAAAGTACAAGTTTTAGGAAACATTTCAAGCTCAGGGGACCAGAAAATGTTGCAACGTTGACCATTCTTCCTCTGATACTTCCATTTCTGTTTTCAGGGATCACACCACCTTGCCAGGCTGGCTACTCCCCAAGACTTTCTAACCCTCAGATTCCCATGTCCAGACCCTTCTGCCACACTTGCTCAAGCGATCTTATGCTCAGCTGGATGAGGCCAGCACAGCACATGAAAACGATGGCCACAGCACTTGACAATGGTGATAATGATTTCAATGCTTTACGAATTTTATTTTGATTCAATTCGCAGAAATAAATCTGGAAAATGTCACACAACAACAAAGATCCCGGGGCAGAATTCCCTTTGGAATTAGAAGGATTTTCACGGTAGCTCACATCTTACCTTAGAGATTGCTACTTTGCTTGTCAGATGGGGTCTGCTGGATAGTCTTGCATTGTCAGGGAGGGAGGCCCACACTGGAACAGAAGGCACTGCAGAGGGTCAAGTTGTCAGGGATGGTGGAAGATCAACTGGCCCTCAACTGGATCTTCTCGAAAATATTCCCAGCCTGATATATGTTCTATATTAAAAAAATAAAAAGTTGTCTAGTCAATTCCAACTCTTAGTGATCTTACATTAGTGTTCTATATTACTGACCCACGAATAACTTCTTTTGTAAGGGAAAGCTGAACGATGGAAAAGGAAGACCAAACAATTGATGTATTAAAATTGTGGTGTTGGTGAAGAATATGACTATACCACAGGCTGCCAGAAGAAAGAACAAATCTGTCTTGGAAGAAGAACAGCCAGAAAGTTCCTTAGAAGCAAGGATGGAGAGAATTTGTCCTCATCTACTTTGGACATGTTATTAGGAGGGACCAGTTCCTGGAGAAGGACATCATTCTCAATAGAGTAAAGGTTCAACAAAAAAGAGAAAGACCCTTAACATCCGAAACAAACCGTTTGCTGTCAAGTTGTTTGCGACTCATAGCAACTCTATAGGATAGAGTAGAGCTGCCCCATAGGTTTCTAAGGAGAGGCTGGTGGATTTGAATTTCTGACCTATTGGTTAGCAACCGAACTCAACCACTGTGCCACCAGGACTCCGATGGATTAACACAGTGGTTGCAAAAACGAGCTCAAACAGCAACAATTGTGAGGCTGGCTTAGGCCCAGACAATGTTTCATTCTTTTATACATAGGATAGCTGTGAGTCAGATCTGACCCTACTGCACCTAACAACAACAGTATCTTCTCTGGGGGCATCGGTAGTTCAGTGGTAAAATTCTCACCTCCTATGCACCTGGGTTTGATTCTCAGCCAACGCACCTCATACACAGTCATCACCCATTTGTCAGTGGAGATTGCGTGTTGCTCCGACTCTGAATAGGTTTGGGTGGAGCTCTGAGACAGAGAAAAACGGTCTGCCTGTCGACTTTAGAAAATCTATGGACTGAAACAACCTGACCTGTAACTGATCATGAGGATGGTGCAGGGCCAGGCAACATTTCATTCTGTTCTGCATGGAGTTACCATGAGTCAGGGGCCAACTCGACAGCAGGTAATAAAACAACACCTTCTCTAGCAACATTCCTGTTGCCTGATTCCAGTTTCCAAAAACAGTACTGTCATACCTCAGTATCCGTGGGGGATTGGTCCTAGGATGCCTACATGTACCAAAATCCGAGGATGCTCAACTCCTGTATTTAAAATGGACTACTGTTTGCATATAACCTATGCACTTCCCCCCACTTACTTTAAATTATCTCTAGATTACTTATAATACCTAATACAATGTAAATGCTATGCAAATAGTTGTTATAGTGTATCATTTAGGAAATAATGAAGAGATGCTCAAACAACCAGTGCTGGAGAGATGCTGAGGACCTGCGAAATGATGGGAGGCTACAGCCGGGTATGTCTACACATCACTTCATTCGCCTGGATTCAGTTTAGTGCTAGGCGCATGGCAAATTCAAGTTTTGCTTTTTGGAATTCTTTTCATTTTTCCTGGAATATTTTGGTCTGCCATTGGCTAAATCTGTGGATGCAGAACTCGTGGATATGGAGGACTGACTGTACTGGAGATTTGCCTGATAAATGAATATGAGCAAAAGCTGAGTTTTTAACCACATCATTTTAGTCTGGGGCCTCCCAAACATTTTGGATCCATGAACTCCTTCTGCAATACATATCTAGTGAATTCTCTTAAGAAAGGTTTTTTTTTTTTAAGCATTTAGTCCATTACATAATAAAGAAGTGATTTTATTAAAAAAATTATTTCACAATATTATTATAATTGTATTCTAATTTTTATTTGCATATAGTCAGTAATAATGGTTCAGATTTAAAGACACATTTTCGCTTTTTCCCATTTAACAGGTACACATGTTGTTTAATTATATATATGCTGTCTTCAACAAGTTCTTTAAAAAGTGACGTCTCCCTTGATTTTATATCAAATTATATTAAGAGATTGAATTTCAAATACAAGTTATGATATCAAAAATGTGTAGGACAACGATATTCTGCTATTTGAAGAAACTGTATTTTATACTTGGTTTAACAAATTGGTTTTTTTTTTTTTTATAACCTTCATACTGTTTGTAGTTATTATATTCAAAAAAATTCAGTTTGCTCTTTTTAATCAGTCATATATTTATGGACAGGTATAAGTATGATTCTGTGCAATTAAATTAGAAAAGCAAATTGGATACAATAATCATATAATTTTCTAGCATTCATTTTGAAGCATTAAAGCAAATCTAACATTATATAAGGAGCCTTGGTGGCACAGTGGTTAGGCGCTCAGCTGCTAACTGAAAGGTCAGTGTTTTGAACCCACTAGCTGCTCCAAGGGAGAAAGGTGTTGCAGTCTTCTGTAAAGATTACAGTCTTGAAAATCCTATGGGGCAGTTCTATTCTGTCCTATACAGGGTTGCTATGAGTTAGAATCGACTCAATGACAAGGAGTTTTTTTTTTTTTTAATGTTATATATAAAAATTTGGTCAATTGAATGAAACTTAAAAAAAAAATTTTTTTTTTTTAAGGAACTAGAAAATATATTGAGAGAAACTGACAAAATTATTATAATTTTATTTTTCTAATTAAATTATTGGATTTTAAGATCTGTATTAATCTTGTATTCTTTTATAGCACTAGTACTAAGATACGAATTAAACAATATGATCCTGTCTGTTAACTATTGCGGAGTAACCAACTGTAGAAAACCCTGGTGAATTTAATACCAATTTATTATTCCTTATTATTCTGTGATCTGAGCAGGGCACAGTTAGGTGGTTCTGCTCCACATTGTGTCTTCTGGGACCGGGCCATCCCAGATAGCTCCTTATCCACCTGAATGGTGCCTCAGCTGGTGAGGTTGAAACAGTAGAGGGTTTGTGGAGTTGTGTCTCTCATAGTGTGGCTGAACTTCTTGACACAGACTCATAGCAACCCTATGTACAGTAGAATGAAACATTGCCTGGTCCTGACCCATCTTCACAATTATTGTTATGCTTAAACCCATTGCTGATATGATAAGATACGATACATGTCTTAGTCATCTAGTGCTGTTATAACATGGGTGGCTTTAACAAACAGAAGTTTATTCTCTCACAGTTTAGGAGGCTAGAAGTTTGAAATCAGGGCACCAGTTCCAGGGGAACTCTTCCTGTCTCTGGCAGTTCTAGGGAAAAGTCCTCGTCTTCAATCTTCCCCTGGTGAAGGAGCTTCTCAGCGCAGGGATGCCTGGTTCAAAGGACTCGCTCCCCTCCTTGTTCTTCAATCTTAGTAATATAAGGTTTCCCCTGTCTCTCTGCTTGCTTTTCTCTCTTTATATCTCAAAAGAGATTGACTCAAGGTACAACCTAATCTTGCAGGTTGAGTCCTAACTCATTAACATTTGCCTCTAATCCTGCCTCATTAACTTCATATAGGAAGGACTTACAACACATAGGAAAATCACATCAGAATTGTGGGCAATCACACAATACTGGGAATCATGGCCCAGCCAAGTTGACACACATTTCTGGGGGACACAACCCGATCCATAACAATATAGTATGATATGATATGATATGATATGATGATATGATATGATATGATATGATATGATATGATATGATATGATATGATATGATGATATATGACATGATTTTCAGGCCAAGCATTTAACTATTGTATGAATCCATTCTTCTTGTGACTCTTTTCTTTGCCTGTCTTTTTATTTATCATGTCAGAACTATATAATGAAATTATATTAGCTATTGTATATGTTGGAAACCCTGGTGGCTTAGTGGTTAAGTGCTACAACTACTAACCAAAAGGTCAGCAGCTCAAATCCACCGGCTGCTCGTTGGAAACCCTGTGCGGTAGTTCTACTCTGTCCTATAGGGTCGTATTGAGTTGGAATCGACTCAACAGCAACGAGTTTGGTTTGGCCTTGGTATACATATACATATATATATATATATATCACACACACATATATGCGAATATATATATGTACATAAATACATATACACACAGATATATAAAACACCAAACCCATAGCTGTCAATTCCGACTCACTGAGACCCCTAGAGCGTCTACTTCATAGGGTTTCCAAGGAATTTGGGAAGTGCTTAGAAAGTGATTAAGAGCTTGGCTGCTAACCAAAAGGTTTGCAGTTTGGATGTACTGGCCACTCCTTGGAAACCCTATGGGGCAGTTCTACTCTGACCTCTAGGGTAGCTGTAATTGAAATCAACTCGAGAACAATGAGTTTGTTTGTTTTTTGGTTTTTAGTGAGGCTTGTCTTGGTTATCTAGTGCTGCCAAAACACAAATATCACAAGGGGATGGCTTTAACAAAGAGAAATTTATTCTTTCACAGCCTAGCAGGCTACAAGTCCACATTCAGGGTGCTGGCACCAGGGGAAGGCTTTCTCTCTCTCTGTCGGCTCTGGAGGAAGGTCTTTGTCATCAGTCTTCCCTTGGTCTGGGAGCATCTCAGCTCAGGAACCTCAGGTTCAAAGGATACACTCTGCTCCCAGCACTGCTTTCTTGGTGGTATGAGGTCCCCGTATCTGTTTGCTTCTCTCTTGTATGTCTCAAAAGAGAGTGGCTTAAGGCACTACCTAATCTTGTAGACCTCATCAATATAACTGCTGATCATCCATCTTATTACATCATAGTGATAGGATTTACAACATATAGGAAAATCATATAAAATGGCGGAAATCACACAATACTGAGAATCATGGTCCAGCAAAGCTGACAGATATTTTTGGGGGACTCAATTCAACCCATGACAAGGCTTAAAAATAATGGTAAGGAGACCCCTTAAAAAGAAAATTGAGAAGAAGCCTTTTTTTGCAACCGAAAAAGACATAAATTTACAGATCATTTCCCAGGGGTTCAAAGTGACCACCCATCTGTCATGTTGTCACGCTGTGGAGGCTTGTATCTTGCCGTGATGCTGGAAGCCATGCCACCAGCATTATAAGTACCATCACCACCATCTGTGGTGCATAGGGTTCAGTGGCGTTCTCAGACTAAGACAGAGTAGGAAAAAAGGCCTGACAATTTACTTCCAAAAACTAGCCAGTGAAAACCTGTGCATCACAACACAATATTGTTCAGTATAGTGCTGGAAGATGAGCCCTCTAGGTTGGAAGTCACTCAAAATGCATAACGGGCACAATAATGGATTTGAGCTTATCAGTGATCACAAAGATGGTGCAGGGCTGGGCAATATTTCATTCTGCTGTGCATGGGGTCACCATGAGTTGGGGTTGACTCTATTGCTACTAATGACAACAAATTTGTCAGAAGTTATTGTTTAGAATGATTAACTTATATGATTATCTTATGAGGTCTGTGTGTATTTAGTTCCCAAAATTTAGTTTCCACTCCATTGCAATCAATCAAACCACTTGTGACCCTAAAACTTTACTAGCCTTATATCAATGCCAAAGGTGCAGTGCAACCTGATCCCCTCCTCAGCCTAGGCTGACATGTCCTGGCGATTATTCCAAGAGAATTTTTAGTAAACTGATCAGCAGTTATGTCTTATGATGACAGTGAAAAACATACTTAGGAGATTTCAAAGAACATGTAATTGCCATATTTTATAGGAGTTGTTGATGTAACATGTTGGAGCCCTGGTGGTACAGTTGTTAAGAGCTTGGCTGCTAACCAAAAGGTCAGCAGTTCAAATCCACCAGCCCCTCCTTGGAAACCCTATGGGGAAGTATTACTCTGTCCTATAGGGTCACGTTGAGTTGGAATCGATTCAATGGCAACAAGTTTCTTTTGCTGTTGTTGACATAATTAGATGACAAATTTAATAACATAGCATCCCAGACATATTTACTATATATTTTGCCTACGTAATTCCAAAGAACCATGCAGATCGCATTCATTCTTCACTAACGGACCCAGATTTGTGACTCTGTGAACAAACTTTTCTTCTTGTTTTGTGTTGTGGTTATAGAAAACCAAAAAAATAAAAATAACCTGTTGCCACCAAGTCAATTCTGATTCATAATGGCCCTATAGGACAGAGTTGCCCCACAGGGTTTCGAAGGAGCGGCTGGTGAATTTTAACTGCCAACTCTTGGTTAGCAGCTGAGCTCTTAACCACTGTTTATTGTACTCTTCAACTTTCCAAAAATTAACTCCACCTAGGTTGATACATATTTATTTTTTTTTAATTTTGAGTTTTCTTCCACCCCGACATTTATTAAGTCTAGTTAGTGCTTTCCACTGGAGAGGGAGGCCCACAATGGAAAGGGAGAGTCAAACAAATCGTGGTTAAAAGAGAAAGTATCAACCCACATTTTATCCCTGAAGGTCCTGAAATTGATTGCTATAAATCTATGTCATTTGACAGCTGTAAAAGTCAAGAAAAGGAAATGTTTTCAAAGTGGAAATAAGCAACCTTTGACCTGTTTTCTCTGAATAGTTTAACACTGATCCTTTTCACCACCTTCAAAAATCCAGTGAGTGAAATTAGGCTTGGTAGTTCCCTAAGCATAATTATGGGGAAGGCATTTAGTGTTTATGAATGATGGCATCATCTTTTACTTAAAGTTCTTCAAAGAACTTCAGGAGCAGTTATTCAAATTTTAAAATATAATAATAATTTATTTTGATTCAAGTTATGGCAACTTAAGCCATTTAACTGTGGTTTAGATTTATTTTTTCCACAAATCACATTCTGACTTCATCTTCATCTGGTAGAAATATAAGTCACTGCCACGTACTTGCAAATTCTTGCTTTCTTGACTTATTGTTTCTTTAGAATATGAAGTTGATGAACTCGTTCTCATCAAACACTGCATTTCACTGGAGCTGGAGAGTAGACATCTGGATTCTGAATCTAAGTTTGAAGTACATCCAAATCCTTTTTAGTTACATCAGATAAAATTTCACCTGTACAATTTCAAATCTCACCATCCTCCAAGAGATTAAACATAATGTTGCATTTCTTTATGGTGCTTTATGATTATTAAATATTAAAACCAAACATTACCACTATAAAAAGACTTTTCCAGCCATGGGCATTTTCCCTAGTAATAAAATTTTACTTAGTTTTATTATTCCTTCTGTAGGCCATATCTGTAATCTCAGAGAAACGAGTGAAGTAGAAATGTAATATGTAATAGCTAGGAAGGAACCATGCTGAACAGGACTAATAAAGAAAAAGTAAAAATACATGAAATGTGATTTAAACAGGAATTAACTACAGAAGAAATCTTTGTACAATTTAAGTATAATGCCATTGGTCTTTCAAAAAGACCATCATGTGCTAGATCTTTAAAATACAATATTTTATTAAAGTGATTCTATTATGAAGTATCAGGAAATGCCCTAAGCTTCCTATAACTGAGTAAAAGTGTTGTTGTTCTTGTGGTTAAGTGCCATTGAGTTGGTTCCCACTCATAGCGTTCCTATGTACAATAGAATGAAACACTTCACGGTTATGTGCCATCCACAGGATTGTTGTTATGCTTAAGCCCATTGTTGCAGCCACTGTGTCAATTCATCTCATTGAGGGTCTTCCCCTTTTTCACTGACCCTCTACTTTACCAAGCATGACGTCCTTCTCCAGGGACTGATCCCTTCTGACAACATGTACAAAAGACGTGAGATGAAGTCTTGCCATCCTTGCTTCTAAGGAACATTCTGGTTGTACTTCTTCCAAGGCAGATTTGTTCGTTCTTTTGGCAGTCCATGGTATACTCAATATTCCTCACCAAAACCATAATTCAAAGGCATCAGTTCTTCTTTGGTCCTCCTTATTCATTGCCCAGCTTTTGCATGCATATGAGACAGTTGAAAACACCATGGCTTGGGTCAGGTGCACCTTAGACCTGAAAGTGACATCTTTGCTTTTTAACACTTTAAAGATGCCTTTGAAGCAGATTTGCCCAATGCAATGTTCGTTTGATTTCTTGGCTGCTGCTTCCATGGGTGTTGATTATGGATCCAAGTAAAATGAAATCCTTGAAAACTTCCCTCTTGACATCTTAACAGTTCCCCTCTCTCACTTCTGGTGATTATCAGACTTTGTGGCTTGAGATCATATAGTTATATATATAAACTAAAAAACAAACTTGTTGCCCTCTAGTAGATTCAGACCTGTAGTGACCCTACAGGACAGAGCAGAACTGCCCCATAGGATTTCCAAGGAGCAGCCAGTGGATGTGAACTGCTAACTTTTTAGTTAGCAGCCATATCACCACTTAACCACTTGGCCATCACGGCTCCAGTTATAGATATAAGTAGAGGTAAGGGAAGGAGCTCCGGTGGTGCGGTGATTAAGCTCTTGGCAGCTAACTGAAAGGCTGGGGTTTCAACCCATAGAAGAAGGACTTGTAGATCTGCTCCTGTAAAGACTACGGTGAAGAAAACCCTATTTCTATTTAGTTACATGGGTTTTCTATGAGTCAGAATCACCTTGATGGCACCCAACAACATGGCTTGAGATATTTGTCTTCCATTTCTACCAAGGAGTTCAATTTAAAACCAAAAAACCCATTCCCATCAAGTCAATGCCTACCCATAGCAACCCTATAGGACAGAATAGAACTGCCCAACAGGGTTTCCAAGGACCCCTGGTAGATTCGAACTGCCAACCTTTTTGTTAGCAGCAGTAGCTCTTAATGGTTATGCTACCGGGGTTTCTGTCTAATTCAAAACTTCCCTAAAAAGCCATTTTCATGGTCAAAGAATATATTCTGAAGGAGAAAAATTCTAGTACTATATGGTAGCTACAAGTATTTGACACCAGTGACAATACCGTTGAACTGGCCAGATGAACCGATAAATCCTTCACAGAATAAAGAGAACTTCCATATTTATGAGGTCTCCAGAAGAATTTCATGGTCCCATAAAAGTCTCAGTAAAGCACTTTGAATGTTAAGTGTGATGAATTATTGAATAGCAACTAAATAACTTTTACCAATACTTAGTAAAAGAGTGAGCCAATACTTAGTAAAAGAGTGAACCAATACTTAGTAAAAGAGTGAAAAAATCCTCATTGGAGGTCTTGACAGAGTCCCATTATGGTAAAACATTTGTTCATCCAATAACAGTCATGGATTGAAAGTCATGCCATCCTGGAGATTGTGGACAGAGGGTAGAAGATGTGGGAAGTTGGGCAGCAGAATGAAGTGCATTATTTTAATTCACAGCCTTTTCTATTCATATGTGTTCTGAGGAGTTCCGCTAAGGGGTGTCTGTAGACAGAGAGAGCTCAATGCAACATGCAGGCCTCAAAATTACCCCTGAGATTGGGCTACCCAGGCAGAGGGAAGGATCATACATGGATAAGAGCCATAACCAAAAATCCATTGCCATTCAATAGATTCTGACTCATGTTGATTCCACATGTTACATAGTAGTACTGCTCTATATGGTACCCTTGGCTGTAATCTTTACAGACGCAGATCACCAGGCCTTTCTTTCATGGTGCTATTGGGTGAGTTTGACCTGCCAACCTTTATGTCAGTAGTCAAGAGCAAACTGTGTGTGTCACTCAAGGACTCCCTATAATTATATCAATTGTTATTGTTGTTGTTAGGTACTGTCAAGTCTATTTCCACTAAAAGCAACCCTGTGTGACAGAGTAGATCTGCCCCACAGGGGCAGCTGGTTTAATGGAAGTCACAATTTTACCTAAAATTGTTTGTTTTCTGAAATTCCTATATTTCACTACCAGCTTTGTAGATATTCTTCCCCCTTCAGGTGTATTATGCACAGGGCAAACATAATTGCGAAAAACATATGGAAGTGAAGAGCAAGGGAGGCTAGGTCAGTGTGGTGGGCAGAATGTTGGTGCCACAAAAGATATGTCCATATTCTAAACCCTGAACCCTGAGAATGTCTCCTTATTTGGAAAAAGGCTCTCTGCAAGTGCAATTAATTTAAGGTGATCAGGGATCACCTTGAGTTGTCTGGTTGAGCTGTAGATTCAATGGCAACTGTCCTTATAAGAAACACATGGCAGAGAAGACACAGAGAAGGCCATGTATATACAGAAGTAGAGATTAGAGTGATGTGGCCACCAGCCAAGGAACACCAACAATCATCTGAAGCTGAAGAGACAAGGAATGGATTCTCCCCGAGAGTCTTCCAAGGGAACATGGCTTTGCTGATACCTTGATTTTGGAGAAGCCTGCAGATCTATGAAAGAATAAACTACAGTTGTGTAAAGCCACTGATTTTTGGTCATTTGTTACAGCAGGCATGTTGTTGTTGTTGTTAGGTGCCATCGAGTCCATTCCAACTCATAACGACCTTACGTATTACTGAACAAAACACTGCCCGAATCTGTGCCACTTTCACCATCCTTGTTATGCCTGAGTCCATTGTTTCAGCCACTGTGTCCATCCATCTCATGGAGGGTCTTCCACTTTACCAAGCACAATGTCCTTTTCCAGGGATGGATTCCTCCTGATAATACGTCCAAAGTATGTAAGACATAGTGGCACCATTATTGCTTCTAAGGAGCATTCCGGTTGTACTTCTTCGAAGACTCGTTTGTTCATTATTTTTAAAAACATGGTGGATGGGTAGGTTGTGGGCAACAGAAGCATATGCTTAAGAGTAAAAACAAATTTCAAATGATGAGATCCATTGCCCAGGCACCTTGGAGCTAGAGATACATATGGCATTGAAGAAAAGTCCCTGCTTTCATGGGAGGGAGAGGAAGGGGGATACAGGCTCATTCATTCACTCATTCAACAGCTATGGACTGAACTAGGATGCTTCAAGCACTACGCTTGATACATATCCTTAGATGCATCAGTGAATACAGAAAGCAAAGATCCCTGACCCCATAGAGTTGATATTTTAATGAATGAAAAACAGAAGAGTGGGGAAATAGTGAAAAAGAGAACAAATAAATAAACCGGAAAATTTCAGGGACAGGGTTATGGACTGGAGGCATGAGGGTGACTGGCCATTTGGACAGGTTCATGGGTGATGCTGTTCCTGCACAGGTTGTCTATGGGCAGTCTCCAAGGATGGGAGGGAGAATGATGTGAGGAACTGAAATATGTTCCACTAAAACAAGCAACAGGAAAGTGGTAAGACTGCACCCTGTCAAAGGTGGAAAACTTTCTAGGCCCGGAAAAACAAGGCTGTACCGTGAGTTCTGGCTCTTACAGGTTTCATTGTAACATCCATGGTGGACAGGTTTCAGCAGAGCTCACAGACTAAGACAGGCTAGGAAGAAAGGCCTGGTGACCTACTTCTGAAAATTTACCGACTAAAGCCTTATGCATCATAGAATATTGTCCCAGACTTCAGCTCACTTACTTAGGGCACATCATCAAGAGGGACTAGTCAGGAAGCACATTGTGTTTGGTGATACAGATGGCCAGCAAGTGCATGGAGCCCTCGGTGAAATGGATTGCCACAATATCACAATGATGGGCCTGAGTATGCCTGTGATCCTGAAGATGGCACAGGACCAGGCAACGTTTCCTTGTGTTGTACACCAGGTTGCCATGAGTTCAAGTCAACTCCCAATGGTAGGTACCTAGCTATCTGATTATATTGCCAAAAAAAAAAAAAATTGCTATCCAGTCGATTCTGACTCATAGTGACCCTATCAGACAGAGTGCAACTGCCCCATAGGGTTTCCAAGGAGCAGTTGGTGGATTGGAACTGCCAACCTTTTCATTAACAGCCGAGCTCTTAACCACTATAGCACTAGGGCCCTATGTTACCAATAATGTTTATTAATAAGGTAACCAAAGTCTTACAGTCATTAATATCCTTTTGTTTTTTTCTTTACATATTTTTTCCAGGTATATTAAAAAAAAATGTCTGCGCCAGTCAAACTTGTGGCGGCGGTTTATCTGTGTGTAACAAATTCCTTTAATGACTCCTGTTGGTTGCTTCAAGAGCTCTGTCACCATTTTGAAGTTCCACCCCTCAGAGCCTGCTGCCAGCTCTCCTTTCCAGCGGCTTAGAGCCTGGCTTTAAATGTACAGAACCATGGAGGCAATGATAGCCAGGCTCACAGGTGGCTCGGCCCTGAGCCCACACAGCCGTCACCAGCACACAGCCAGGGGCAAGCATCTCTCCTGCCTGCAGAAAACAGGTTTTGCTGTCACCATTTTCTCAGAGAAAAGGCATTTCTGTTTTAAGGTGTGAAGAGGGAAGCCTATATGAAAGAAGGAAGCTTGAGTCCCGAGACGTGTGTGTGTGTGTGAGCAAAGCCCTGGTGAAGACATTAAACCCCTAGCTTTTGAGTCGGTGATAAATACTGCAGATTTGAGTAAGGTGAAGTCATAGTCTCCCTGATAATGGGCAGCACTTCTTGCAAACTTCTAGAACGGGCTTTTCTCATTGACTTTGGTCCAGAAAAGGCCTCAGAGGTCTTGAAGAAGGTGAAGGATGGAACCCAATTCATAAAAAATAAACAAAAAGGAAAGTCAGATTCAGTTGTGTGGAGATCGTCTGTTAGTGGAGATGATGATAAGGATAATGTATTCCTTTTAAAAAGGCAGCTTCGAAGAGTGAAAAGACTCACAGAGGAAGGAAACACAGCATCCTCCATGGAGGCGAACTGAGAGACAACTTTTATAAAGAAAACAGTGGCTCCGCTTTATACTTCAGGGTAGGAGCTGGGAAGAAATTCTCAGGACACATGGCCTGTAGCATGATTACAAACTGCAGGCATATCTCCAGACCTCAAAGTTTTTCCACTGAGACAGTTTAACTTTGCATCCATTAGGGGGATTTTAACTCAGCGTCATGACTTGGAAAGAGTTGGGGCTGCCCAGGAAAAGTTAGGCGGTAGAAGCTTGTTTTTGGCATCTACCACTCCATTTTGGTTTTAGCAATTTTCTTGCAGTTTTTGCACCTTCTTTCCGCCCATGAACCAAAAGCTAACTCTATGCTGATTTTCAAGATTCCTCATCCCAGAATTTCACCAGATACACTCCTCAGGGAAAGGAGCTGGACATCAGACCTTCGGGAAAGGAAAATTTGCCTGGAGTATGCGCTCTTTGCTGGTACTCACTGGGTTAATCTGTTAAACTCATCTGAACAAAAGATTGAAAAACAAAAACATGTTGCCATCAAGTGGATCTGAATCATGACAGCCCCCTGTGTGTCAGAGGGGAACTGTGATCTGCAGGATTTTCAATGGCTGATTTTTCAGTAGCAGGTCACTAGGCCTTTCTTCTGAGGCATCTCTGGGTGGAATGGAGCTGCCAACCTTTTCGTTAGCAAATGAGCCTGTTAACCATTTGCACCATCCAGGGACAAAAGTCTAACCAGGGTTTAATGTACCGTCTGTTGGATAATGTATTTTTGTTTTTAATTTTTTCTATTGTGCTTTAAGGGAAAGTTTACAAATCAAGTCAGTATCTCATACAAAAATTTATATACACTAAACCCTGGTGGCATAGTGGTTAAGTGCTACAGCTGCTAACCAAAGGGTCAGCAGTTTGAATCCACCAGGCACTCCTTGGAAACTCTATGGGGCAGTTCTACTCTGTCGTATCGGGTTGCTATGAGTTGGAATCGACTCAACAGCACTGGGCTTGGGCTTGGGCATATACTCCTAGTTGCTCTCCCCCTAATGAAACAGCACACTCCCTTTCTCTACCCTGTATTCCCTGTGTTCATTCAGCCAACTCCTGTCCCCCTCTACCTTCTCATCTCCCCTCCAGACAGGAGCTGCCCACATAGTCCCATGTGTCCACTTGAGCCAAGAAGCTTACTCCTTACCAGTATCATTTTCTGTCCTATAGTCCAGTCCAATCCCTGTCTGCAGGGTTGGCTTTGAGAACGGCTCCAGTCTTGGGCAAACAGAACGTCTGGGGACCATGACCTCCGGGGTCCTTCTAGTCTCAGTCAGACCACTAAGTCTGGTCTTTTTATGAGAATTTGAGGTATGCACCCCACTGTTCTCCTGCTCCATCAGGGATTCTCTGTTGTGTTCCCTGTCAGGACAGCCATGGGTTGTAGCTGAGCACCACCTAGTTCTTCTGGTCTCAGGCTGACATAGTCCCTGATTTATGTGGCCCTTTCTGTCTCGGGCTCATAATTAACCTTGTTTCTTTGGTGTTCTTCATTATCCTTTGCTCCAGGTGGATTGAGACCAACCAATGCATCTTAGATGGCCACTTGCTAGCGTTTAAGGCCCAGGACACCACTAACCAAAGTGGCATGGATAATGTTTTCTCAACAGATTTTATTATGCCAGTTGACCTAGATGTCCCCTGCAACCATGATGCCCAGACCCCTACCCCTGCTACACTATTTTTCAAAGCATTTGGTTTATTCAGGAAACTTCGTTGCTTTTGGTTTAGTCTTGTTGTGCTGACCTCTCCTGCATTGTGTGTTGTCTTTCCCTTCACCTAAAATAGTTCTTGTCTACTATCTAATTAGTGAAAACCCCTCTCCCTTCCTCCCTCCCTCCCCACTCTCATAACCATCAACGAACATTTTCTTCTCTGTTTTAACTATTTCTCCAGTTCTTTTAATAGTAGTCTCATGCAATATTTGTCTTTTTGCAACTGACTAATTTCACTAAGCATAATGTCTTTCAGGTTCCTCCGTGTTATGAAATGTTTCACGGATTCATCATTGTTCTTTATCAGTGTGTAGTATTCCATTGTGTGAATATACCATGATTTATTTATCCATTCATCCGTTGATGGGCACCATGGTTGCTTCCAACTTCTTGCTATTATAAACAGTGCTGCAATGAACATGGGTATGCATATATCTGTTCAAGTAAAGGCTCTTGATTCTCTAGGATATATTCCAAGGAGTGGGGTTGCTGGATCCTATGGTAGTTCTATTTCTGGTTTTTTGAGGAAGCACCAAATCGATTTCCAAAGTGGTTGTACAGTTTTACATTCCCACCAGCAGTGTGTAAGTGTTCCAGTCTCTCTACAGCCTCTCCAACACTTATTATTTTGTGTTTTTTTTGATTAATGCTAGCTTTGTTGGGGTGAGATTATATCTCATTTTAGTTTTGATTTGCTTTTCTCTAATGGCTAATGATCGTGAGCATTTCCTCATGTTTCTGTTAGCTGCCTGAATGTCTTGTTTGGTGAATTGCTTGTTCATATCCTTTGCCCATTTTTTGATTGGATTATTTGTCTTTTTGTTGTTGAGTTTTTGCAGTATCATGTAGATTTTAGAGACCAGACACTGATTGGAAATGTCGTAGCTAAAAACTTTTTCCCAGTCTGTAGGTAATCTTTTTCTCTTTTGGTGAAGTTTTTGGAGGAGCATAGGTGTTTGATCTTTAGGAGCTCCCAGTTATCTAGTTTCTCTTCTGATGTTTGTACATAGTTAGTAATGTTTTGTTTACTGTGTATGCCCTGTATTATGGCTCCTAGTATTGTCCCTATTTTTTCTTCCATGATCTTTATCATTTTAGATTTTATATTTAGGTCTTTGAAGCATTTCGAGTTTGTTTTTGTGCATTGTGTGAGGCATGGGTCTTGTTTCATTTTTTTTGCAGGTGGATATCCAGTTATACCAGCACCATTTGTTAAACAGACTGTCTTTTCTCCATTTAACTGACTGTGGGCCGTTGTCAAATATCAGCTGCTCACATGTGGATGGATTTGTGTCTGGATTCTCAATTCTGTTCCTTTGGTCTATGTGTCTGTTGTTGTGCCAGAACCAGGCTTTTTGACTACTGTGGCAGTGTAATATGTTCTAGAATCAGGTAGTGTGAGGCCTCCCACTTTGTTCTTCTTTTTCAGTAATGCTTTACCAGGTAATGTGTTTATGTTTGAACGAGGTCTTCAATATCTTTATGAGAAACTGCACATGGCTGGGACATCCAACACCAGACTGGTCTGTTTCAGAAGGGTTATTCATGTAGGCTTCCTAATGTTCCTTAAAAAATTCCTTTTCTGCTTCAACTCACTAGAGGGCATTCTATCTTTATACCCAAGGATTCTACTACAGAAGAGTGCACCTAGGCTGGCCGCAGGTAGCCAGGAATTGAGGAAAGGGGAATTTGGAATTGGTTAGCTGTCCCAGGGGCTGGAAGGTGGTGCAGTTCTCAATAGTACTAGGGGATAGAATTCTGATGCTTACTGTCTGTACTAGTGAAAGACCTAGACAAATGATCATCCGTGGTCCCCTGGAATGGGGAGAATACTGAAGACAAGGACTGTGGAGACCAAGTGGCCATGCCATAGAAGAGTGGGTGGTGGCACAAGGGTATGTGGATTGGGCTGGCTTCATCTGACTGTGCTGGAGCTAAAAGAAGGACAGTCCTAAGCTCAGAGTCTCAAACCTATGGGTCACAGCACCATCAGAAACCAAGGAATTTTCATGTCTGTGCTCACAGTTCCCTCATTCTCCTGCTACAAGAAGGTCGAGTGACCCAAGCCCAAGCTCTAGGTTTGATCCTATGGCTTGACAGATGAGAGAGTCATAGAATTCAAGGGCTCTCCAGGTCTCTTCTGTGAGAAGGGCTTAGATCACAGAGGAAGGAGGCTCTGAGTTTAGGAATGGGGATATATGAGAAGAGTCGGATGACGCAGACTAACCTGAACCTAAACCCTTTTGGTCATTCCAACTTCTGCCCTATAGTGTGTTTATTGTTATAAACAGCAGAACCCATTCCAGCTGGCTTAATTAGAAAACAAAGTCTAGCAAAGGCTATTAGGCATCCTGCAGACCCCATGGGAAGGCAGAACTGCCAATGGCTGCTGGTTCTTGATGCAGCTCACATCTATGGTGCCAGCCTCCAGGTCTCAGAACCTCCACAGGGGTTGATCTCTGAGTGGTGGCTTGCCTCTACCAACTTTTCCCAGAGGTGGATACTGCCTGGGGCTGCTGCCTCACAGGGCCCCCTTCAAAACTAAAGCCTCTTACGGGAACCTCTACTGTGGACCTTCCATTGCAGGGCAGTGCCCCAACCCAACTACAAGAGAGTTTAGGAGAACAAATTTCTGCCTCTACTCTGGGGATGTAAAACTCATAATATGAGAAGATCCCCAAATACAAGATGGTTGCTCAAAAGACGGTTGACAGCTATGCAAAATGGCAAATATCCACTGGAGCCATACTCAAATCACATCAATTAGCAGCACTGACTTAGCCTATAAAGAGATGACTTTGGCTTGCTTACCTTGGACTCATTATCAGCAGAGACCAATTTCAAGGAAAGAGCGTCATGATGGGTAAAGTAGAGGGTCCCAGGTGGTGCAACAGTTAAAGACTTGTCTGATAAAAGAAAGATTGGTGGTTCAAACATGCCCAGTGGCTCTGTGGGAGAAAGACCTGGTAATATCCTTCTGTGAAGCTTACGGCCAAGAAAACCCTGTGGGGCAGTTCTACTTTGTTACATGAGGTTTTTATAAGCCAGAATTGACTCTACAGCATCCAACAACAACAACAAGGTAGAGGGCCAGTGAAAAAGAGGAAAACCTTCAATGAAATAGATTGACACAACAGTCACAACAATGGACTCAGACATACCAACGATTATGAAGATGGCGCAGGACTGGACAGCATTACATTCTGGTATACACAAGGTCACCATGAGTTGGAATTGACTTGAAGGCATCTAACAACAACTCTTGGCATATGTTTAAGGTTGGATTTGACTTTAGAAAGCTTACCTTCATCATCTGTAATGATAACTCTGTAGACATGTGAGGTGCATCTCAGTGAACTGAATGCTGGCCTGGAAAGAGCTCGAGATGGGGTATACCCATGGGATGAACACAGTGCATGAGGCTGTGTCCCTGTATGAGGCACTTTGTGAAGTGTGAAGAGGGCATTACAGGAAAGAAAGATTGAGCTGTACTAACAGTTTCCAGCCTTGACGACCTGTGCTTCATTTTCTCTCCTTTGAACTCACAATGTCTTGTATGGTAGATGTGATGGCTAATTTTATGTATTGAATTGACTTGGCTATGATCCTCTAGTGGTGTGGCTAGATTTGACACTGGTTGTTGTTCTGTAACGTGATATAGTGTAATATAGCATAATGCAAAGTAATGTAGTATGTGTAATGCAATGTAATGTAAATGTAAATGTAATCACTTTGTATAAAGTTATCTGATGTGATCAGCCAATCACTTGAAAGGGGAGTTTCCTTGGGAGTATGCCCTGCCTCCAGTAGATAAATTGATATTCTGGCAGAGCTTCCTCTCTCTCACACACACTCTTTCTCGACCCTGCACTCTTCTCATTGCCTGACCTCTCTACCTTGGTACATAAGCCTGCAGAAGTTTTTGTCTTGACTCCTGACCTGCAGGTTTTGTAATACACCAGACCCCTTAATCCCAAGGTGAGGAGAGGTCTTCAGCCTGCCACCAGACCTATGGATTTGGGACTTGCCAGCCCCCACAATTGGAAGAGCCACTTCCTTGAAGTAAATCTCTCTCTCTCTCTCTC
The DNA here is from genome assembly GCF_024166365.1 of Elephas maximus indicus. Classification (NCBI taxonomy): domain Eukaryota; kingdom Metazoa; phylum Chordata; class Mammalia; order Proboscidea; family Elephantidae; genus Elephas; species Elephas maximus. The sequence goes on along the minus strand of NC_064820.1, from coordinate 8,842,056 downwards.
AGATATACATATCTGTCTCATTGGTTTTGCTCCTCTAGAGAACCCAACAAAGACATTAGGCAAAACCAACATTGCTTTTCTTATTCACAGGTGAGGGGACAGAACCCTGTAAGATCTCATAGCTAACAAGGGGCTGAGTGGAACTAAAGTCTCTTGTCTCACTTGCTCCCCCTGGTCTTGCTCCATGATGCATGGTGTCTGTAGCACACTGTTCACAGTTCTCGTTATCAGACATCACCGTCAATGTGCATGTGGTATGCCCATTCATGCGCACAGCACAGTGCCCTACTTGCAGATCATGCTCCTAAGAAAGAGATATTTCCTTCTAGGTTTAAGGTCATATTCCAGATTCTTACACATATGGAACCTTTCCATTTATATATATGTTGACATACTTTTCGTATGTATGTGGCATCTTATGGGTCCTACTGATCTGCTGAGGCTTTAGAATCCAACTCATTAGAGTTTAGGTGTGTATTCCTGGTGTCCATCACAGTCTACATACTGATGGTTGATGGTCTACCCCTCCTCTGTGCACTGGTCCTAGGGAACCCTCCCAAATCTCTCTCTCATGCACAGTCATGCTTGTCTCTCATTTTCCTCAGATCTCAACCTGGGCTGTAAGATGCTTCCACACACTTGTTTTGTCCTATATTGTTTTGGATCTTGTTCAGTTTATAGACAAAATTATCCTTCTAGGAGGTACCTTATATTCTCTTACGGGCAGGCTGCCCAGACTTCCATAGTCCCAGCAGCACATATCTTGTCTGCCTTCTAGGTAAAAGCAGATGGTGGCTTAACCTATTAACTAAAGTTGGTGCCCTCCAGAGCGCAGGGCATGGATGGGAGAGGGTGAGGAAGGCATTCAAGATCACCGGCCATCAGTGGTATTTGGGGTGGGAGTTGTAGAATGCCAAATAATTTTGCATTTGGACAACTGAGAAAAGTAGCAAATCATTTAGCAGTAATGAAGAACCGTTGGGAAGCTTCGATATGAAAGTGGAATGAAAATTAAGTGAATAGAAACTTCTTTTGCAGGCTCCCTACTAGGTGCCAGAGAGTGAAAGAATGTGGTGAGGTGGAAATAATCATTATAAGACAGGGTGGTTTGGAGTATACAATTAGGGTTTATCTACAAACCTACATGGGCTTCTACATAGATTCAGTTTTGCAATATGCCTTCTTAGGATAAGCAAGCCGTTATGAATGTTATAATTTTTTTTTTTCTTGCTGGGCCTTCAATATGGATAAAATTATGAGTTTTTGGAAAAGACTATCAATATGATATAGAAAATAATATTTAAAACTTCTACCATGTAACTTTTGAGAAGGTAATAGAAGATAAATAACTATTAATATAATCTATTACATTTCCACACTATTTTGAAATAATTGTAATTAGGAACTGTTAAACACAGTTTTCCTTATCAAAAATATCCAGCTTAGGAAATGCTCATGATCATTAGCCATTAGAGAAATGCAAATCAAAACCACAATGAGATACCATCTCACCCCAATAAGGCTAGCATTAATCCAAAAAACACAAAATGGTAAACTTTGGAGAGGTTGTGGAAAGACTGGAACACTTATACACTGTTGGTGGGAATGTAGAATGGTACAACCACTTTGGAAATCGATTTGGTGGTTCCTTAAAAAGCTAAAAATAGAACTACCATACTATCCAACAATGCCACTCCTTTGAGAAATAAGAGCCATCACATGAATAGATACATGCACACCCATGTTAATTGTAGCATTGTTCACAATAGCAAAAAAGAAGGAAACAACCTAGGTGCCCATCAACGGACAAATGGATAAACAAATTATATTCACACAAAGGAATACTACGCAATGATAAAGAACAATGATGAACCTGAACCTGCAAAAAGTCTCACAACATGGATGAATCTGGAAGGCATTATGCTGAGTGAAATTAGTCTGTTGCAAAAGGACAAATATTATATGAGACTACTATAAGAACCTAAGAAAAGGTTTAAACACAGAAGAAAACATTCTTTGATGGTTACATAGGTGGGGAGGGAGACAGAGGGGGAATTCACTAACAACAGAGTAGACAAGAATTATCTTAGGTGAAGGTCAGGACAACACACAATACAGGGGAAGTCAGCACAATTGAACAAAACCAAAGCTAAGAAGTTTCCTGAACACAACCAAATACTTCAAGGGACAGAATAGCAGGGGTAGGGGTCTGGAGATCATGGTTTCAGGGGATATCTAGGTCAAATTGGCATAACAAAATTTATTAAGAAAATGTTCTGCATCCTACTTTGGTGAGTGGCATCTGGGGTCTTAAAATCTAGCAAGCATCCATCTAAGATGCATCAATTGGCCTCAACCCACCTGGGAAAAGAAGAATGAAGAACGCCAAAGACACAAGGTAATTATGAGCCCAAGAGAAAGAAAGGCCACATAAACCAGAGATTCCATCAGCCTGAAACCAGAAGAACTAGATGGTGCCCAGCTATCACCAATGACCACCCTGACAGGGAATACAACAGAGAGTCCCTGACAGAGCAGGAGAAAAGTGGGGTACAGACCTCAAATGCTCATAAAAAGACCAGATTTAATGGTCTGACTGAGACTAGAGGAACCCCAGAAGACATGGCCCCTGGACACTCTTTTAACCTGGAATTAAAACCATTCCCAAAGCCATCTCTTCAGACAAAGATGAGGCTGGAGTATAAAACATAAAATAATACTCACGAAGAGTGTGCTTCTTAGCTCAAGTAGATATATATATGTGAGACGAGACTAAATGGGCAGCTCCTGTCCAGAGGCGGAATAAGAAGGCAGAAAGGGGTAGGAGCTGGTTGAATGGACAGGGAAAATCCAGGGTGAAAAGGGGGAGTGTGCTGTCACATTATAGGGATGGCAACCAGGGCCAAATAACAATATGTGTATAAGTTTTTGTATGAGAAACTGCCTTGAGCTGTAAACTTTCACCTAAAGCACAATTAAAAAAAAAAAAAAATCCAACTCCTTGTCTTTTACGGGATACTCCCTCCTTTCCTCCCTCTTTTCCTGCCTGCTTTTTTATCATTACTTCCTTCCTTTCTTCCTTCTATATGTGTTTATATCTATTCTAGAACAGAAAGTATAAACCAAAAACCAAAAACCAAACCCGCTGCCATCAAGTTAATTTCGACTCCTAGCCATCCTACAGGACAGAGCAGAACTGCCCCATAGGGTTTCCAAGGCTGTAATGTTTATTAAAGCAGACTACCACATTTTTTCTCCCTGGAGTGGCTGGTGGGTTCAAACCGCTGACCTTTTGGTTAGTGGCTAAGCGCTTCATCACTGTGCCACCAGGGCTCCTTTCAGGAAGTGTAACATACATTAAATGTAAGATTGTGAATAAGAATTTTTGGCCTGCCTCCAGTTGGTGAGAAAAACAGATGGATAGGTGACTTCAACACAATGTGGAGGGAACTATGTAGAAATAAGATGAATTGATAGAGTGTTAATAAATGTGACTTAATCATAGAGTAGGATTCTACTGGAACATCAGGAACAGAGGATAGGGGTGTCCTGGTTGTCAGAGATCTTCAGTGTTAACTTTGTACCATTCCACACAGGAGCAACATTGGGTTAACAGAAATCACAGAATCAAGGCTGTAGTCTGGCACCTTTCTGCTTGCCAGGGTTTCTGGTTGGAGACCCCATGGGCTAGTCAATTCACCTCGAACTTGAACTCTTTCTCTCTACCTCTGATACATTTCCCTTCTACTCATCTCACCCTCTGTTATTCTCTGTGAAAGTCTCCACAGTAAGAATGAAGGACCCTTATTTCTGACAGGATCTTCTGCCTTGGCGGGTTAGATGCATGGAAGGAAATAAAGGTGGGCAAGCACATGAACAGAATATACTTTTCTGTTAGCTTGGCGGCAGAATACCACATAAGGCACAGTGGCTGGTGTCTTCGAAGGCCAGCTGTGACTTTGGGGTCACTCTGGGTCATCCCAGTAGTGAGGGATCCACGTTACCCTCAGATATCACCCTGACCTGCTTGGGTCAGGGCTGTGCGTCTCCACCGGGCTGTCACGCGTGTGACTGTAACCTACAGATGGCTGCCCTTGAACACTTCAGCCTGAAATAATTTCAGGAAAAATATTATTCCCAGGGCAGCCGCTCAGCTGCACGGCTCCCTCCAACGCTTGCCTGAAAAGCCTCCCCTGAGTCTGAGCCCATCGGCTTGAAACATCTCAACTGTTTCATTTCTTTTTCTTCCGTCTTTGTTGTGGCTCTAAATTAAACTTCACCGGAGAATGAAGCGTCTCATGATAACGGTGCCTGTCAGGAGTTCTTTACCATGCGTGATAAAACATAAACCTGCTAATTAACTTTTTCTATTTTATAACAAATACTAGAAACTGCTCTTAGTAAGCGTACATTTCTCATGTTTTGTCCACTGCTAATTCCACCCTCCTTGCTTGAGCGTTACACATTATCAACTTATCCATGTATAATTGTCTTTGTGGCACATCCTATTTCTGGAATATTTTTGGACAATCATTTGAGCTCTATGTATACAGATTTTGCTGTCATTTTCCTCAGCAAATGTGATTTTGACTAAACTTTGTATATCTCAAAAGAAGTCTGAGAACGGTCACGATACTAACCACAAACAGAAAGTTCACGTTAAAAGCAGTTCAGTTTCAAAACCAGGGGTCAGTAAGTTCAGACTGTTGCTGTATGACTTCAGCTTCTAGGCCTGGTGATTAACTTCCATATGCTACAGAGTATCTTTAATTATAATATATTATGTGATACTGTATTTTTTTCATTAACTCACCTCTAGATAATAATACAGATTTATACCTTGCTTAGTAGTATGTAATGCACACGAAAGTAATAAAACTGCATTTAAATACACATTTCATAATTCAGGCTTATCATACCATTATTCCTAATTAGAGGGCATTGTACCTGTGCCTAGAGAGCTACCCCGGCCTGGTTTCAAAGGACCCAAATGCTAGTCCAATAAACACTGGGAGAATTTTCCAAATTGAAAATAATAACTTTTTTTTTCCTTAATGAGAAATAATAAGAATGCCTCAAAAGACCCAATTATTTCTCAATTACATTTGAAAAAGTGGAGCCATTATTCCTCCAGGGGGTGAAGGAGTTTGTTTACTCATTGGCTCATTCACACCTTCCTTCTGAGCAGTGTGGCTAACACACCAAAGCCAATGCCATCTTCAGAGTTTGGGGGGGGGGTGGTTTACCTGTGTAATGGGTGGGATGGGGGAGGACATGGGCAGAGTGCAGTGGAGAAAGGAGGAGACACAGGCTTTGTGTTTTTGGTTGGTTGATGTCCTGACGTCAAGAGAAAGTTTGCCTGGTTTCCAGCTTCCTAGAGGAGAAATAGGCACCTAAGTGGAGCCAGTGAAGGTGGCAGGAGCTCCTGGTTGGTGCAAATGGTTAACAAGCTCAGCTGCTAACCAAAAGGTTGGCAGTTCAAGTACACCCAAAGGTACCTCGGAAGAAAGGGCTGACAATCTTCTGAAAAATCAGTCGTTGAAAAGCTTGTGGAACACAGTTCTTCTCTGACATACATGACGTTGTCGTGAGTCAGAGTGGACTCAATGGCAGCCACATAGGGTGTAGGTATGTGGTGATAGGGACATGCAGTGAGATCAAGCCTATAATCACAGATACAGCTAGATACAGGGCATGAAGGAGATTCAGATGTTCTCCTCCAAACAAGACTGTTCCCTGGCGTAAGTATGAAGCTACCCTTGGGAAAGGGTGCTAGCTTGTGGAGGGGCAGCAAGCCCTGTTCTTTCCTGCATTTTATAATTAACTGGGTCAACTGGCTGTATGCCTTTTACCCTAAACTGTGAAACCATCCTAAAATCTTATTTTCCCACATTAAATAAAAAAGCACTCCAACCTGAGCAGTGAAATTGATTAGACCTATCATGGGTCTATATATCCAAGGCCATGGGTTTTAATTCTGATTAGATCATAGAGCCATAAATGTTTACATTTGATCTAAATAAATACTACTTTGGTAATCCCCTTAGTATTAACACTTAAAGGGTCATGATAGCCTTTTCAGTTATTAATATGTTTAATAGTTCCAGGTGGACTAAAAAAAAAAAAAAAATCCTTCAGCCATCCAGAGAGAAAATAAATGGAAGGTCTTAAAAGACTATAAATATTTTCAAAAAAGAAAAGTTCAACTTACTACCTCAGCTGGAAGAAATTAAAAAAAAATTAAAAAAAAATCATGTAGCTTATTAAATAGCCAGCAACTTACATTTTAAGATTGGAACATATTTGCTCATACCCTTACTTAATACTTAGCTAACCAAAGCATCGTTTGGGAAAGGCAGCTTCCTTTTGAGGATGCCTTTTCCACTTTGTGCAGTGCTCTTTCCCCCTTAGTACTGAAGGTGTCCTGAGTTCTTCATAACTGTAATCAAGATCATCACCGTCTTCACCAGAATCAACAAATGGTGTGTGCACAGCTTCTGGGGATTGTGGTGGATACAAAGGAGCTTGAAGGACCGGCACAATTGCTTGGCAACACCTGGGAAGAAAACATGTCACCTAAAAGAATTTTTTACATAAAGAGCTTATACGTTACCCTTGTTGTTTGTAGCCTTGAGTCATATTTAGACAGGATTGTATACATTCTGATGGCTTCCTAAGCTGACTATACAGCACACAGTTGGATATTTTCTTTTTAATAAAGTGGGGAAGCTATTCAAATATCAGTGATGAAGGAAATATCTGGACTCTGAATGCAGACGGAGAAAGTCCAACTCACATGCATGTCTCTACTTGCTCTTCTTTTTTTAATTCTTAGGTTGCCTTCTCATAATTATTATTTATGCCTTCTTCATCACTCCTAAGTAGTGGCTTCTTCAAGCTCATTGTACCTCCCCATAACAGCCTTTCTGGTGTTACCTTTAATTTTCTGTTTCTGATCTTCTGTTAGGTAGAAACTTGTTAACTGAGTCTGAATTGTGTCTAAAAACAGTGCATAGGTGAAGTGACTTGAGGGACCAGATTGGCATTTCCTCAAAAAGTTAAACACGGAATTACTAGATGACCCAGAAGTTCCGCATCTATGTATATATCCAAGAGAAATGAAAACATGTGTCCACACAAAAACTGGTACGCAAATGCTCATAGTAGCATTGTTACTAGTAGGAAAAAGGTGGAAACAATCCAAATATCCATAGAGTGGTGAATGGGTAAACAGAACGCAGTATGTCCATGTAGTGAAATACTGCTTATCCATAAAAATGAAGTACCGATACCCGTTACCACATGGGTGAACCTGGAAAACATTACGCTAATTGAAAGAAGCCAGTCACAAAATCCCATGTATTATATGATCCCATTTATTTTAAATATCCAGAATAGGAAAATGGATAGGGACAGAAAGTAAATTAGTGGTCGCTTAGGCTTGGGAGGGAAGGGGGAGATGGAGGAGTGATAGCCAAGGTAATGGGGTTCCCGCTGCTATTCATAAGGGTTTCACTGGCCAATTTTTTCAGAAGTAGGCTGTCAGTAGAGGGTCAGTGAAAAAGGGGAAGACCCTCAATGAGATAGATTGACACAGTGGCCCCAACAATGGGCTCAGACATAGTAACAATTGTGAGGGTGGTGCAAGACCAGGCAGTGTTTTGTTCTGTTGTATACAGGGTCACTATGAGTTGGAACCTACTCAAGGGCACCTCACAACAATACGTGGGATTTCCTTTAGAAGTGATGAAAATGTTCTAAAATTGATTGTGTTTTTGGTTGCTGCACAACCTGAGGCTATATTAAGAGGTGCTAAGATTATAAAGGGTGAGTGGGTTTAAGAGGAGCAAGAAGTGGGAAGCTTTGCAGGGACCTCAGTTGAAACAGATAGGAAGGGAGGCAGAAGAAGCACCATGGAGTCCAGCTTCAGGAAGGGAGAGAGGGGGTGTGGGATGCCAGGCTGACCGAGCAGCCCCTGACCAACTCCAGCACAGGTCAGCCTCCTGCTTTCCCATGACTTCCTCCGATAACACATTGTAATTTTCACTGACAGGTCAGACTATTACCTTAAAATCAGGGGAACCAGCCCTCTGCTGTGGAATGGCCTCACTCCCTGCTTCCTGCTTGCTGTGCTGTTGACTCACAGCATCCAGAGCAGACACAGGCACACCAAGGGCCATCACGGAGTGGCTGGAGACCGACTGGCTGAGTGCACAATCACATTGTATTCACCAGAAAATAGTCAAACTTGATTTTGAATCACTCCCAGGTAACTATCAGTATGTGCTACAATTTCCCTGTGATGCCATGATACCATTTCACTTGTAAAGACAACTTTCATGAAAGAGAAAAATCCCCTTGTTATCGAATCCACGCTCAGAGGTAAGGTGATGTTATACGACATTTTGTCTTAGAACGATTCTGGCCTTAGCTGAAAATAAATGGATTTCTCAGAGAGCTTGGGCCTAACACTGAGTGAGAACAGACAACTAGGAGGGCAGGGACAGTGAACACCGGAGATTACCCATCTTGCCCTCTAGACTTGAGAGAAAGCAGATTCTCAAGCTATATAAAGTGCAAGTTTAAAAATGATAAATGCTTTATGCAATCAGCTGGCTTGGCATATTACCTTTCTGTTTCCTTTAAAAGAAAAAAAAAAAGGAGGGGAAAGAGATCAACAATGGGATTATTGCACTAAAATGTCAAGAAGGGAGACTGCCCTTGGCTATGGCGCGCTGGCATTTCTTCCTTATGCAGTCAGGACAATGCACAAATGCACTCAAAGCTAGAGCTGTGGCTTCCTTGCAATTCGCATAATTTCAAAGATAACAGTGTGTATACAGAGGGCCAACATATGTTACTTTATAGCAGCAGGCAGGAGAATAAAGCCCTCTCGCATTGTTTTCAATGAGGAGAAGCACTTACATAAGAAGAAGGGTCTTTATAAAATGAAGAGGGAAACAGAGATGGAGGTGGAGGAGGAGGCAGAGACAGAGAAGAAGGAGAAGAAGAAGGAAAAAAGAAGTGGAGGGAGGAGGAAGAAGAGGAGACAGAAGAGGAGAAAAAGCTGGGGAAGGAAGGAGGAGGAGGTGGAGGCAGCCGAAGAGAAGGAGAAAGAAGAAAAATATGACAAGGACACCATGTGAAAGCATCATCAGTATTAAAACAAAACCAAGCCCAGCTACCTCCAAGCCCTCCAAGTGTGAAGCTGGGTCAGGTCTTCTCATTTCCTCCCTTCCTTTTGGCAGTTTCGTAGCCCACTGTAGACTGAAGAAAATGGGAATAAGCGTCTTTCGACCACAAACAGATGTGCTTGATAAAGAAAAGTCAGCAAAAATACTAAGCCATGTGTCACAGCAGCTTTCTGACAGATAGAGGGAAAAGGTAAAAAATGTTCTATCATGTCCGACAAGGTGTTCTTTTTGAGATTTAAAGATCACTGTGCAACTTTAAACATGTTTGTCACTTTGGCTGTGACTGGAGCTATCTGGAGCTTCACAAGAACTTTATCAGTGTGGCATGGGGGGGGAACGAAGGGAGCCCGCTCCCATTTATCTCAGCTCGGTCCCCTTCAAAGCCAACAAATAAATTACAGTGTACATTTGATACAAATTGATTTCTTAACTCAAATAACAATGTTGTCCTTCCAGTCGGGCCATGTGTCACTCATTCGCGAGCTTGAGTGAAAGGCTCAATCTGTCTGTGTGACAGAAATAGGCCTGACGCCTCTCACCAAGGAATGCTAATAACCTGGGCCTGGCTGGGGCCTTTGTGGGCCAGCCATGATAAGGGAAATCAGGCTGCCCTGTCATACCACGCAGCCCTGTCGGCGTCTGTCCCAGCTCACTATATCGGCCTCGGAGTTGCCATCCTATTTCATGTAGGAAAATAAGATCCAGACACTATGGCTAAGATGCCTGTGGCTGGGATGAGATGGGGCTGAAGTAAAAGGAAACCCATTGAATATCTCCAGCTGATCTTATCGGGCACTGGAGAAATGAGATATTGGCAGGGACTGTTGAGTTTCTCACAGCTGAGCAGGTTAATAAGGTTGGGAGGTAGGCCACAAGCTAATTGGATTTGCCCTGGCTTGATAACCACCGGCAGACCCACGGCCAGGAAAACAGACACAGTCTGCCTTCTTCTTTGTTTAAATATAAGCCAGGAGAGGAAAAAAAATCTGCTGTTCTTCTCTGAAGCTGAAGGTATCTTCTTGAAATTCCCGCTGAATGGGTGAAGGAGCCACACACTGGTGGAAGTGTCTGGGTGTTCCGATTGTAATCAAAGAGTGTTTAACCCTGCCGGCCCCTGGAAGTTGGGCACACTGGCCTTTGAGAGCTGAAAGAGCTGGCAGGAAGGGTGAGGGGGCTCCTTGGTCAACTGAATCTTGGCATGTTTCCTGAACGTACTGACCCACGGTGGTCCCTTAATATGAGCTAAGAGAGAGAGTTGCTTTCTTTGTACTGATAAAGACAGAACGCTCTGCCTGTATCATTCCGCTGTGTGTACCTACACAAAAAGTGGGCTCAAGAGCCGGGAGGCATATAGGTGCTATTCTACTTCCTAGTCAATCTTCTCACTTCTAGGACATTTCTCAATTTTAGACCTATGCAGATGGGATGGAATCCTGCCCTGTGAGAGTTTTAAGTCCCCACATCACAAGGGCACTGATGGGTTTTTATGTTCAGAAAGCATTGACCATGAACTAGAAAATGAGGAGACCTTAGAATGTCAAGACCACATCTATTAGAATCACTATTTTATCCCAGATGTATTATTTTAGTTGAGTTTAACACATTGGAATTGAGAGATGAATTTTGGTTAAATGTTGATTTTTTTTTTGCCTTACATACATTATACATTTAAATATTTAAAATCAGTCTTCCCAGACTTCTTTAAATTTGCTCAGAAAGTATCCTCACCATTCAGAATTCCTAATCTAGCAACTTGTTGTGTTATTAGATGTCTTTGATTTTCAACTCCTAGCAACTCCATGTGACAGAGTAGAACTGCCCCATAGAGTTTTCTAGGCTGTCATCTTTATGGAAGCAGATCACCAGGCCTTTCTCCCACAAAGACACTAGGTGGGATTGAACCCCCAACCTTTCGGTTAGCAGCCAAGGCTGCTTAATCTAGCAATTTAGCCCATTCAAAATCTGAAGCTCTGATACTTTACTATCCCAGGAATACAAAGAGCACATTAGCAGATAAGCTTGTGACACATGTAAATTTTCCACTTTCTCTTGTGAGATACCTTGAAAATGTCCTGCATCGTAAATGATCAACTCTTAGGCAATTAATTAAAAAGTGAATAGTTGTATAAGGTTTTCTCATCTGTCATATTCTATATCTATTTTTATCTGCCCAGCAACGACATTTTTTGAGAAACAATTGCAAGCAGGGTGCTGAGCTGAATTTTAGAGGGAAATGAAAAAGCCAAAGACTTGCTATCAAAGGGCGCACAACTGAATTTATTTAAATGCATAATGTTGGGAAGTGCTGGGGTAGCCTGACCTCACACTCCTCCTCTTGATAGATTCTATGTCAGTTGGGAAAAACCACAGGAATCAAGTAGCCCTTTCAATACCCACTCTGACACTAATGAAGTTGACTTAGAGATGATGTTTAGACCCAAAGCTGCAGTGAGCCTCCTGGCGGTGCCACTGGGTTACCAACCTGCCAGGAGGAGAACTATTGCCCTTTGTTTGGCCCTCCTGAGAGGCAGTGCAGTGCAGAGTGGAGTGTGTGTCCTACACTCCAGGCTGGTCCCAAGAGCAGGTCCATGAAGCAGAGCCATGAAAGAGTAGTGATCATGGGAGCAATTTCATCCCCATACAATTCACTCCGACTTCTAGGGAAAGAACAGGGACTTGTTGACAGGCTGCTCCCTGTGGCTTCTCTGGGCATGGGAGAGAGAAGCAAGGGGATGGCATCAGAGGTTGCTGCCAAGGTAGTGATAGGCAACATCACAAATGGTTAGCTCAGTTTCAGGTATCAGAGTTTTCATTTAATTTCCCAAAGTTAAATGGGTATATAGGAAAAGAAAATGCCATTTGAGGTCTTAACTCTATCAATTTACTTTCAACACCCGTTACCTTGTTGTATAGGCAATGCCCTGGGTTACAAATGAGATCTGTTCCTAAGTGTGTCTGTCTTAGTCATCTAGTGCTGTTCTAACAGAAATACCACAAGTGGACAGCTTTAACAAAGAGAACTTTATCTTCTCACAGTCTAGTAGACCAGAAGTCCAAATTCAGGGTATCAACTCCAGGGGAAGGCTTTCTCTTTCTGTCAGCTCTGGAGAAAGGTCTTTTGTGTCAATCTTCCCCTGGACAAGGAGCTTCTCTGTGCAGGGTCCCTGGGTCTAAAGGATGTTCTCTGCTCCCAGTGGTATGAGGTCCTCTTGTCTGTCTGCTGGCTTTTCTCTTTTATATCTCAAGAGATTGCCTCAAGACACAACCCAATCTTGTAGATTGAGTCCTGCCTCATCAATATAACTGCTGCCCATCCTCCCTCATTAACATCATAGAGGAAGGATTTACAACATATAGGAAAACCACACCATACCAGGAATCATGGCCCAGCCAAAATGATACACGCATTTTAGGGGGGACAGAATTCAATCCATGACAGTGACCTTAAATTGAGTTTGTAGGTCCTTTGGACAGGTGCACACGTTCTTACTGAGCCTTACGTTAGAGCTCTTTCAGTGATTTAAAAGCTGCACTTGCAGGAAGCGAAGGCGATTGTGATGAGGAAGTTTTTGCAAGTAGGGATTAGTTCAGTGGTTTCAAAATGAGGGCAAATTTATATAACGTTAAAGGGAAAGTACTAGATGTCTGAAAGTCAGAGATCCGTAACCTGAGGACTGCCTGTACGGCGGTGGCCTGCGTGTTGCTGTGGTGCTGGCAGCTATGACACTGATATTTCAAATACCAGAAGGGTCACCCATGGTGGAAAGGTTTCAGTGAAGCTTCCAGGCTAAGAAGAAAGGCCCAGCCATTTACTTCTGAACTTTTGCCAATGAAAACCCTATGGATTATGACAGAACATTGTCAAATGTAGTGCTGGAAAATATGCCCTGCCCGCCTATCTGTCTGTCTGCATTGCACACGCAGACAGGCTGTGCCTCAAACTTTCAAGCAGCCTTCAACTGCTGGGAATGAGGCACGTATGCCCACTGACATCAACACTCCATGGGTGCTACATTCATCTGTGGCCAAGTGGGGCACACAAGACACTTACACAGTGTTGACAAAGTGAAAGCCATTATTTATAGAAAGCAAACAGTAAACAATAACGACAGATTCTCACAAGGGGAACACTACCCTTCCCCAATTTACCTATGTCCATTCTATATCTCTGGGCAGGTACACTATGGATTAGGTCAGAGGTTGTGTTCAAGTCACTGCTGCCTTCAGCTATCCCACACTGGTCGGGGAACCTGCATGGCTCCTGAGGCTTCTGATCCACCAGTGGACCTTACTGGGCCTTGCCTCACTGGCGAGAAGACCCCTGCGCAGGATTTCCTGAGCCTCTTCTGCTGGGCCCTCCAAGCTTCTGCCATTGGCTCCTACCACTCTACCTGAGCCCACATGGTTCTCCCTCTTGCCACCACTCTGCCAGGGCCTTTGCTGCCTAAGGGCCAGTGTGGCTCCCACTATACTGCCCAGGGGGTGAGGCATGTTGCATGGGCCACACTTAGGCCTCTGCCCTGCACAGGCAAGTGTTACAGCTCTTTAGTAGTAGGCAAACGTCCTGCTCTGAAGCACCCAGCTCTCTCTCCTTGGGTCAAACAGCCCACCATCTCTCCATCTTCAGTGTTAACAGCCCTTTCATCTGGGTCTAGGAGGTTCTCAGCATAGAGATCCTGGGTCCAAAGGACACACTCTACTCCAGACTCTTATTTTAGTGTGGTCCCCCTGAATCTCTGTGGGATTGGCTCTTATGTAAGCCTAGAAGGATGGCAAAACCAGCTAATCCCCTACCTGGAGGACAAGAGCTCAATCCTATTTGGTGGATTTTCAAGCCACTATTTGCGTAGCAAATCAACTGATTCTTTGCAATCAGTTTGTGAGAGTTACAAGGCCATTGCACCATAAGCTCCTAGGTTAGAAGGCACTTAAGCTTCACAGTAGCTGCAACAAAGGACTCAAGCATACCAATGTCATGGAGATGATGTAGAACCGAGCAAAGCTTTGTTTTGCTATATGTGGAGTAGTCACAAGTTGGAGCCAACTCAATGGCAACTAAAGACAACAACCACAACAACATCAATTTATCCAACAAATATTTATTGGCTGTCTACTATGTGCCCCAGGGTATAGCAATAAATAAAACAGGATGAGAGCCTGACATTCACGGAGTTTACATCATAGCAGGGGATGCAATGAAGCAACATCGACTATGAATATAACTTGAACAAATATAAAACAATATGTTGGCAGGTGTAAGTGTCATGTATTAAAATAATTAGAACAGAATCAGAATAACTAAAAACTTGGAGAAAATATTGCAGTTTTAAGGGTCCTGGTTTGGGTTGGCTTGAAGGTGGGTGAGGGCAGTGAGAGAAATAGCTGTACAGGTATTCGGGAAACAAATGTTCTAGTGGACACTTAGTCGGTAGAAAAGCAATGAGGTGGGAGCAGCTTAGATGATTCAAGGGACAGCAAGGAGACCCATGTGGCTACAGCCAAGTGAACAGGGATGAGCACTGGAGATGAAGGTGTGGGCCATGTCATATTATGCAGGGCATGGCAGGATTGGGTGGGGTTTGACTTGCACTCTGAGTGTGATGGGTGCCATGGGAAGGTTTTCAGTAAAAGAGTGAGGGCATCATATTCATATTTTAAAAGACTCCCTGGTGCTGCTTGGTTGAGAACAGACTATGAAGTGAGGGTAGATGCAGATCGGCCGTTTGGACGTTTGACAGTAACTTCATTAGGAGATGATGATGGTGGTTTCAACCGTAGTGATGGCGGCACCCATGGTAAGAGCTGATTGGCTCCTGCATATGGACAGAAGGCAGAGTCACAGTTTCTCTTACGGACTGGATATGAGACATGAAAGTAAACAGCAATCAAGACTTTGACTTGAGAAATCGGCAGGCTGGAGCAGCTATAGACTGAGAAGGAAAAATCTACACGCAAAGCAGATTTAGCAGGTGTGATCAGGAAAATAGTTTTGGACATGTTAGTGTGTGGTACTCACTGGTTACCCAAGATGTTCACGTTGTTACTATTGTTAGTTGCCTATGAGTCAGCTCCCGTTCATGGCGACCCTGTCTACAATAGAAGAAAATGTTTCCTGATCCTGAACTATCTTCACAATCCTTGTTATACCTGTGCCTCTTGTTGATACTACTGTGCATTTTGAGTGCCTTCTAGGGGACATATCTTCAAGCACTGTATAAGACAACGTTCTATTGAGAATCCATAGAGATTTCATTTTGCATTGGCTGATTCAGGTGTAGGTCGCCAGGCTTTCTTCCTAGTCTGTCTTAGTCTGGAAACTCTGCTGAAACCTGTCTCCTATGAGCATCCTTGCTGGCATTTGAAATACCGGTGGCATAGCTTCCAGCATTATGGCAACATACAAGCCACCACAGTATGACATGCTGACAGATGGGTGGTGGAACAAGTTCAAGACACAGAAGAACAGGAGATAAGGCTAGCCTAAGAGGACAGCTTTGGAAATTGGCAGGATCTGAATGGTGTTGGAAGCCACAATTCTGAGGAATCACCAAGGGTCTAAGGCATGATGAAGAAGAGAAGGGTACACAGGCAGGGTTCCACACTGAGACCTGGCAGCAGAGGAGCAGCTAGGAAGACACTGAGCTGGAGGTGTCTCAGATGGAAGAAAAACCCAAAGTGTGTGACAAGGGAGTGAGCCCCTGTGTCTAATGCTTCTATTGGCTGAGTAAGAAGACAGTGCAGAACTGACTGACGGATCAAGTGACATGAAGGTCCTTGGGCAGAAAGCCTGCCACAGACCAAATGCAGAATGTGGCAGAGAACTGGAGACAGAGAGCCCACGCAAAATTTCTCTTGAGTTTTGATGCAAAGGAAAGCAAAGAATTGAATAATAGCTAGAAGGAGGGTATTATTACTGTTGGTTGCCATCCAGTCAATTTCGACTCATGGTGACCCTGTGTATGGAGACTAGAACTGGGATCCATCTGGTTTTCAAGACTGTGACATTTCAGAAGCAGATGTCCAGGCCTGTCTTCCAAGGCACCTCTGGGTGGGTTCAAACTACCAACCTTTCAGCTAGTAGTCAAGTGCTTAAACATTTGTGGAAGGGGGATAGGACAAGAGAAAGTTTTGTTTGTTTGCTTACTTTTCTGTGGAAGAAATGACAGCAAAAGCCTAAGGGGATAATTCAGCAGAGGGGAGAACAGCTGGGATCTAGTGCACAGATGAGGGCCCTTCTCTCTACAATCACATGCATTTCAGGTTTATATGACTATGTATATTTGGCATTAAAGCAGAGGGAGGGTGCTAAGTGCAGACTTGTCCCCATAGCCCTGTGTTCCTTAAGTATTGTTGATGTGCATTTAACATCCCCTAGAGCCAGTTGTAGATAGCTGGAGTCAAGGGCTCTGGGCATCTTCTCTCTGCCCTGACCACAGAGCAGAGGCTGGTTCATGGCTCAAAAGGAACAGGGAGAGGCAGCTCAGGTCTTCTTATACCTTCATGCATTCTCATTAAGTTAGTGTTATAAATGATCATTGCAAGGGATGGAATTTTAATTTTAATAGTAAAGTAATGAAATTCATTATCAGTTAAATATGCAGGCGTAGGAAGCTAAATTCTATTCATGAATTTTTTTTTTTCTTTTTCTCTTATGCCAGCTGACTTAGATGACCCCTGAAACCACAGTCCCCAAGCCCCTACCCCCGCTATGCTGGCCTTCGAAGCGTTCAGTTTGTTTGGGAAACTTCTTTGCTTTTAGTTTAGTACGGTTGTGCTGATCTCGCCAGTATTGTGTTGTCTTTCCCTTCACCTAAAATAATTCTTATCTACTATCTAATTAGTGAAAACCCTTCTCCCTCCCTCCCTTCCCCTCTCATAACCATCAAAGAATATTTTCTTCTCTGTTTATTTGTCCTTTCGCAACTCATTTCATTCAGTGTAATGCCTTCCAGGTTCCTCCATGTTATGAAATGTTTCACAGATTCATCACTGTTCTTTATCGATGTGTAGTATTCCATTATGTAAAAACACCATAATTTATTTATCCCATCATCCATTGATGGGCACCTTGGTGGCTTCCATCTTTTCGCTATTGTAAACAGTGCTGCAATGAATGTGGGTGTGCATATATCTGTTCATGTAAAGGTTTTTATTTCTCTAGGATGTATTCCAAGGAGTGGGATTGCTAGATCCTATAGTGATACAAATATATGTGGCAAAATATTTTCCATCTCAACACTATCACAATGTACAATCCAGTGACAATAACAATGTTCACTATGTTTTGCAACCATCACCACTGTTTCCAATCTTTTCCATCGCCCTTAACAGTTCCGTACCCCTAGGCAATGACTCCCTCTTTCCCCCTCCTTTTCATCCCTGATAACCTCTGCTAAACTTCAGACTTTATGTATTTGCCAAATTATAGTGGGATCATATAATATTTGCCCTTTTATGGCTGACTTATTTCACTTGGCACACTACTTTCAAGGTTTATTCATACTGTAACATTTGTCAACATCATGATGAATGGAGAAACTATTGAAGTTGTCAAGGTTTTCATTTTGCTTGGATCCACAATCAACATCCATGGAAGCAGCATTCAAAAAATCAAATGACGTATCGAGTTGGGAAAATCTGCTGAAAAAAACTTTTCAAATTGTTGAAAAGCAAAGATATCACTTTGACAACTAAGGTTCACCGCATCCAAGCTATGGTATTTTCAGTCACCCCATGGGCAAGTGAAAGCTGGATGATGAATAAGGAAGACTGAGGAAAAACTGATGCCTTTGAGTTATGGTGTTGACGACGAATTTTGAATATCCCTTTCAAGACTCAATTATGTTCTCCTTTGAATTTTTTGTTGCTACAATGTATTTTTTTCTAATAGAAGGCATACTGGTTAAAGTACCAGTCCAGAATTTTTGTTATGATTTATGGATTTTGATACCCGTTATCTGGGATCTTGTATGTCCCAGGAGGCTCTGGACATTGTAAATCCTGCTATACAAGGAGATAAGAAAATCATTTTTAAATTAAAAAAAAAAAAAAAAAACTATTCCTTGAAAATTGGTAAAACATGAAGGCATCTGGTAATGATTGCACATACATTTTATTCTAGTTTCATTCTTAGCTTTTTTAGTAGTTTTCACGAATTTTTTTAAAACCTGGTACTATGCATTCTTCCTTACTGCAAAAGCAGTGCTTATAGCCCAAATAAGTAAAGCCAAGGGATTTTTTTTTAATCTCAGGAAAATTACCACTATAATGCATTCTTCATTACTGCAAAAGTAGTGCTGACAGCCCCCCTCCCCCAAAAAACACTAAGGGAATTGTACCTCAGGAAAATTACCACTGCATATGCAAGTTCAAGCTGAAGCTGAAGAAAATTAGAACAAGTCCATGAGAGCCAAAGTATGAACTTGAGGATATCCCATCTGAAATTAGAGACCATCTCAAGAATAGATTTGATGCATTGAGCACTAATGATTGAAGACCAGATCAGTTGTGGAATGACAACAAAGACATCATACACGGAGAAAGCAAGAGGTCATTAAAAAGATAGAAAAGACCAAAAAGGATGTCAGAAGAGACTCTGAAACTTGCTCTTGAACTCCAAGTAGCTAAAGCAAATGGAAGATATGAAGAAGTAAAAGAGCTGAACAGAAGATTTGAAAGGGTATCTCCAGAATACAAAGTATTGTAATAGCATGTGCAAATGCCTGGAGTTGGAAAACCAAAAGGGAAAAACATACTCAGCATTTCTCAAGCTGAAAGAACTGAAGAAAAAATCCAAGCTTTGAGTTGCAATACTGAAGGATTCTTCCGGGAAAATATTAAATGACACAGGAAGCATGAAAAAAAGATGGAAGGAATACACAGAGTCACTGCACCAAAAAGAATTGGTTGACATTCAACCATTTCAGGAGGTAGCATATGGTCCAGAACTGATCGTACTGAAGGAAGAAGTCCAAGCCGCACTGAAGGTATTGGTGAAAATCAAGGCTCCAGGAACTGACAGAATACCAACTGAGGTGTTTCAACAAACAAATGCAGTGCTGGAAGTGCTCACTCGTCTATGCCAAGAAATTTGGAAGACAGCTTCCTGGCTAACTGACTAGAAGAGATTCATATTTATGCCTATCCTAAAGAAAGGTGATCCAAGCAAATGCAGAAATTATCAAACAATATCACTAAAATCACACACAAATAAAATTTTGCTTAATATTGTTCAAAAGTCTCTGTAGCAGTACATCAACAGGGATCTGACAGAAATGCAAGTTGGGCTCAGAAGAGGACATGGAACCAGGGATGTCGTTGCTGATGTCAGACGATCCTGGCTGAAAGCAGAGAATACCAGAAAGATGTTTACCTGTGTTTTATTGACTATGCAGAGGCATTCAGCTGTGTGGATCATAACAAATTATGGATAACGTTGTGAAGAATGGGAATTCCAGATGCTTAACTGTGCTCATAAGGAACCTGTACATAAATCAAGAGGCAGTCGTTTGAACAGAACAAGCAGATACTGTGTGGTTTAGTCAGAAAAGGTGTGTGTCAGGGTTGAATTCTTTCACCGTACTTATTCAGTCTGTATGCTGAGCAAATAATCTGAGAAGCTGGACTGTATGAAGAAGAACGGGAAATCAAGATTAGAGGAAGACTCATTAACAACCTGCATTAAGCAGATGACACAACCTCGCTTGCTGAAATTGAAAAGGACTTGAAGCACTTACTGATGAAGATCAAAGACCACGGTATGGATTACACTTAAACGTAAAGAAGACAAAAATCCTCACAACTGGACCAATAAGCAGCATCATTATAATTGGGGAAAAGATGGAAGTTGTGAAGGATTTCATTTTACTTGGATTCACAATCAACACCCATGGAAGCAGCAGTCAAAAATCAAAGGACACATTACATTAGGAAAGCTGCAAAAGACCTCTTTAGAGTGTTCGAAAGGAAAGATGTCACTCTGAGGACTAAGGTGCGCCTGACCTAAGCCGCGATGCTTTCAGTTGCCTCATATGCCTGTGAAAGCTGGGCACTGAATAAGGAAGATGGAAGAAGAACTGACACCTCTGAGTTATAGTGGTGGCAAAATATATTGAATATACTTACAGACTGCCAAAAGAATGAACAAATCTGCCTTGGAAGAGTCCAGCCAGAATGCTCATTAGAAGCACAGATGGCCAGACTTTGTCTCATGTACTTTGGACATGTTATCGGGAGGGACCAATCTCTGGTGAAGGACATCATGGTTAATAAAGTGGAAGGTCAGTGAAAAAGAAGAAGACTTTCAACAAGATGGATTGACACAGTGGCTGCAACAATAGCTCAAACATGGCAATGACTGTGATGATAGTGCCGTGCTGGGCAGTGTACGTTCTGCTGTACATAAGGTCACCAGCAGACTCAAAGCCACCTAATAACAACATGGGTCAGGACTTCATTTCTCTTCATGGCCGAGTATTAATCCATTGTATGCATGTTCTACTTTTTTATTATTGTTTATCTATTGTTTCCACCTTTTGGCTATTTTGAATAAAGCTGCAATGAACGTTGTATGCATGCATCTCTTTGTGCTCCCGCTTTCAATTCTTTTGGGTAAATACCTAAAAGAGGAATTACTGGAACATACGGTAATTCTATGTTTAAGTTTTTGGGGGAAATTCTTCACTGTTTTCTATAGCAGCTACACCATTTTACAATCCTACCAGCAATGGACTTTGGTTCCAATTTCCCTACATCCTAACCAACACCATTTATTTTTCATTTTTCTGATACTAGCCATCATAATGGGGATAAAATGGTATCTCATTGTGGTTTTGATTTTCATTTCTCTGATGAGTAACGATATTCAGCACATTTTCATGTACTTGCTGGCCATTTGTAAATCTCCTTTGGTAGAATATCTATTCAAGTCCTTTACACGTTTTTTGATTGGGTTGTTGGTCTTTTTGTTGCTAAGGTTGTAAGCGTTCTTTATGTATTCTGGATACCAAAACGTTATCCAATATGCGTATTTTCTACTATAGAAAAGCAGCAAATGGTGGGTTGTGCTGGGTCCAATGAGGAGCCAGGCCAGCCAGGCTGGGATAAGTCCACATTGGAGGGATGGAGGCGAAGATGGGCAGGGAAGTCGCCAGACTTCAAACACTGTCAGAGGAATTGGACACCATGTGGCACACCATTGGAGTGTTAGAGAAGACTCATCTCCCCCCAGCCTCCTGTTCCTGTCATGTTGGCTCACACCTGAATCCCTGGAGGGTGCACTTTGTCACCTGCTGTAGGAAAAGACAACACATATAGTCCTCTCCCATACCATGCCTTCCACCCTGGACAGGAAGTAGACAGAGCCTTTGTGTTCAGAGATCCTCTGCTCAAGGCCAGCAAGATCTATGTTCCCTCCCTCAAAAAGTCCACGGATTTAATTAGTCTTCTCACACCATGGTCTTTTCAATCTCTTCATATGCATGTGAAAGCTGGACAATGAAGAAGGAAGAGTGAAGAAGCCTTTGAACTGTGGTGCTGGTGAAGAATTCTGACTATACAGTGGCCTGCCAGAAGAATGAACAAATCAGTCTTAGAAGAAATACAGCCAGAATGCTCCTTTGAAGGGAGAATGGTGAGACTTGGGCTCACTTACATTGGACACATTATCAGGACAGACCAATAGCTAGAAAAGGACATCATGGTGGGTAATTATAGGGTCAACCAAAAAGAGGGAAACCTTCCATGAGATGGATTAACACAATAGCCACAACAATGGCCTCAAATGTACCAATGATCATGAAGATGACGCACGACCAGGGAAGGCTTTGTTCTGTTGTGCATAAGGTAACCACAAGTCAGAGCCAACTCGATGGCAACTCACAACCTCAACAACTCATACCAAGCATCAAAGAGGGATAATGCTTAGCACTCAGAGAGGAATTGCAAACCCGACACACTAGGTACATTTTATCTCATTTGATCCTCTGAACAACCCTGTGAGAGAGACACTGACCTCATTTTCTAGATGAGAAAATGGAGGCTCAGAGAGGTTAAGTGAGTTACCCAGAGTCACACAGCAATGAGTGATGGAATGGAAATTCAAACACAGACAGTGGCTGCATAACCACCTGACTCGTGTCTCTTCTGAAGATGCTTGCCCAGGAATGTCACTAAAGGCAGCACAGGCTACTGCATGTTGATGACTCTTCAAATTGCTGTGCTGTGTTTATGGCACCTGTGGTGAATTTAACCAAACAGAATTGCTTGGAGGTGAGTTTTTTTTTTTTTTAAACTAATGAAAAGAGATCTTTTGGTGGGAAATGTGCAAGTGTATATGTGTGTGTTTAAGGGCTTTTGTCTAATTACCTATAAGAGACATTTTGTCCCCAAAGCAATCACGGCACTGAATGTTCTGCTTATTCTGCTGCAGAAATGGAAAATATTAAATAAAACCTTGCTCCCTGGGTAAAAGAAAGTCAATGGAATAAAATGCAGTATTATGAAAATTGTCCTGGAGCAGAGAGGGGTACATTCAGTCAGGGTAAATAAAGAAAAGGAAACAATTTAAACCAAACTTTGCTTCAAATTACAATTCCTTATTTTTAAGGGAAGGAAAAGCATCCCACACTTTTAAGTATGTTTCTCAGACAGTGGCCTCTGGTATAAAGTTGGCTCTGCTTGAAAATATGTATAATAATTTCCTTCTTTAACATTTTGAGAGTTTTATTGTCTTTGGATTCACATCAACACATTGTAGATGCAAAAGGGATGCCTTGGAACACCAGAGGGGATTTTCAATAACGTAATTACAGTGTCACAGCAAATCAACCAGTCCTTCCCCTTGAGTAACACTCACCACGCGAAGGGACTTTCTAAGAATTTGGCAGTGTTCATATAATAGTTAGAAGATGCATTGATCCACGCTTGCAGGCTGGGATCATTTTTGGTTAGGGTGTCACTTTTGGGAAGACCTTTTGGAAAAGCATACTTTACACATTGTTTCATGATGAAATACAACCCCATAAGCACAACAAAATACAGCTATGGGAACTCCAGTTACAGAGCTGTCAATTTGTTGTTGTTGTTGTTAGTTGCTGTTCAGTTGATTCCTCCTCGTAGTGACTTCGTGTGTGCAGAGTAGAGCTGGGCTCCACAGGGTTTTCTCCTTTTGGAAGGAGATCACCAGGCCTATCTTCTGAGGCACCTCTGGGTGGGTTCTAGCCAACCTTTCAGCTAATAGTTGAGCGCTAACAGTTTGTGCCACCCAGGGACTCCCTCTCAGCTTTCAGATAGTGTATTTTAAGAGCTTTATCACCCCCTCAGAGCTCTGGCGGCACAGTGGTTAAGAGCTTGGCTGCTAACCAAAAGGTCAGCAGTTTGAATCCACCAGCCACTCCTTGGAAACCCTCTGGGGCAGTTCTGCTCTATCCTGTAGGGTTGCTATGAGTTGGAATCATCTCAATGACAATAGGTATGATTTTTGGGTTATTACCCTCTCAATCAATAAAGCAATCAAGCCAATACACCATTTAAATACACACTTTGGAATCTGTCATGATGTTTCAACGATTCAACCTCCTAACCTACCCCTCACCATAATGACTTAAGCTTACCAGCAGTTTTGTTTTCCTTGAATAATCTATTAGTCATTATTCATCACTTCAGCTGATTTTCATATATCCCTTGTGTTTCTTTCTCCCTATTTTATGTCACTATTTCAAGTAAATATTTCAGAAATATTGAGCCCAAATATCTAGGATAGTATGTATAATATAATATCTTACATGTAATAATATGCTAGCAGTAATATCATAGGGGAAACCCTGGTGGCATAGTGGCTAAGTGCTACGGCTGCTAATCAAAAGGTCAGCAGTTCAAATCTACCAGGTGCTCCTTGGAAACTCTATGGGGCAGTTCTACTCTGTCCTGTAGGGTTGCTATGAGTTGGAATTCACTCGATAGCAATGTTTTGTTTTTTTTTTTGTTTAATATCATAGGGGCCCCTGGGTGGTGAGATGGTTAACAAACTCTCTACATCACAAGGTGTAAAACCTGTTACCAAAATGTTGGAAGTTTGAACCCATGCAGAGATGTCTTGGAAGAAGGCCCTGGTGATGTACTTCCAAAAAAAAAAAAAAAATCAGCCACTGAAAATGCTGTGGAGCACAGGTCTGCTCTGACACACATGGGGTCACCACAAGTTAGAGTTGGCTTGATGGCGGTTGGTTTTGTAAAGCACGTTACATTAACCACATGATCATCTTCAGAAAACAGTCATAATTTCATTGAAAAGTTTTATTGTCTCTACTTTCTGAGAAGGGGAAAAAAAAACTCTGTGCAAACATATTGGCCTCGTTTGTTCAGACAAACAAACTATGTGTTTTCTCACCCCCTGTTGAGGGTAGTTTGCAGTCTCCTTAGCCAACGTTCTGTGCCCAAGAGAAACAAAGCAGTTCTTGCAAGAAATAACATTAATTACCTCTATTTGCTACATATACAATATTTTACCCATTAAGTACACCATTAATATATACAAACACTAAATGTTGTATGGTATTTTATTAAATTCACTTATCTTGCCCTTTCACTTTATTATTACATTAAAGTATAGAAACGCTACTAACATATCTTGTGTCAGATAATTACATTTCTTTCCTTCAGATTTTTTTTTTCTCTCAGAAGTACTGCCTGCTCATAAAACCAGCTGCCATTGAGTCAGTTCTGACTCATGGAGCCCCCATGTGTATCAGAGGGGAACTGTGCACCGCAGGGTTTTCGGTCACTGATCTGTTAGAAGTTGATCAAGAAGCCTTACTTCTGAGGTGCCTTTGGGTGGACTCAAACCTCCGTTTGGTGAGCAGCTGAGCATGTTAATTGTTTGTACCACCCGGGGACTCCAGCATACTCATAGGATATCTGGAAAAGATAATTTA
Source organism: Elephas maximus indicus (assembly GCF_024166365.1). Taxonomy (NCBI): domain Eukaryota; kingdom Metazoa; phylum Chordata; class Mammalia; order Proboscidea; family Elephantidae; genus Elephas; species Elephas maximus. Next base: position 8,816,930 of record NC_064820.1, on the reverse strand, counting down.
TCTTCGTATTCAACTACAATTACCCCAGATCTGGCAGCAGGAGCCTTTGTATTCATTTCCTCATTATTGGGAAAATTGTTATTAAACACCACTGTTGTATCAAAGCAAAGAGTAGCATGTCAGCTTCCTTTAAATCACACTGCAGGTAACTTCTGGAATTGACACTTTCTGATATGTTTACTGATTCCAGAACCAGGGCTTTGTCCTACAAACTCCACATCTCCTTCACCAGGTGTAAAAGTCCGATCAGGAAATGGAGAAAGGGTAGGGAAAATGAGCACATACATAAAGACTGTTACTGCTGAAGTTTAGGAAAAAACCTAGATTAGAAAGAGTATAATGTAAAATGATGGAAAATGTCTATCAGATTTACCCGTCTCCTGAAAACTGATGTTGAAATATAAAACTGTGAATTATTTAGGTGTCTACAGAAATGACAACTTAAACCACATGAACAAACATCAATGATCTGAGATATAAAGATTTTAATGGTAGCAACTACTAACTCACCCCCAGAGAGGGACCAGTGCCAACCACATTATTATAACTGCATAGTGGGCCAAGTCTCTCCAGGGCTCCTGTTTTCTCTTTCTGTGGAAAAGCGTTGCTCTACTTCAGGTCCTGAGTAAATTCCCATTTGTTCCTTCCTCCTTTTCACTTTCCAGTCTCTCAGTTGACTCCTTTCTTCATGCGGTGAGCCACCACATGTTTTTAGCATCTGCTCTGTGGCTGGGACTGGACAGGTCCATCTTCTCTCCTGTTATGGATGGAATGGTGTCTCCCTAAAAATACATGTTGAAATCCTAACCCTTGTGCCTGCAAATACAACCCTGTTTGGAGATAGGAGTTTTGTTATGTTAATGGGGTCATATCAGAATAGAGTGGGTCCTAAACCTAATCACTTCTGAGCAGCCTTTTATAAAATGAGCAGAATAGACACAGAGACACACAGAGGGGGAAGAAACCATATGAGGCAGACACAGGGCAGATGCTCCTTTTCCCAGGAAAGCCAAGGATGAACGAACACCAGCTGTCGGAGCTGGAATAAAGAAGGAACGACCGCCCAGAGCCACATCCTGAGTTCAGACCTCTGGCCTCCTGAACTGTGTGTGAGGAAATAAATGTCTATTCTTAGAGCCACCCACTCGTGGTATTTTTTTTTTTCTTTTTTTGCAGCACTAAGTAATTAAGAGATCTCCCCAGGCTAGAAATGTGCGACTGTAACACCCTGAAGACAAATGGTCACGATGGCCCCATTTGACACTTATCTAAAAACACAGGCACCTGTACTATGAGTCAGAATCAACTTGACGGCAACGGGTTAGGCCTGAAGGCTCTCGCACATGGAGTGGAGAAAAAACGGCCACACAACACTTAGGAGAACAACATGGTCAATGCTGCTGGATTGTCTGGCCCCATCCTTTTTTCTTCCCCTTCTTTGTCTTTACTCTGAATGGGATGAGAGAAGATATTCGCAGACAAATCAGAGCCCACGCACATTGTAATGCGATTCACTTAGAGGGACATGAGACTTTAATGCGGCCTTATACCTTGGAGAATAAATCTCCCTCAACTGAAATTTTAATGAAAATAAACACATTTGTAACTTAGGCTTAACTCTCTTTTTAAAATGAGTATTTGGTGTTTCGTCAACATGAAAAGAAAGACTCACGCTATTGGGTTCAACAGAAAGAAAATGTGGTTGTTCAAGATACTAAATCAAAGAGCCACACTCCATGTGCTATTTCCCCAAAACTGGGAGGAAAAACGTGGGCCAGAGGGCTAAAGTGAAAACAGAAGCCAGAGAAGGATCACAGAGAACAGGGCAAGGGCCTGAGAAAGGGGAATTTTTGTATGGCCACATCAAGACCTTGTGTAAAAGATCCAGGCATGTGTTTACTGCTACTTATTAAAAGGAATTCACACACATATATGCACACACACACACAAATGCAATTACTAGAAAATCTCAGGTTTTTCGTTTTGCTGTTGTTATTGTCCTAATCTGGACCCTTGTCCTTCTCTCTGAATTTTCTCCCTCAGTCATTCTCAATGGAGCAATGGTTTAAATGGCACAAAAATTCAGATACGGACCGTTGGAGCATCCGTGTTTCTTCTTTGACGTGGCTCTGGACACGTGTTGACGATTGCAGGAAGAAGGCTCAACTTGCACTGTCCCCCAGAGATTCTAGTGTGGTATGCTGGGACCCCACTCTCCATACACTGTGCCAGCATGGCCTGCGGGGACAGGGAGCCATGGCCCTTCCCCATGGAGCTTGCCTGGTGGTGGTTGGGCCAGTGTCTCCACCCTGCTGGAGATGGGGCGTGATTTCAATGTCCATGCACTGGAAACAACCTTCCCCTCTTCACTATCATAGGCTGCCATCTCTGCAATCTCATGTCAGAATTAAGAGAAAAGACCCCAGGGAGTAGGTTCTCCACAGAAACGGTGAAGGGGAACATTTCAGGCAACCCTTTAAACAAACCCCTGTGTCAGGACCACTGAGAGGCAAGGCAACCTTTGGAAGGGGAAGGCATTGGCCCTGGCACACTCATGAGTAGACAGTGGCCAGGTATAAAAAACAGAGCCACGAATGAGAAGGAACCTCAAAGCAAGGGCCAGAAGCTGGTGAACAGGGGTGCAGTGGGGGTGCACACATATCAAAAAGTAGCCCCCATCTCTAAACCAAGTCCCCACACACAGTGAGTAGGCTAGGAGGTGATACCAGTTCTTACCAGGTGAATTCTGACTCATGGTGACCCCACGTGTGCCAGAGTAGAACTGTGCTCCACAGGGTTTTCAGTGGCTGATTTTTTGGAAGCAGATTGCTAAACCCTTCTTCCAAGGAACCTCTCGGCGGGGCTTGAACCTCCAGCCTTTCAATTAGCAGCCTAGTGCTCTGAGGGTTTGCACCATGCAAGGAAACCTAGGAGGTGATAAAGGAAGTATACTGGTATGGGTCACTCAGCTTGACTTCTTTTCAATAAGAGGTAAACATTTTTCATCTTGTTAATTGTTCCAGTGCTAAAGGATGGGGGCATAATGGACAGAAGAGGGAAAAGGGTCCTAGCCCAAGTCTTGTCTTTCATTTCATTTGGAACTACACATGGGAGGTTATTTAAGACCAAATAACAATAATTTGTTGGTTTCCATATTTTTGATATTTCTGGTAAAAGTTCTTTTTTAAGGGATTGCAAGATTATTGGATTACTTTAAACTCCTAGTATAAATAGCCCTGGTGGTACAGTGGTTAAGCTCCTGGGCTGCTAATCCAAAGGTCAGTACTTCAAACCAGACAGCTCCTCCATGGGAGAAAGGTGTGGCAGTCTGCCTCCATAGATCACAGCCTTGGAAACCTTATGGGGCTGTCATGGATTGAATTATGTCACCCCAAAAATGTGTATATTAACTGCGTTAGGCCATGATTTCCAGTATTGTATGGTCATCCTCCATTTTGTGATTTGAATTTTATGTTAAAGAGGATTAGGGTGAGATAGTACCACCACCCTCACTCAGGTCATCTCCCTGACCCAAGGTAAAGGGAGTTTCCCTGGGATGTGGCCTGCACCAGACAGTTGGGGACCTCATACCACCAAGAAAGCAGCACCAGAAGCAGAGCGCTTCCTTTGAACACAGGGTCCCTGCACCTGAGAAGCTCCCCTGTGACCAGGGGAAGATTGAAGACAAGGACCTTCCTCCAGAACCAACAGAGAGAGAAAGCCTTCCCCTGGAGCCAACGTCCTGAATTTGGACTTGTAACCTACTAGACTATGAGAAAATAAATTTCTCTTTGTTAAAGCCATCCACTGAAGGTATTTCTGTTATGGCGGCACTAGATGACCAAGACATGGGCAGTCCTACTCTCTCCTTCAGGGTCAACTACGACTCAGAATCAACTTAATGGCAATGGGCATATGTAAGGGTGCAGTACGATGAGGCTAGTCTCCACTTTTTCTCCTCTTTGCAGCACAAGCATGGTCATACCTGAGTGAAGTAGATTGTCAGTCCTGGGGGAGAAAGTGCTGCATGTCCCGAGAAACCAGTGCATGAAATGGGTTAAAGCAGCAGGCACGTTCTCAGCTGCCCTGCAGAGGTGTGTTCCCAATGCCTCCTGTTTACAAAGCCTGCAACGCAGTGAGTTAGGAGCCTGATCCAGTTAGCTCTCACCCCAAATAATTTAGAAAACATATGATCTATTCACGTTAAAAACTCACACTGAATTAAAAAAAAAAATCTTTCTCAGTTAGGTTTGATTTTTACCACCTGTCTCCGGCACAAGTCAAAGTGACATGTCCCTTGCACAACCAAGAGGAGAATACATAAGAGTGCCTAGGAACGTTGCTAGCATCCCCCATCTCGAGACGGGGTCTACGTTGTTTTAAACACGTGCATGCAAGAGATCGGCAATGTTCTCCAGCCAGAGGCCGAGGCCAAGGCCAAGGCTATTGGTCTGTTACGCAATGGGTGGGGGCCCACAGAGGCAGTATGAGGAGGGGAACAGGAAAGCTGGAAGGACTAGAGAGAAAGCATCGCTGCCCCTTAGAAGTGAACTTCCAACAAGCTGTCCTTGAAACAAGGGATCTCAGTGAGGGCTTGTGTGCAGGAGCTGCTTGTACGTGCATTGGGCCAGCAAACCAGCTATGCGCTCTATTTGAATTGCCAACCAAATGCAACTTTTCTCCATCAGAGCACTGCTGGGGGCCTGCAGAAGACTTCTGTGTAACATGGAAACAGCTTCTTTTTGCTCAAATCGAAAGCTATCCCTTACCATTTCGGTTCTTCTGTAGTCTTTGTGTGTGCTTCTGTTCATGGGCTGATCTGCTTCTGAAAATTCATTTTCTCTGCGTGCATTTTAAATACTGAAAGCTATGTTCCTACATAAGGGTTAACAGACTTTTAGTTCAAGTTTCTGTTTCAACTCTTTGACAAGTGTCTCTTCACTTATGTTGAGACGTTTTATAAAAGATAGTAAGCACTAGAAGGGGCTGTTGTTGTTGTTACTAAGTGCTGTCAAGTCGATCTCCATTCAGAGCCACCCAGTGGGCAGAGTGGAGCTGCTTCATAAGGTTTTTTAGGCTTTTAGTCTTTATGGTAACAGTTTGCCAGGTCTTTCTCCTGAGGGGCTGCAGGTGGATTTGAACTGCTGACTTTTCATTTAGCAGCGCAGCACCTGACTGTTTCACCACAAAAGCTCCTTAGAAGGAACTGTAGAGGTAAGTTTAACTTAATATTAAAATTTTGAGCTGCCATATGTTGCCTATTATATATATTTTAATTCTAAAACCAGGTACATTTTAATACTTGCCACTCGCTTGAGACAAACCATTCTACTTCACCGTGAAATAGTACCCTAAGTTATTAATTTGATAAAGGTCTTATTTCCTCCTTCTTGAAGCCCTCTCTGCTGCTGCCACTATCCCATGACACCTGCCTACACACACACACACACACACACACACACACTAGATGTTTGGCGAATTCTTCATCCTTGTACAAATACTGTGTTTTTCGGATCATCACTTTCTTAACCCTTCTTGCCAATGCCCCAAGCCCATGAAACCCCTCCAAGGAGAAGTCATACTTTATTTGCTATTATCAATCAGTGCAGTTTTATTTTGCAATTAAAAAAAAAATTGCACAGAGGCAGAGGAAGCCGTGTTTGGTGGAATTTGTGGTGGAGCCCAGGAGCTGTGGCAGCCCATTCTCCATCACGCATAAAAGCAGGAAGAGCATTCATGAGCCCACTCATGTGAAGCTTGAGTAGGCAGATTCATGCAACTCACAGAGATTTGGATTAAATTGAAACCATTCTATACAGCTTGACTTTTCGTTAGAGCTGGGTGTGCATTGAAAATCTCGCATTTGAATAGTGCTTGGGTCTTTAAGAACTTCGACTGTGCACAAATCTAAATTGAGCTCTGAGCTTGATCTCGGAACGTACTGTGGGTCAATTTACATTCGGTACCAACGGGGCACAAAGGAGGTAGCATGACATTCCTTTAGAATTGTAGCTTTGGATCAGAGTTTGTTAATATCAGAACCTATGTGCAGACAGCTCATTCCATTTCCACTTATTAAATTATGAGACTTAAAATCCTTAAACAGAGGACTCCGGGAAGACAATTGAAATCAGTGAGGGAGGGAAAAAAGATTTTTATGTGTAGAAATCCACACATTCATCCCTAAAATAAAAGCTTACCAGGTGGATACGTCAAGGCCTTTCAAGGTCTCAGAAATGAATATTTCTTAATAGTGCTCAAGGACAAATTTTATCATAATACTTTCTTTCTTTCTTTTTTTTTTTTTAAGAATTCTTTTTGATCTGAGTACATGTACCAACCTAGTCATTGTCCTTTGTATAAATTCTGCCTTTCTGCCTGCCAAAGTTCTTGGTCTTTTATTTTTTTTCTGATTATCAGCAGATGTGGACAGAAAATCCTAAGCCTAGGAGAGCATTTTTCACAGATTTTTATCTTATCATGTTGGGGTCATGGGGTAAGAGATGAAGCCAGACGGTTCACGGGAGGCTGTGGAGTGTCTCCGCCACACGGGATCAGTCACTGGGGACCAACCACTCCATAGATCTTAATCATCCATACACCTTCTGTGCCAGAGTCAGCGTGCACACAAGCTGGCAGCTTGGCTCTGCTGAAGAATCGGATAGCTTGATATTTCTGAAATAGGAACTATTGATAAGTATGACAGGCAATTGACAACTATACGGATTACGAAGGTCAACAGGAAACCTCACTATCAAATATTGGCAAAGCCTTACAGTTTATGATCTTTTCCTGTGATCATGTGTCAATTCAATTAACCTCTAAGCAAGACTCTGTGTTCCTAGGACACTGCTGTTGTTGCTGTTAGGTGCCACTGAGCCACTTCTGACTCATAATGACCCTATGTACGATAGATTGTGATGCTTGGACCGATTGTTGCAGCCACTGTGTCAATCCTTCTCATTGAGGGTCTTCCCCTTTTTTGTTGACCCCCTACTTTACCAAGTATGATGTCCTTGGCATCCTTGCTTCTAAGGAGCACTCTGGTTGTACTTCTTCCAAGACAGATTTGTTTGTTCTTTTGGCAGTCCATGGCATATTCAATATTCTTCACTAGCACCACAATTCAGAGGCAACAACTCGGTCTTCCTTACTCATCGTGCAGCCTTTGCATGCATATGAGGTGATTGAAAACACCATGGCTTGGGTCAGGTGCACCGTAGTCTTCAAGGTGGCATCTTTGCTTTTCAACACTATAAAGAGGGCTTTTGCAACAGGTTTACCCGATGTGATGCATAGATTGATTTCTTGACTGCTGCTTCCACGGTGTTGAATGTGGATGCAAGTAAAATGAAATCCTTGACAACTCAGTCTTTTCTTCATTTATCATGATGTTGCTCATTGGTCCAGTTGTGAGGATTTTTGTCTTCTTTCTATTGAGGTGTAATCCACACTGAAGGCTGTGGTCTTTGATCTTCATCAGTAAGTGCTTCAGGTCCTCTTCACTTTCAGCAAACAAAGTTTTGTCATCTGCATAACACAGGTTGTTAATGAGTCTTCCTTCAATCCTGATGCCCTGTTCTTCTTCATATAGTCCAGCTTCTTGGATTATTTGCTCAGCATATAGATTTAAAAGATATGATGAAAGGATACAAGCCTGACACACACCTCTTCTGACTTTGAAACAAGCAGTATCTCTTTGTTCTATTCAAATGACTGTCTCTTGATCTATGTACAGGTTCCTCATGGGCACAATTAAGTGTTCTGGAATTCCCATTCTTTGCAATGTTATCCATAATTTGTTATGATCCACACAGTTCAATGCCTTTGTGCAGTCAATAAAACACAGGGAAACATCCTTCTGGTATTCTCTGCTTTCAGCCAGGATCCATCTGACATCAGCAATGATAGCCCTGGTTCCACGTCCTCTTCTGAAGCCGGCCCGAGTTTCTGGCAGGTCCCTGTCGATATACTGCTGCAGCTGCTTTTGAATGATCTTCAGCAGAATTTTACTTCTGTGTGTATTTGATATTTTTTGCATTCAGTTGGATTGCTTTTCTCTAGAATAGGCATAAATATGTGTGTCTTCAAGTTCGTTGGCCAGGTAGCTGTCTTCCAAATTTCTTGGCATAGATGAGTGAGTACTTCCAGGGCTGCATCTGTTTGTTGAAACATCTCAACTGGTATTCTCTCAATTCCTGGAGGCCTGTTTTTTTTGCCATTGCCTTTCAGCTTGAGAAACACAGATTTTTCATTCTTTTGGAAGTCCAGGGTATATTCAATATTCTTTGCCAGCACCACAATTAAAAGGCATCAATTCTTCTTCGGCCTTCCAAATTTCTTGGTATAGATGAGTGAGCACTTCTGGTGCTGCGTTTGTTTGTGGAAACACCTTAGTTGGTAACGTGTCAATTCCTGGAGGCTTGTTTTTTCCGGTGCCTTCAGTGCAGCTTGGACTTCTTCCTTCAGTACCATTGGTTCCCGATCATGTGTTACCTCTGGAAATGGTTGAATGTTGACCAATTCTTTTTGGTATAGTGACTCTGTATTCTTTCCATCTTCTTTTGATGCTTCCTGCATCGTTTAATATTTTCCCCATAGAATCCTTTGGTGTTTCAACTTGAGGCTTCAATTTTTTCTTCAGTTCTTTCAGCTTGAGAAATGCTTGAGCATGTTTTTCCCTTTTGGTTTTCTATTTCCAGGTCTTTGCACATATCATCATGATACTTTGTCTTCCCTAGCTGTCTTTTGAAATCGTCTGTTCAACTCTTCATCATTTTTTCCTTTTGCTTTAGCTACTCAACATTCAAGAGCAAGTTGCAGAGTCTCTTCTAACAACCAGTTAGGTCTTTTTTTTCTCTCCTGTCTTTTTAATGACCTCTTGTTTTCTTCATGTACTATCCCTTGATGTCATTCCACAACTCGTCTGGTCTTCATTCATTAGTGTTCAATGGGTCAAATCTATTCTTGAGATGATCTCTAAATTCAGTTGGGATATACCCAAGTTTGTTCTTTGGCTCTCGTAGACTTGTTCTGATTTTCTTCTGTTGCAACTTGAACTTGCGTATGAGTAATTGATGGTCTGATCCACAGGCAGCCCCTGACTGATGATATTGAGCTTTACCGTCATGTCTTTCCACAGATGTATTTGATTTGACTCTTGTGTATTTCATCTGGCAAGGTCCATGTGTATAGCTGCCATTTATGTTGGTGAAAAAAGGTATTTGCAGTGAAGAAGTCCTTGGTCTTGCAAAACTCTATCATGCAATCTCCAGCATTGTTTCTATCACCAAGTCCATATTTTCCAACTTTTCAATCACATTCCAATCACCAGTAATTATCAGTGCATCCTGATTGCATGTTCAGTCAATTTTTGACTGCATAAATTTGAATAATAGTTGTATTAACTGGCCTTCCTTGTAGGCTTATGGATATTACCCTATCACTGACAGTGCTGTACCTCAGGATAGATCTTGAAATGTTCTTTTTGATGAGGAATGCAACACTGTTCCTCTGCAAGTTGTCTTTCCTGGTATAGTAGACCATATGATTGTCAGATTCAAAATTACCGATACCAGTCCATTTCAGCTCACTAATGCTAGGATATCGGTCTTTATGAGTTCCATTTCATTTTTGATGATTTCCAATTTTCCTAGATTCATACTTTCTACATTCCAGGTTCTGATTATCAATGAATGTTTGCAGCTCTTTCTTTTCATTCTGAGTCCTGCCACATCAGCAAATGAAGGTCCCAAAAGCATGACTCCATTCACATCATTATGGTCGACTCTACTTTGAGGTGGCAGCTGTTCCCCAATTGTATTTTGATTGCCTTCCAAACTGAGGGGCTTATCTTCAGGCACTATATCAGACGATGTTCTGCTGCTATGCATAAGGTTTTCACAGGCTAATTCTTTTCAGAAGCAGACCGCTCAGCTGAAACCTGTCCATCATGGGTGACCCTGCTGGTATCTGAATACCAGTGGCACAGGCTCCAGTATCACAGCAACATAATAGCCTGCGCATTACAACAATCGGACAGACGCATGGGGGATTAATTACTAATTAATATTAGTGGTCCAGTGGTAGAAATCTCACCTTCTGTGTGGGAAACCCGGGTTTTATTTCCAGCCAATGCACCTCATGGGCATCTGACATGGCTTTCCTGTTGCTATGAGGCTGATCAGGTTTCAGCAGAACTTCTAGACTTAGATGGACTAGAAAGAAAGGCCTGGTGATCTACTTCTGAAAATCAGCCACTTAAAACTCTATGGGTCATAACTGTCCAATCCTGTTGTACATGACGTTGCTATCAATCAGGGGTCAACTCGATGGCCTCTAACAACAACATCAACAATTAATATTTTGTGAAAAACAGACATAATCACTCTCCTCTTCTAATTTGAAAAGCAGAATGATCAGGCATGTGGAAGGGTGGATTGGCTGTCCAAAGACTTGTCTTCCAGCTCTGTTCTCCAGCTCATTATGTGAACTTGATTATTACATAAACCTGCACAGATATCAGTCTTCCTGTTTAAAAACCGAGAGCACTCTCTTAAAACAATTTCTGCAATATCTTTAGGAGCTTGCTTTTCTAATAGTTTCCTGATTTCTGACACTTTACATTTTGCACATCGGTACACACTCATTTTCACAATAATTTTTACAATAATACTGAAACATTACTTGCCTGTATACTCTCATTTATTTTCTCACAAATGCCCAGGAAACTTTTCTAGAAGCTTCTGGACATGAGCTATCCCGACCGACTGAATACAGAAGCACATGTGAGACTCAAGCTGTCTTCTACGAAGATAAACATTTAACCATTTCATGGACCATGGACCAGTGTTACATTTTCTGCTCCAGAGGCTTAATGGCAGTCATTTGAACCACTTTAGCACATTCTGGTGTCATGGAGGATACTGATACAGCTACCTAAAAAACAAAGAAGTTGGTCTGTACCACATTTAAGTGTTGAGAACCATTCATATGAAGGGATGTTTCCCATGGGAGTAATTGTGTAAAACTTTGGTGACTTCTGACTTCTATACAGAAAGATAAGGCTTACAAGTGTATTCACCATTTCCGTTCTGTTATGGGAAAGGTACATTTATTGGAATTCAGAAATATTCAAGTAAATGAGTTATTTTTGGGGTGAAAGCAGTTTGTGGTGCACCTCCTGGGCCATGGGACTGATTATGTCTCATTCTGTGGTAAGCTTCATAGAACATGGTATGGATATTGCCCCACTGTAAATCAAAGTAAAAACAATTATTTGTAGCAAGTGCAATGTTTATTTAGTGCCTCATGTGTGTTTTTGGAAAGTTGAGTAAGATATTTTATGGCTCAAGTGTAACCAAGAAATGTGATGTGCCATGGGACCAATATGTCCCACATATGTGAAGTGCTTCATGTGATATGTCCTGCTGGCAATTGGCACCCCATTTAATCAATTAATTAAAAAAAAAAAAGACTGCCAACAAAACCATGGTTCAGCATCCGTTCCATTAGTGAAAAAACATGGCATAGCCAAAAAAAAAAAAAAAAAATCCATGAAAGGGTTAAAAAGATTTACAAAAATATAAAGCTCTGTCACACTTCTCACTTTTTTTTTTGGCTGGGGGGGCGGAACTGTTATTGTCATAAAATTGTCATATACTAAGCTGCAGTGGGTTTTTATTTTAAATTAATGAACATGTGTTTAATACTTTTCTCAATTTTAATGTCTAATATGGTAAATTTTGATAGGTAAAGCCCACATAAATGAATTTATTTGGGATCCTAAATAATTAAGAGTATAAAGGGGTCCTGAGATCAAAAATTATGAGGACAACTGGCCCAGTGAATACATACCATTTTATTATTAACCTAACCAAATTTGTTTTTTAGTTACGAAGCAAATGAAATAAGTAATACTACATACCTTACTGTAACACCAGAGAGAGCACAGAGAAAGCAGCAGCAGAGAAACGGCAGCAGTAGAACCAGGAGACCGGTGCTAGATGGCACGTGAGCTGACGACTCGAGGAGCCATCAACCTGAGTGCCTTTGACAGGAGGCTTCCAGGTGGAGGAAGGTGTCTCCAGATACTTATTGGTGGAGCTAGGCTTGCTGACTGAGGCAGCTCTGCTTCAGTCTCAAAGGGTGGGGCCACAGCCTCTTAGGCTTTGAAAACCAGATCTTCAACAACTCAGTTCCAGAGTGGTGGCTGCCATTCACAAGTGCCATTGACATGGGGCCAGATCTGCTGCCCAAAGCTGAAAGGCGGTGCTGCCACACCTAAGGGGCAAAGAGGTAGAGTTGCCATTTAGACGGACTAGGAGATTGGGGCCACCTAAATGCTAGAGAGCAGAGTTACCAATCCGGTAGGATGGCATGTGGCAAGAACATGAATTTTAGGGGGCCAAAGTGTGGAATGTTATGGATTGGATTTTATCTTCCACAAAAATGTGTGTCAACTTGGCTAGGCCATGATTCACAGTGTTGTATGAATGTCTATCATTTTGTCATCTGATGTGATTACCCTATGTGTTGTAAGTTCTAACTTCTATGATGTTAGTGGAAGCCCTGGTGGCGCAGTGGTTAAGAGCTTGGCTGCTAACCAAAAGTTGGTAGTTCAAATCCACCAGCAGCTCCTTGGAAACCCTGTGGGGAACTTCTACTCTGCTCTACAGCATTGCTATGAATCAGAATTGACTTGATGACAATGTTTTTTTTTTTTTTTAAACGACGTTAGTGAGGCAGAATTAGAGGCAGTTATGTTAATAAGGCAGGCATCAATCTACAGGATTAGGTTGTATCTTGAGTCTCTTTTGAGACATAAAAACACAAGTGGACAGAGAGGAGAGGGGCCTCCTAACACCAAGAAAGCAGAGCCAGGAGCTTCTAGACCACAGGAAGATTGATGACAAGGACCTTTCCCCAGAGCCTACAGAGAAAAAAGCCTTCACCTGGAGCTGGTACCTGAATTCAGACATCTAGCCTCCTAAGCTGTGAGTGAATAAATTTTCATTTGATACAGGCAAAAAAAAAAAAAAAATTGCTAAGGAGAGACCCTGCAGGTGAGTCTGACGGGGCTTGGTGCTGCGGGTAATGGTCTGGACTCAGGTGCTCTGGGTGATTTCATGGCTCACCATGGCCATGAAGTGCTACAAATGCTTACCACCCACCAGGGGCCCTGTGGGGGAGAGAAAATTGAGGACACCAAGGGGCCCTGGACAAAGGAGGAGGGTAGAAGGCAGCCAGTAGGCCCTTTTCAGCACCAACCCTCACTATGAAACCTCCTGCTTCTGGTGCTGACCACAGACTCAGAGCAGGGAGGGCAGGAAGGGTAAGTGAGGAGAGTGTGGGCCAAGTTTGAAGGAGAAAATTAAAGCGGCATCTCCAGAACTTCTACATCCACCCCCAGGCCTTCAACGTCTTCCCCTCACTGGGCTCTTCTCTAGGCCCAGAACATAAAGAGGAGACTCCAGGCAACTTTGGGGCTTTGAACCAGACCAATAGGGCCGCTGCTTCTGCAGCTGGGCTGGAGAAACCTACCCAATTTCTCAGCAGGATGGGTTTCAAGGGATGGGGGGCTGCCCCTTCAATCAGGGGACCAATGAGTTTGACTGTCAAGCTGAGCTTGCCTTTCCTGGCCCACATTTCTGTTCAACCATGGAGAAGTTAGCATTGTCACTGCCCAGTCAGCTCAGGGAAGGTCAGTTCAAGATATCATCAATTACAAGTTCAAGTTGCCAGGAGGGCTGCCTTTCTTTCTCAGGGTTTTCTTCCCTCTCCATTGCCCCCTTCCTTCCTCATCACTGTCCTGTTCTCTTACTCTCCTCCTCTCCTTCCCTTTCCTCATCCCAAGGGCCTTCTATCCTAGCAAGTGTGGCTGGTGTCATTTCTCAGCCTTCTGGTATTACAGCGGGAGACCACAGCATCTCCTATATGTTCAGCTGTACCTCATGTGCTTGGATCTAAAGACCCTAAGAGGACAGTCCCGTCTCCCTTATCTGCTTCTAAAAATCATTCCCACTGAAGGCTCTATGTATATCACCTGGGCATGGAATTTCCAGTAAAGCATGTTGAGATGGTTAGTTTTATATTCAACTTGGCTAAGCTATGGTTGCCAGTGATTTGCCAAACACTAGACTAGTTATTGTCCCTTAATATGATGTAATGTATTGTAATCACTTTTCATAATGCAACGTGATATGGTCAAGCAGGTGAAGGTGGAATCCCTTAGATTGTGGTCTGTCCTCAGACTATAAATAGATATTTTGGCAGAACTCGCGTTCTCACTCGACTCTGCACTCTTCCCATAGCCTGACCTATAGACCTTGGGCCGTAAGCCTGCAGAAGTCTCTGGCCTACTACCTGACCTACGGATTTGGGACTGTCAGACCCCACAATTTTGTGAGCCAATCCCTTGAAGTAAATCTCTCTCTCTACCTTTCTCTCTCTCTTCCTCTGTCTTTATAGATATACATGTCTCACTGGTTCTTTTTCTCTAGAGAATGCTAAGATACCCACGTCTCTCAGCAAACCTCCTGGACAGCCTACAAGAACTTCAGTGCACGTCACACATTAAAGACAGTTCCCCATACTTGGCAATGTGGTGAGGGATGTATTCTTCACAGTCCCATGAAGCTGCTGCAGCCACATGCAGATGGCAGGATGGCTCATTGGCAGAAGCATGGGTGAGTCTTCAAGCCACAACACAATCTGGACAGTTGAGAACACGGTGGGTAATGAATAGTCTTGTCTATTAAATACAGCATAAGCTGTGAGTCGGAATCGACTCGATGGCACTGGGGTGGGGGTGGGGAAGCTGTCGAACAATAGTGGGCTCCCATGGAGTGTTTTTAAGAGAGAACTACTATTGTTAGGAAAACATTTGTAAAACACAACTGGTGCAAAATTACATGCAGTCTAAAGAAAAATGGATATGGAAATATTTGACCGTGGAGACCTTGCTCTAGGGCCCAGCTCCCCCTTCTTGGTCATTCACTCTATCGAGGAACTAAATTTGATGCCAGAACTCAGTGAGGGAGACACAGATTTTCTTCTGTTTTTCTTTCAGCATCTCCCTCTCTTTCTCCCTTCCCTTTCTTTCTCCCACAACTTCTCCTCTTTTCCTTTTTCTCCCTGCCTGTTCCTCTCCATTTTCTTTCTTTCCTCCTCTTCTTTCTTCACTTTAACAATGTCTTATTCAAGTGTCTTAGTTGTAAAGAACACAAAGTCACTACATAATTTTGAGAGCCCAGTGGTTCTCACAGCTTTTGATCTTATAACACCTTTATACTCTTAAAACAAACCATGAAAATTGCCAATGATCATTAAAATGGTACAGGACTGGGCAGCATTTCCTTCTGTTGCATATAAGGTCATCATGAGTTGGAGTTGACACAATGGCAACTAACAAATACAACAAATTAGAACTGAGACTTTTTGAAAGTTCACAGGGGGAGACATCTAAGACTGGCTATGGATGGGCAGCTGGATGTTGGGTCTGGGACTGCAGGAACTGAGATGCTGGCTTTGTCTAGAACTCTCTTCTATCTCTTCACTTGTCTCTCTGTCTCCTTCTTTCTCCTGCTTTTTTCTACCCCTCTCTTTCCCTTATTCAGATCCCCAAATCTCCTCCTTCCTTTGTTTCTCTGCATTCCTGCTTCAACCTCTTCCTCTGCATACTTGCTCTTGTTTCCTCAATATACGTAGCTTATACATCTCTTTTTCTCAGTCCCACCTTATGTCCTGATGAGCTCTAAAGCCCATAGCTGACTTTCAGCAGGGTGCTTTCTTGAAGCTGCAGGCTGCTCTCTCCCAGCAGCTTCAGGGGCCAGCTGCTTGGTGGGTAGGTGTGAGGGTGGAACAGATGGCAGTCTGGGTTAGTGCTCTTCTGCCACTGCTCTGCACCTTGTTTATTACTACCTTGACCTTGCCACCCTTCCTTTCCCTACTTTTGTCTCTTTTCCCTCTCTCCTTACCCCTCCTTTTCTCATCTCTCTTCTCCTCTCTACTCTCCTCCCTACCCTTCCACTCCCCACTGCTTCATTCTTTCCTTTCCCCTCCTACCCCAACAGCCTTAACATTTTGAAATTTCACTTTGCATACCTGTAAAATGAGACTGACAGTACTTACCTGACAAGGTTCTGGGGAACATTAAACGAGTTGATTGTTGTTATTACGTGCTGTCAAGTTGATTCTAACTCATACTGACCCTATGTACAATGGAACAAATGACCGCCTGGTCCTGCGCCTCCTCACAATTCTTGCAATGTTTGAGCCCATTGTTGAGGTCACTGTGTCAATGCTTCTTGTGAGGGTCTTCCTCTACTTTACTAAGCATGATGTCCTTCTCCAGGGAATGGTCCCTCCTGATAACATACTCGAAGTGCATGAGAACTTTCTCACTTCTCAGGAACATTCTGGTTGTACTTGTTCCAAGACAAATTTGTTCATTGTTTTGTCAATTAATGGTGTAATCAATAATCCTGTTAGGGTTTCTACCGGCGTGGCCTTCTGGAGGCAGCCTGGCCCCCAATTTGAGCCTGGCAGAGAATGAGAGAGAAGAGTAATGGAATGAGGAGGCAGAAAGGATTGGGCTGGAGACAGTGAAGCAGTCTCAGATATTGTAACACGTAGGGGGAGCTCCAGAGAGGGGTTGTTTTATAGCCGTGTTTAGGAAGCTGAAGAGAATGTGGATTATGATTACAGGGCTAAAAGAGATCGAGGTGTGTCTTAGGTTTTTAGTGCTGCTATAACAGAAATAACACAAGTGAGTGGCTTTAACAAACAGAAATTTATTTTCTCACTGTTTAAACCAGAAAATCTATTACCATCGAGCTGACTCTGACTCATAGCCACCCTATAGACAGAATAGAACTGCCCCCTAGGGTTTCCAAGACTGTAGTCTTTACAGAAGCAGGCTGCCACATCTTTCTCCTGCTGAGCAGCTAGTGAGTTTGAACGACTGACCTTTTGGTTAGGAACCTAGTGCTGAATCACTGCTCCACCAGGTCTCCTTTTTTTCACAGTAGAGGAGGCTAGAAATCCGAATTCTGGGTGCCGGCTCTAGGGGAAGTCTTCTTGTCTTTGTCAGCTCTGGGGGAATGTCCTTGTCTCTTTTCCACTTCTGTTCTTGGTTCCTTGGTAATCTTCATACGGCCTGCAATCTGCCTTTCCCTACCTGGGCTTACTTATTTCTGTGCCTAAGGTGCTCCTTATATCTCAGAAGTAATCAATTTAAAACATACCCTACAGTGCTATCGCCTTATTAACAGAACAAAGAAAATCCTGTTCCCAGTTGGGATTACTTCCACAGGTATAGGGTTAGGATTTACAACACATAATTTTTTGGTATGCAATGCAATCCATAGCAAGGTGGTAGGTGGAATATGGTAGACAGAGAAAGGGACGAGATCAAGAAGGCAGAGGAATGCACAGTGGAGAGCAGGAGTCAGACAGAGAGCTGGCAGTACGGTGTCATGGTGAGAAGGGTCCAACACAGAGCCAGAGCTTGAGTGTGGACCCTACAAGGAAAAGGTAAATGTCCCTCAGATGCAGCCATGTGGATGGAGAAGACCCACAGAGCCACCAGCACCAGCACTGAACGGGCAGCAAGTTAGGCAACACTGAGATCAGCACTTGAGCTTTGTACACAACTTTTGAGTAACTAAGGAGGCCCTGGTGGCACAGTGGTTAAGTGCTCGGCTACTAATAGAAAAGTTGGCAGTCCAAACTCACCGGCCACTCCTTGGGAGAAAGATGTGGCAGTCTGCTGTAAAGATTACAACCTTGGAAGCCCTATAAGGCAGTTCTACTCTGTCCTATAGGCCTGCTCTAAGTCAGAAAAGTCCCCTCAATACTGACCAGTGGTGACCACAGGGGCCTTCTGCTCTCAGAGTGTGAGTGAGAAACTGTGAGTTGGTATGTGAGTGAGGGCAAATGTGTGAGTGTATGGAGAGTATGTGAGAACATGTGTGTGAGTGTGTGCGTGTGTGTGTGTCTGAGTGTGAGCGACCTACTGCGAGTTAGTATGTGTGAATGAGCTAATGTGTGTGTAAATGCATGTGTTTGAAAGTGTATGAATGTAAGTGGGTGTGAGTGGGTATGAGTGCATCTGTATGTGCATGGGATTGTGTGACTATGTGCATAAGAATGTGTCTAAGTTTGAGAGTGTGCATGGGTCTGCATGAGTGTGTGAGACTGTGCGTCTATGAGATGTATGTGTTTGTATGTGAGTATGAATGAGCAAGTGTGTCACCACGTCACATAGACATGATGGTTTCCTTGTTCTTTTTCATAGCCTTTTCTTATTATTGCTAGGGGAATGCTATTGGTAGTTAGGTGGATGAATGGACTGATGGATAGATAGGTAGATAGAGAGACAGCTAGATAGACAGACAGGTAGGTAGGGAAGTAGATGGATAGACAGCTGCCATTGGATTGACTTCAAATCGTGACAACCTTATGTACAACTGAGCAAAACATTACCTGGTCCTGTGTCATCCTCAAGACCACCGACATGTGTGAGTCTATTGTTGTGGCTGTTTTGCCAATCCATCTCATCGAGGGTCTCCCTCATACTTGCTGGCCCTCTGCTTCACCAAACATGATGTCCTTCTCCAGTGAGTGATCCCTCCTGATGATGTGGTCAAAGCCAGTGAGTTGGACACTGTTGTGTTGTGATCCCTAATGCTTTCATGGGCTAACTTTCAGAAGTAGATCACCAGGCCTTTCTTCCTAGTCTCTTAAGAGAACTCAGAAGCTCTGCTGAAACCTGTCCATCACAGATGACCCTGCTGGTATTTGAAATAACAGTAGCATAGCTCCCAGCATCACGGCAACATGCAAGCCAACCACCACAGTACAACAAACTGACAGATAGTTGGTGGGCCATGTGTAAAAAATGTGTAGATTACTCTAATTTTTATAATTGGTAGGTTGCTCTAATTATATATCCTGAATATCCTCCATTAAGCTCTGAAAAATGAGCATCAAACTCAGGATATTATGCCTGAGATTGCTTTCCAGGCCTCACGTTCTCTCCACACATTTAGTTTAAAATTCTAAGAAAATATCCTTATCATGAATACTTGCCTTAGAGAGGAGGGAAGAATACAAAGCTCCAACCACTTCAACATCGTGACGGTCAAAGAACAGTGCTTCACGTGCCTGTGGTGTGTTATATCAGTGGGCAGAGCCTGCTGCTGTTGAAACTGGCATTCTGGGCCTGATCCCCACTCACACCAGCGTACCTGCATTCTTGGTGTCCATTACCGCTGAGTGGGGACCTAGTGGCTTGAGTAGATTGTACATGACAGCATGGTTGCCTTGTGCATATCCTCATCCCCACTGGACCAACAGAGGGAAGCACAACTCTTACGGCAAACCCAACCCAACCCAACCCGACCAAACCAGTTACCATCAAATTGATCCCCAGTGACAGTGGCCCCATGTGTGTCAGAGTAGAACTGTGCTCCATAGGGTTTCCAATGACTGATTTGTTTGAAAGCGGATTGCCAGGCCTTTCTTCAACGGCACCTCTGAGTGGACTCAAACCTCCATCCTTTAGGTTAATAGCCTAGCACCTTAACAGATCCCACCACCCAGGGACTCCATAACAGCTACAGTGTTGTTATTGTTGTCAGCTGCTGCCAAGTTGATTCCGACTTGTGGTGGCCCTGTGTGTGTCAGGGTAGAATTACTCCATAGGGTTTTCAAGATTGTGACCTCTCAGAAGTGCAGATCACCGTGCCTGTTTCTGAAGGGCCTGGAGTTGCTTTCCAACTGCCACCTCGAGGCTGGTGCTCGAACGCTTAAACATTTGCACCATCCAAGGACCCACTGCTGCAGTAACTATGTGTAAAATAAATAGACTACTTGACATCGGTGTTTTTAATTTGGATCAGAGTGGCTCTTCAAAATGTGGACCCATTTGAACACAAAACCATTCCGTACGAAGCCTCATTTGTGGAAACACAGAGTGCAGCCTAGAAGCTGATTCCATGTTTTGGAAGAGCCGGGGTGGTTGCTAAACATCTGGTGGAAGTAATTTCATAGACAAATATAAACATCTGTTTCTTAAGCATGAACATGTAATGGCTGGAAATGTAATATGATTCATCGTTGTGTTAAAAGTAGATTAATTTTGTAATATTTGTTTTTGCCCTCTGCATTCAATATTCAGTTTTAGACTTGGGAACTGCCTTATAAAACTACTCGTAGAACTCAGTCTAGTGGCCTCGTGTAGCACATGGCCTGGCCTGATGTACCTGCATTCTCACTCTTCTGCAACGCCGCCCACCCCTTTCATAAAAGCGTGGTGTTTGAGCCTTCTTAGGTCGGCTGCTCATCCTCCACATTTGCCTCAGGGTTTATAATCTCAAAGACAAGTACTTCAGAAGACAAGCGACTACTGCAATGGATTTATTATTATTATTATTTTTTTAGTGTTCTCATGACTTCATTATTTTTTGTTTTCATTCTCCAGTTGTTAATTAGTTATTTTTTTCTTTTCTTTTTTTTTTTTTTTTTATTGTGCTTTAGGTGAAGGCTTACAGAGTAAATTAGTTTCTCATCAAACAATATGCATATCGTTTTGTAACATTGGTTGCCAACCCCTGGAAAATAGAAATGGGGAACCCAAGGTTGAGAAGGGAAGAGTGTTGATATAATGGATTCTTGATTTGAGGTGGTTGTTGTTATTATTATTATTTGGGGAAGGTAAAATACAACCAGTGCCAGTTGCTGTTGAGTTGGACTTGGACTCATGGCGACCCCATGTGGGTCAGAGTAGACCTGTGCTCCGTAGGGTTTTCAGTGGCTGATTTTTTGTAACTAGATCTCCAGGCCTTTCTTCCAGGGTGTTTCTGGGTGGACTCAAACCTCCGGTCTTTCCGTAAGCAGCTGAGTGTGTTAACCATTTGCACCACACAGGGACTCCCAGGTAAAGTATAGGTAACCGAAAGTGTAGTTACCTGAATTTATACAATTAAACACTGGGCTACTAACTGAAAAGTTTGACAGTTTGAATCGACCCAAAGGCAATCTGCTGCTGAAAACTCACAGCCTTGAAAACCTCAAGGGACATAGAAATCTATGGCTTCTCCATGAGTCAGATTCGACTCAACTACAATTGGTTTGGCTTTAGTTTTTTAAGTCTGTAAAAGTCACCTTCCTTCAGGAGTAGACACTAAGGTTCTCATCTCTCAAGGGCAACCACTGAATTATGTTCGTGGATAATCCTGATGCTGACAGTTTTATTTCTACTAAACACCGCTTGCCAGGCACGGAGGAATGAAACATCCTTGCTCTGTCAGTTTGGTGTTTCCCTGTGTATAATTCATTTAACATTGTTGTTGTTACGTGCTGTCGAGTTGGTTCTGACTCATAGCGACCCCATGTACAAGAGAACGAAACACCTCCCGGTCCTGTGCCATCCTCACAATCGTTGTTATGCTTGAGCCCATTGTTGCAGCCACTGTGTCAATCCATCTCCTTGAGGGTCTTTCTCTTTTCTGATGACCTTCTACTTTACCAACTATGCTGTCCTTCTCCAGGGGTTTGTCTAAGGATCAGAACAGAAAATGCTAAAGAAACTTGTTCGTCTTTTTTTTTTTTTTGTATTTAGAACATCCAATATAGAGGGGAAGAAAACAATAGCTATAATCATATTTTAAAATATGTCATCTTTTTTACTTCCCCCCCCAAAAAAATAGTAATAATTCTGAATCTTCCTTCCAGGGTTTCAGTTGTGATCTTAGCTTCTCTCATGGAACTCAGATCAAATTGAATACTGGAAGGTAAGGTGGTCTCAAAATGAAAGAACTCTACAAGTATTAAGTTTACTAATATTTTGCAATTCAATGTTTGTAGTTAAAATATCTCTTGAATTAGGTGGTAAATGGGTCCATCACTCATCTGTCAATCTGTCATACTGTGTTGGTTTTCATGTTGCTGCAATGCTGCAAGTTCTGACACTAATATTTCCAATACCAGCAGGCTCACACATGGTGGACAAGTTTGAGGTGAGCTTCCAGGCTAAGACAGACCAGGAAGAAAGGCCTGGTGATCTACTTCTGAAAATTCACCAGTGAAAACCTTACGGATCACAACAAAATGTATAGACCCATATCATGCTGGAAGATGAGTCCTCTAGGGTGGAAGACGCTAAAGATACACAGTGGCTACAACAATAGACTTGAGCATACCAATTTTCATGAGAATGATGCAGGGCTGGACAACATTTTGTTCTATCGTACAGGCAATCTCCATGAGTAGGAGCTGACTTAATGGCAAATAACAAAACAACAATAAATGTGCCCCTGAAAACCTGTATACCCAAATCTATAACTTCTAATAGTATCTATTTTATGAATCATACAAAGAGCAGTTGCAGAAGATGAACATCTTAAAAGATCTCCCATGGTCCTTCTCCACTAAACTAACAATTTCATCATGAGGTTTTCAGGATTTTCATCTCAGGCTTTCTTAAAATGAAACACAGCTATAATCTTTTTTTCTACCCAGGCAGCAAAGGGGAACTTCTACTCCCCAAAAGAGCACCTGGCCAAATTTAAATTTGGAGCTGTGAATTTTCTGGCATCTTGGTCAATGATCAGGCTGCATGTGTTAAGAGTGTAACATTTTTTGATAAAATAAAGGAACATGTCTTTCCAGGGCAAGATGTGTCAGGACCTATTAGAAGCCCCCAGCCTGGACCACAGTCACTGACTCTAAGAGCTGCCATTTTTGTTCCACCCGTCAAATCCGGTGGAAGAGTAAATGTAACTCCAGATTCATTTTTCATAATTGTTACCAAGTGACAAACAAAAATAACATCAATATTCTAATGTGAATATGTTCGGCCTGGGTCTTCTTTCATTTGTTTTGGTCTGGGAACGAAAGATTGCTCTTCTGTGAAGTAAAAACAGCTCCTGGCCTCAGGCAACGTGTGGTTGTGGCGAGTAGCTGACAGTGAAGAAACGTTGGTGGCAGAATGTGGCAGAGGCATTCTGCTTCCCTCCAAACACATATGCTATACTTCAAGTTTATAAATTAAACTAGGAAGCTGAAATGTATTCAGTGCTTAAGGTGTATTATCAATGAGGCCCATTTGTTATTGTTTTCTGTGCCTGCGACTCTTCAAATTTGCTTCGATTCATCATGGGTGATTCCTGGGATTGCTGAACTATGTAACTCGGAGCCAAAGGGTAGGTTGCTAATTGTCACAGTGTCCCTTCTTATCTCTGGTTTCCCCTTCACCTTCCTGTCCTTCAACGTGTGTGAATAGATTCTGTATTTTTTCAAGAAGGACATTGTACAAATAAAAGAAAGTGAACAAGAAAAAAAAAAAAAAAACACCCCGTAGTAGTTGTCTTGGGTATTTACAGTCCGAGAGAAGGTGGCTTTTTGTCACAGTCTGAATGTATAAACTTAACTTGATCACCTTCTGAAGAATTTATGAATCATGGTTAATAATCAGCTTTAGGCACTTCTGAGGCAAGAATTGCATTTTGAAGATATAAAGGTCCACTAAATAGCTCATGGGAAATGACCCTGCATCCCATTAAATATAAAATTCACCACTGTAGCACTTGATGTCAGAGGTAAACCACTTCAGCCCCAACTCCCTTCGCAATGTCAAGGGCCCCTCGACTTAAACACTGTATTAATCTCAAGGCACCAGACCAGACAGCTGCGTCTCTGGCAAGAAGACAAATTAAAAAAAAAAAAAAAAAAGAAAATGTTTTTCTCTTTAAGAAACTTTTTCTTTGTACTTAAAAAAAAAAGAAAAAATCCTCTTTTTTTTCTCCTTTTCCCTTCATATTCAGTATTTTCTGTTTTAAAACGGCCTTTATCTCACTTTTATCTCTTCCACATGCCCGTGGCAAACACCAGCGTCCTCTCTTTCCCATTTTACAAATCTGTCCCGTATTCACTTTATCTGACTGGCGCTGGGCTTACTATTTTCCTATTTAAATGGCTGATGCCGCATCAAAGTCAAATGTGAAGGTCAGGAAAATGGTTTTTGCTGCCTATGATCTAAGACACAAATCAAGCTTACCTGATGGAAGAAATGGCAGTGAAGTGTTCCTGAAAAAAAAAAAAAAACTGTAAGTGTCCCCCCCAAACAAAAATTACTAAATAAATAGATCAATTAGCACCATTGTCAGTATTTACCAAGCAGGCTTGGAGTGATTTGCACTCTCAGCTTGCTTATAATAAATGGTAATGTGTTTATATTTACGTTTATTACACATTATACCTATTTTATTGATAGTAGTGTTATTACTGCTATAACTAATGATATAATTATTACATTTGCTACAATTAATAAATGGTAATAATCATTCAGATAATTTGCATAAGTCTAGGTCCCCTAGAGTCTGCAGAACACATTCCCTGTTTGGAAATCATTATAGCACCTTTATAATTCCCGTGATACTAACCTTCGTTACACATCCGGATATTTCTGCAGAAAACACATTAGCTTCTGATTACTTATTGCTTCCTTCTGGGAATGATATTGTTCAAAGTTGACTAGACACCTGTGTAAAATGGGAAAGTGGCAAACACCAAATAGAGCATTTATTGCTCAGTTATACAGTTTATTTCACGTTTAATGAACTATTTACTTCAGAGCTAATGAGTGTCGCTGGTTTCAGCGTGAAGGTCTGAGTTTTTGTAGAACTTATTGTGTGTGGAGTCATATGTGGGTGAAAAAGGGTTTTCCTCACTCTTGGGTAGGTAGCCTCTCACACTTCCTGAGAAGCTAGTCAACTCACTAAGTGCAACGCCTTCTCATAAGAAGTGGAAGTGCTTTTGACAGGAGGCAAAAACAAGGAGGAAGGCTGAAGGAGGGACCTCACCTGGGTCAGGCCCTAACAGTGGGCTGGCTGCTTATCAGAGCTCCACTCCACCCACCACAGGCCCAAGTCCAGTGCCCACCTGGGTAGTCCTTGCACTGTCTGCATTTGAAGCCCCTCTGAGGATCCTACTGAGAACTTGAGGCCTGCTGAGTATGGAGTCTGCTGTGTAGGATCTGCCTGAGCTCCCAGCTTTCCTTTCTATGGTTTGAGGAGAACGGTGCCTGGTGACCTGATGCCCTCTAGATCTCAATTCTCTGTTGATTCCTGCTGTGCCCTTTTTGAGAATTCTAAACCAAAACCAATCGCTATTGGGTCGGCACTGAATCCTGGAGATCCCGTGTGTGTCAGAGTAGAGCTGTGCCCCATAGGGTTTTCAGTGGCTGAATTTTTGAAAGTAGATTGCCAGGCTCTTCTTCTGAGGCATCTCTAGGTGACACCACCCAGAGACTACCCAACTTTAAACAAAAAGTAGCCATTGCTGATAGTAAAAAGAAAGCTAGCATCTCTTAGTTACAGAAAATTCTTGAGTGCAGTAGTTGGACAACTAGTGTTGACAAGTATTAGCTACCCTTACCTTATTTATACCATGGCCTGCCAGAAGAACAAACAAATCTGTCTTGGAAAAAGTACAGCCAGAATGCTCATTAGAAGCAAAGATGATGGGACTTCGTCTCACATACTTTGGACATATTATCAGGAGGGACCAGTCCCTGGAGAAGGACATCACATTTGGTAAAGTAGAGGGTCAGCAAAAAAGAGGAAGACCTTCAAGGAGATGGCTTGACAGTGGCTGCAACAATGGGCTAAAACACAGCAACAACCGTGAGGATGGTGGAGGACCAGGCAGGGTTTCGTTCTGTTGTGCTTAGGAGATGTACATGCTGTGAGTCGGAATCGACTTGATGGCAACTAACAACAACAACAACCTTACCTAAAGCAGGTACTGACTTCTGAGGTTCCCCTGCAAGTGACACCCAATAAATTTATCAGGAAGAGGGTGGAAATTTGCCTTTTTAATTTGGCTGTATTTCTTATGCCTCCTAATCACCTTTCTTGTCAGGTGTCCAGTTGAAATATGAAGATTCAAACCAAGCTACAGTTCTTTACCATAGGCTGGTGATTGCAAAACAATTTGGGACAGGGGTTGGGGGAGGGCAAGGAAGAAGTTTGACCTGAGAAAATAGGGAAAAAGTGACCATAGTCTATTTGTGTGGTTTTCAGTATTGTAAATGACTGATATTGCGGGAAATCCCTTAGTCTTATGTTATCTTTTCAAATCAGACTTTTCAGTGGCATCAAAAATTATTCTGATATTACCTAGACTTTCCTAAAAGTTCAATGCCAGACAAAGTTTTCAGACTGAAGTCAAATGCAAAGTCAATTTATTTTGTCTGCTTGGCCAACTTCAGGTCTAATGTGGCCCTTGGTCCTTTGATTTAGAGCCAGGCGTTTTTCAAGTGCTTGAGCTTGGTGGACCTCAGAGTCCCTGGAAAGAGTCCAGCTGTCAATAGGATTAACCTAGGGGGATCATGGCTTAAACAATCCATTTATATTATTGGGTCATCAAAAAATCTGTAGTCCAGGACCACCTCGAGGCTAGAACTGAGCGCTTTGTTTTGCATTGCAAAAATGAAAACCCAACTTGTTTAATAAGGATTATGTTATTGAAAACTAGTGACTAGAGAGAGGTGTGAAAGAAGATTCACTATGTATTTTATTGTTATGGTCAAAGTCCCTTTAGTGCTCCTGGCCAAGTGCCTCTGCCCAACCAGCAGACTCCATCTAGCTCTCTACACAAATCTCTGAAAATCCTTCTGCAGTGAAACAACCCTCAGCACCATTTTTGTTTAATTGTCTATGCTCTGGGGTGAGCTGTTATGCGTGGGCCAGCCTCTTCAGGTTGGAACCTATGGAAACTCAGGACCCACCTGGGTCAGGGGTGATCTCGTGTGGGTGGGGTCAGCCTCTGAAGGTTGGAAGCTATGGAAACGCACGACCCTCCTAGGTCAGCAGAACTTCCAGGAAACCACCCCCAGCACTAGAAGTTATTAACCTTGGCTGTAATCTCCAGGTGGGGATCAGAGATGGGGGGATCCATGTGGTGTTGGATGTTGGGTTCCCTGGACCTCCTCACTGACCCATCAAGTGTGAGTCCCCAGTGTATCCAGGAGGGAGGTAAGACCTTCCTCTGTTTGCCTCAGTGCCTCCTGAGCACTCTTTTACCCACTGCAGAGCCACCCACTCTGCTGTGGCCTTTGGGACAAGAACAAGCATTAACTAAATCACACATGAATCATACTACGAAGTCACTGGTCTTTTGTCCTGGTGCTGGAGAGGCTGTGGAGCAGGTGACCGCAGGGAGCCAGGTCATGAGGACCTAGAGCTGTGGACACTGGACTCTGAGCCCTGTGTCCATGCCCACTTCCACTTTCCAGACGTGGACATGTCCAGGGAGAGTGGCAGTTGTGCCAGGGCTGCAAGTATTAAAAGTTGTGTTTTCTCTAGACTACAGGGAGCCAAACTCAAAGATGATTTTTTTCTTCTTTTCCTTTTAATCCATCTCAGTTTTGAGTCTTTGCATGCTGCAGAGATGTAAAGGGTTTGGAAACTTTCTCCGTTGTGGTTAAGGGATTTTGTTAATATGAAAAGACAGAAATTGTGTTCCAAGTGTGATTTATGTAGAAGTGGTTGTATGTATTCGTTTCTTCGGAGATTAAATAGCTTATAAAAACATTATAGGGGCACTTAGGTTAACAATGTGTCGTTCTCTGGCTTATTAGCAACAGAACAATTACTAGAAAGAGAAAGAACTTTCCCTTGACAAGGGGCTTTTCTACCACAGTGAGCATTTAAAAGGCACAATTACAGCTTTGTAAAACACCACTCCAGTGTCGGAACTCTCCTTGTGCCTGTATTAAATGGAACTGAAAACTCGCCTACATCGTAAAATAAGTAACCTGTCTTTCTTTCACTAAGATACATTCCCAATGTGGTTGAGTTGTGACAGCACGCTGAAGCCCAGGAAATATGAGAAGGAGGTGTATTTTTTAACCCTAGTGATGCTGTCCATGGTCAGCCTGGAACCCTGCTAGCACCAGGCAACCTCAGCAGCTCTGGCTAATGTCCTCTGCCTCAGCCTTTGGAAGGCAGTTTTCCTTGGTTTCCATTCCCATATGTCTTACTCCTCTTACCTCTAAGAGAAACAAATGGTATCATCCTAGCATGAGAAGGGGTTTCTGGGTGGTGCAAATGCAGCTGACTACTGAAGAGGTGGTGATTTGAGTCCACCCTGAGGTACCTTGGAAGAAAGGCCTGGATAAATCCAAAAAAATAGCCACTGAAAATCCTACGGAGCGCAGGTTTACTCTGACACCAATGGGATATCCAGGAGTTGGAATAGACTCGAAGGCAATAGGTGTTAGCATAAGAAGTCTCTGAGAGATTAAATAGACAAACACACAATGGCCAGACTAAAAACTTATGACAATATAACTCTGACCTGCAAGCTCTGTAGCAACCTGCCAGGAAGCCACACCACAACCTCTGTAGCCATCTGCCCCAAACAGTCAGCACTTGGGCAGTAACTAAAAATTTCCCTAATTTTTGCCCCTGCTTCCGACTCTAAACCAACCTGAGGCAGCCATTTCCTGTCCCCTGCTGCCCTTGAGCCTCTGCCAAGCACCAGTCATGGTGGCTGACTCCCTTGTTACAGCAAGTGCTGAATACATAGTCCCTGCTTGATCTCACTGGAGTGGTCTGTGGTTATTTCACCTTTCCTTAGAAGACAACACTCCAGCAGACACAGACTGTGTGCTGACTGGTTGCCTAGCACAGCGTAGGTACCGATGTGCCAGGCACCAATCGGGGTTTCTGATGACCGATCTCACACCCTCCTCTGTCCCTACATTTCCAGAAACAAGGACAGCTGTGGTAGGCAGGGTCCATGTGGCTGGAACGCTAGGACTCATGGACTCTTGGTCCATGTAGATGGCGAGAGTAGACAGTTTAAGTGGTCTGCCACACAAGAGCTAATCACCATCTGGAGAAAGGTGTCACCCAACCCCAGACACAGTAATGGAGAGCATCCACCACCCAGCTCTAATTGTTTTTAGTGTCTTGTTTCATTGGTATGCAAAGAGCTCCTAGGATTTCCTAACCTCATTCACTTTTGGGGTGACTCAAGAGTGAATTTACTCTTTCTTCCAGAAAAGAATGATTCTTCCTTGGGAGGACAGCTGGCTATGGCACTGTAGAAGGTCTTAGCTGTCAAACTCCCCTGCATTTGTCCCCAGTGCCTCGCCCTGTCCAGAACAGATTCCCCCTCCCCACCATGCTCCACCTCTGGACACCCCAAAATGTTAACTTCTCACTTCAACATGGCCCACAGAGCTAGCATACTAGAATTTGATTCATGTCGTATGACCTTGCTAGATCAGAAGATGATTCTTCTGGCAATAAGGCCTAAGATTGCCTAAACTTGCTTTTTTTTTTTTTTTTTTTTTTAATAGTGCTTTAAGTGAAAGCTTACAGCCCGAGTTAGCTTCTCATACAAAAATGTCTACATGTATTGTTGTGTGACCCTATTTGCTATCTGTATAATGTGACAGTACACTCCTCCTTTCCTTCCCAGATTTCCCTTGTCCATTCAACCAGCTCCTGTCCCTTCCTGCCTTCTCAGGTATATTAATGGGAGCCCTGGCGGGCAGTGGTTAAGATCTTAGTTGTTAACCAAAAGGTTGACAGTTCTAACCCAATAGCCTCTCCTTGGAAATGCAATAGGGCAGTTCTACGCTGTCCTATAGGGTCGCTATGAGTCAGAATAGACTCGACAGCAACAGGTTTTGTTTTTTTGGGTATATACATGAGTTAATGTAATGCATGTATATTTTTGTTTCATGAGCTCGGGGGGTCGAGGAACAATGACTCCTCAGTAGCAACAAGCATAGCTTGTGCTGAAACCTTGGTTCTCAGTACCATTCTACAGTACAAGAAATCAGGGCTCCTTAGATAAATGGCTTATTGATTTTATGACTGGAGTAGAAAATATTCAGGATGAGCCTGGAGCATCTTGTAATGGAGACAGTAGGGCAACATGGGAGCATATCAAAGGAACGCAGAAGGCAAGAGAAAAAGCTACCAATGGGCGTAGGCATCTTGTTTTGAGCAACAAAACGTAAACTACTATTGGATTATAACCCAAAACATAAAATCAATATACATGGGTCCACACTGAAGTAAATAAATGACTGAAGAGATAAATAAATGCGAGAAAATTGTCACATCTCCTATGTGGAATAATTCCAAATAATTTATGTAGCTACTCTTACTCAAGGAATTGGAGCATAACTCCTCCCTCTTTAAGAGTGAGCTGCATATAGTGACTTCTTTCCAAAAAGAACAGTATTGAAAGGAGGAAAAAAGAGTAGATTTGCTGTTGAGAATCTGATAAATACTACCCCATTCAGGTGATCAAGCTCAACATGAACAGGGATAAGCCATGTGGAGAGTATGCACCCTTGATGTGATGTGATGAGAATATCATTTTGCCTCTATGGTGTTCTCCAAAACTCATAACTCTAGAATAATAATAATTAAAAAATAATAATAATAATCAAATACATCCCAGTTGAGGGACTTTCTACCATAAACCTGACCAGTACCCTCTCAAAACTATCCAGGAAGAGAAGAATCTGAGAAGCTGTCATAGCCAAGAGAAACCTAAGGAGACATGGTGACTAAATGTAATATGGTGTCCTGGATGGGATTCTGAAACAGAAATAAGGAAATTAGATAAAAACTAAGGAAATTTGTATAAAGTGTGGAATTCAGTTCATAATAACGTTATCATTGTTTCTTCATTAATTGTGACAAATGTACTATACTAATGTAAGATGCTAATTGTAGAGGAAAATGAATGTTAGCATATCTGCACTATCACCACATCTTTTCTATAAATCTGAAACAACTCTAAAATTCTAAAAAGTGCATTTTAGAAAATTGAATTGTTGATTTCATCTTCATAGAAAAGTTGATAAGCACATCTTCCCTCTTGGAGTAAAACATGCAACGATGATGCTGATGAGGGGAACTAAGGAGGTAGCTGAAGTGACATAGCTTGCCTTTAAACCACCTTCCAGAAGTTTTAATTTGATGGGAATCCTTATTTGTCTGGGATTAACGGTTGCAAATTTGCAGAACTTGCTTTCCACTTAATGCTGTCCTCTTGCCCTAAGGTAAGTTTTTTGGTACTTAGGTTACTGTCTCTATGTAGCTTAACTAAATGAAGACGCATGAGAACTTGGCCTCAGGAAAATGACATCTGTGAGTTTGGAGGAGAGTTGTAATAGAAAATTTAAGTGAACAAGACTGTCAACCAATAGCTGGAATATCAGAATCCCTAGAGTAGCTTAAATGTTCTCAGAGGGATTGTACCCACCCCAATTACATGAAGAATGTGTAAAAAAGAGACATGTGCCAAGTGAACTGTTCACCTTCAAAACATCAGTTTATTTAAACTGATTACTTACATGACCAGGACCAGTATTTCTAAAAAAGAGCCTCTCATCTACTGTGCTAAGTGTTCTGCCAAAACTCAGCATGGGTTTTGTTTTCTTTAAAAACTAGCATTTCCATATAATTGGATTAACCCAGCATGGGATTATGACCAGATGTCCATGCTTCCTAGATTGGGTAGATTCCTCACGTGGCCTCAGGCTTCTCTCCTATTATTCCTGGGAGTTAAAATTGAGTCTTTAGCCACAAATGACCCTGAAGTGTCCTTGAGAAGTCACAACTTTTTTTTATGGAAAAGCTCTGTGAGCTCAAAGCTTCAGACTTTCAAATAACAATAGTCAGAGATCAAGAAAAGACTTGTTTATTAATTGCTTGCAGCATTCTGATTTTGCTGAGATGTAAAGGAGGAAAAAGAAATTCAAAGACTTCACAAGCAATTCCTTAGTTCAGAAATAGTCTATTTATTTGAGCTCCAAGTTTCCTTTTAAAAATATTTCAGTTGCCACAATCCCAGCCTTTCACAATCCTCCCACTTCTTTCTCCAGAGGCTCCCATCTCTCTCCTCCATAGACTCAATCTTTCAGCAAAGCAAGTATTTATCAAAATCCTATTATGTATTATAAATGGGTGACGACAATCTGAAACACAGTCTCTGCCTTCAAGAAACTTACATTTTAGTACGTTGTTAGGTGCTGTCTAGGAGGCTCAGACCCACAGTGACCCTATGTATAACAGAAGGAAACGTCACCCAGTCCTGTGCCATCCTCACAATACTAGGTATGTTTGAGCCCATTGGTGAGGCTACCACATCAATCTGTCTTGTTGAGGGTCTTCCTCTTTTCCACTATCTACTTTACCAAGTATCACGTCCTCCTTCAGAGATTGGTCCCTCCTGATAACAGTGTCCAAAATAAACAAGAAAAAGCCCAGCCATCCTTGCTTCTAAGGAGTATTCTGGTTGTACTTCTTCTAAGACGGATTTGCTAATTCTTCTAGCAGTGCAAGGTATATTCAGTATTCTTTGCCAGCACCCTGACTGGAATGCATCAGTCACCTGACTGGAATGCTTCAATTCTTCAATGTTCCTTATTCCTTGTCCAGCTTTCCCATGCATATAAGGCGACTGAAAACACCATGGCTTGGATCAGGGGCACTTTAATCATTAAAGTGATATCTTCATTTTTGAACACTTTAAAGAGATCTTTTTCAGCAGATCTGCCCATTGTAATATGTTGTTAGCACACACACAAAAATGCAACATATATAAGAGAGGGTCAAAGTTCTGTGAAAGCAGACAGAAAGTATTTTAAGTTGGTAAAGGGGATTAAGGGCAATTTCATGAAAGAGGTGTCATTCAAATTGGATTATGCTTCAGGATCTGAGAAGGATTCCTCCGTCTTAGAAGGGAGTGGGTGCTCTTGGCTTTAAGACACAGGTGTACAACATATTTACAAAATAACTCACTAGATATTTAAATATGTTTAAAATATACTTTTAAAAATTGTTGGCTAAATTATTTTAAATTTCTTGGGACTTTGACAACAGCCTAAGTAACTCTCTGGATTTTTGTGGGAAAGTGAGATTGTTATATCCTCCTTGTGACGTGGGGATTAGAATCTGGTATTAAAGGGATACTTTTACAAATAGAGCTCCATGCGGCATCAGGAAGACTACCCAAAGCTTCTTGAGGAAGGGATTGCTTTTTTCTTAAATGTAGAAAACATGACATCCTTCATCATACCCAATTTGGAACTACTCACCAGCTCTCCTAGTGGGCCTTCTAACCTTGCTGTTCCCAGGGACCCACACCCACATCTGGATGACCTTTGCTCAAGTAACTCCTGGATGATCCACCTTTCTCAGACAATTCCCATGTAGTTCCTTGCTAGCACTTTTCATGCCTGACTATATTAAAGAAAAGCCTAATCTTTAGAAGGGCCCAAGGGCAGCCAAAATTGTTTCACTTGGTCCGCTGCCCTGTTCCGTGTGGTCATCTTCAAACCCCGCCAACTCAGAGGTGCCGTTTTGCTATGAGAGGCAGGATTCCCCAGGGCTCTGCTGCTCTTTCTATAACTGATCTATTTTCTGACCTCTTTACCCTGAAGTTTTAGGCATGCGCTCGAAACCCTGCTTGTCCACTTAGTCATGCTGTGATCTTGAACAATTTACTTAATTCCCTAAAACTCAATTTCTTTGTCTGTCTTCCAGCAACAATAATGACTCCTAACTTACAGTATTACAGTGAGAATTCAATGCGATTAAACTGTTTGATGAAATGCACCTTGCAAAATAAATGTGCTGTGTTGGTGGTAGACACAACTACATGTATGCCATGTTGGGCCACTGCATCAACTCGTGGACACAGTTTATGCCAGAGTCCAGGGAATTGCCTCCAGAGATAGCCAGTTCAAAAACTCTATTCCACTCTCCATGAATTCTGGGGTTCTCTTATCTGTAGATGTCTGTCTTCTGCATACCTTTCTTGATGTGAAACACCACTCCTTCCCTGATTGGAAAAACACACAGAAAGAATTTGCCAGTTGAGTGGACATTGATGTATGTTGAAGGTAATGTGAAAAGGCATATCTTAACAAAGTGAATTATCTCTATTTTTTTTATATCTCTGTATCTCTACCTTTATCTCTCTATAGATAGCTATCTCTTTTTATATCTATATGGATCTCTCTATGTCTCTTTGTATCTCTATCTCTTTCATCTCCATCCCTCTTTATCTCTCTGTTTCTTTCTCTGCAGCTCTTCTCTCTTTCACCTCTATCTCTGTCTCTCTTTCTCATCCCTAGCTCTATTTCTAGCTCTGTTCCATTGCCTTGGGAGAGTCTTGATCCCAGGCATTCCTTACCAAGAAGAAAATATTGTCTTTTTATTCAGTTGTTTGTGATGGATGCAAACCGATTCATTAGTCCTGCGTTCCTTGTGTTCCCCAAACCCTTTTAATCTTCAGTAGCGCTTTTTAGCATTATATAATTATTGTATTTTTAGATTTTTTTCCTCCCACTATTGTATGCCTTGGTGGCATAGTGGTTAAGAGCTAAGCTGTTCTAATCTATAAGCCACTCCTTGGAAACCCTATGGGCAGATCTGCTCTCTTCTATAGGGTCACTATACGGTCGCTATGAGTCAGAATTGACTCCACGGCAACAGGATTAGTTTTTTTGTTTTTTGGTTATTGTATGAGGTCCCAGGAACCTGACTAAAGCTTTGTTCAATGAGTGAATGACTGCATGGGATGAGCACACTTAAACTTCTCCTCCCCAAGCCTGATATGAATCTTGTCCACTCTCTGGTTAATGCATTGATGTAATAGGCCAAATGTGTTGAAGCATTAAACACCGTGCCAATGTATTATCACTTTAATTGATTTACGTATTTTCTGGCATATTTATGTTGTAATAGAATAATCATAATAAGATTTGTAGACGTGTTTATAATAAAGTCATCAAGAGTTATGAATCTATGTCCAAAACTAAATGAAGGTTTTGGTTAGAATTAATTTTACAAGCTAGAGTTTAACATATGCAGAGTTTCGGCAATGAAGAATTAACCCTTCCCTAAGATAATGGTTTGTTAGTAAGAGATGAAATTGTGTGGACTGAGAAGACCGTCACACACATTTTGTCTGGCACAGCAAGGATGGTTTGAATATCAGGTTAGAACATGGGCTAGTCTGATGATCTATAGGAGTGAGAAATGTCCCTTAGAAGTGAGGATGGCAAGCCTCACAGTTGCTCATTTGGACATGTCATCAGGAAAGATCAATCATTAGAAAAGAACATCATGGTTGGTAGAGGGTCAGTGAAAACAAGGGAAACCCTCAATAACATGGATTGACACAGTAGCGACAACAATGGACTCAGACACAGCGATAATCACGAAGATCGCACAGGATGGGGCAGTGTGTCATTTAGTTATACATGAAGGTCTCTGTGCGTCGAAGCCGGCAGCACCTAACAACAGTTCTAAACAGGAGGGGGCAGAGGAGGTCAGTGTGGTCAAATGGTGATGCAAAGAGGCCGTTGACCAGTAAGTGGCAGGTTTTCAAAACAATAAATAGTCTGGTAAAGAGATTCCGAAGAAGCTGTACAAATCATTACAAAACACAGTCATGAGGATAATTCAAGGAGCACAGTTAAAGGACTGGGGTAGAAGTGTTTGGGATGGCAGGGAATACTTCAGTTTGGAAACGTGTAATTCTAAAGTTGAAGCAAAAGAGTGCAGACCACACTGCTCCCTGGGAGGTGAAGAGGATCAAGGTGTAAGGATGAGAAAATGGCTAGGAGACGCCTCACTGCTAAGAGGAAAGGAAAACCAGCTGAGACCGGGCCTTTCCCAAAGATTAAGTGCGATGCTTATAATTTCAGTGATGGAGAATTAGGTGTTGTGAAAATGCACGTGTTCTACATGGGGAAATATACTCTCCTTTGTGAAAAGAGAGGTGGATATCTCTTCTGACTCAGAGGGACCTACAGGACGGAGTAGAACTGCCAAGGCTATAAATCTTTGTGGAAGATTGACAAAGGGTTTCCAAGGCTGTAAATCTTTAGGGAAACAGACTGCCACACCTTTCTCCCATGGAGTTGCTGGTGGATTCGAACCACTTAACCGCTGTGCCACCAAACCAAAAAACCCATTGCAGTTAGGCGGATTCCAACTCATAGTGACCCTATACTACAGAGTACAACTGCCTTCTAAGGTTTCCGAGGAATGGCTGGTGGATTTCAATTGCTGACCCTTTGGTTAACAGCTGAGCTCTTGACCTCTTAACCACTGTGCCACCAAGGCTCCTTAAAGGTCTTAAAGGGACTCAAATCCAACTCAGCTTATCAGTGTCTCAGTATACTCACTGCGTAGATTGCAGTGTCACTAAATTTTAAATTGTTGTGTGAAAAACAACTTCCAAATATATATGTGTCTTTCCACACTTACAGTCTCTGAGTTTACAAATCTTTTGAGCTCACTGCCATTTCTCTTATAAAAATCTTTTAAATATGGCCAAAGCAAAATCAGCAAGATATAAAAAATTTAAAAACCAAAACAGAACTCAATTTAGGTGTTCCTGAAAGATTGAGTATGCACAAATTTTTGTAACTCATTGGCCTGTATTATTACTTAGCTAACTTCTTCTCTTACTTCGGATAGATCTTTAATGGAGAGTGGTTCTCAACAGTTCATGTTATATGGTCCCAGGTTCTGTGTCAACTGTGTAATTACCTGTAAATGCTGGCAACTGAAAGGAACTTGGGACGGTCCTTTTTTAACTGCATATAATCAACCACTAAATTTTCCTTCTCTAATGTAGAGTTTCTCCCCCAGGGAGAAGCTTTTTTTTTTTTTTCTTTTTGAACTGAAGCACTTCTACCTATACGCAGAGAGTAAGATATCCATAAACTAATTAACAACACATTTGTGGTATAACGCTGGGTGGCAATAGATGCCAGACTAATGTTTATAATTAACGAGAGACGGCTGGGCTTTTTTAGAGGAAGAGAAAATGTTAAATGAAGCATTTATCCAGTAAGCAGATAGTAAATCAATGGGCCTGCATACAGGTAAAACCCAAAAAAACCAAACCCATTGCCATGGAGTTGATTGTGACTCACAGCTACCCTACAGGACAGAGTAGAATGGCCCTCAGAGGGTTTCCAAGGAGCGGCTGGCTGCTACACCACCAGGGTTTCCTGAATAGAGGTAGACACTCAGAATTATTAAATGCATGTCATGCATTAATAGCAACAACCAAAGTTAAAATGTAGGGATCAGTGAGGCTCTCACAGTGCTGAATGCATTAATTGACCCTTAAGCTTGCACAACAATAACCCTTTGGGACACAAATTAACTACGATACTTCTTCCAACAACTCCATTTTACAGATGAAGAAACTGATGTAAGGAGAGCCTACGCTAACTTTTATCCCAGCCAGGCATAAGAAGTATACACACATGTCAAATTTAGGTCTTTAATTACCACGCTCATGCTGAACACACTGCAAAGTCATAGTTTCTCTCATCAATTAAATTCTCTCGTCGTGTACACTCTGCGGTGAAAAACCTTTGAGAGGTTTCTGAAGACAGCTATTACAGATTGAATCGTGTCCCCCCAAAATTTGTGTCGTCTTGCCTAGGCGGTGACTCCCAGTGTAGTGTGACTGTCCACCATTTTGTCACCTGATGTGATTTTCCTATGTGTTGTAAATCTTGCCTCTGCGATGTCATTGAGGCAGAATTAGAGGCAGCTATGTTAATGAAAAAAAAAAAAATGAGTCAGGGCTAAATCTACAAGATGAGGTTGGAATTTAAGTCAATCTGTTTTGGGACGGAAACCCTGGTTGCGCAGTGGTTAAGTGCTACAGCTGCTAACCAAAGGGTTGGCAGTTCAAATCCTCCAGGCGCTCCTTGGAAACTCTACGGGGCAGTTCTACTCTGTCCTGTAGGGTCGCTATGAGTCGGAATCGACTTGACGGCACTAGGTTTGATTTTGGTTTTGAGATATAAAGGAATAGAAGTGAGCAAAAAGACAGGGGAAGCTTATACCACCAAGAAACAAGAGCCAAGAGAATAGCATGTCCTTTGGACCTGGGGTCCCTGTGCTGAGAAGCTCCTAGACAGGGGAAGATTGATGACCAGGCCCTTCGCCCAGAACCGACAGAGAGAGAAAGCCTTCCTCTAGAGCTGGTGCCCTGAATTCGGACTTCTAGCCTCCTAAACCGTGAGAGAATAAATCTGTTTGTTAAAGTCATCCACTCGTGGTACTTCGGTTACAGCAGCACTGGATGACTAGGAAACCAGCCCCGAGTCTGTATTGTCTTTTTTCTTTGTCATACAAAGAAGGTGGATTGACTTTTCAGTAGTGAGGAGGTCCTAGAGGAAAACCCAAAAAGTAAAATATTTCAGGCTTTTACTCTTGAACAAAATCAGGTGAGAAAAAAAAAGAAAGTTTTATTTGGTTCCTTTTTTGCTTTTGTTTTGTTCACCTCCAGCCAGCGGCTAATGAGCTCACTCCACCTCATAGCGATCCCGTGAGTGTCGGAAAAGAACTGCGCTCAACAGGGTTTCCCAGGACTGATTTTTTCAGAGGTAGTTGCCAGGCCTTCCTTCCAAGGCACCTCTGAGTTAACGTGAACTACTCACCTTTTGGTTAGCAGCTGAGTGTGTTCACTGTCTGCATCACCCAGGTGCCCCTTCATCTTTATAGGGTCTGATTATTCCCTGTATCATAGCTTGTTTTTTTTTATTTCTCCACTGGACCTTTCTCCTTAGACTAAAAAGTGTTTAACCCTAACCCATTGTTAAAAGGCAAACATTTCCCTATTCCTTGCCTTTGATTTCTCTTCAAATCCCTGCCTTCTCCTCTTTCCTTTTGCTGCCAACTGATCTTAACACGTAACCTGAAGATGTACTCGCCATGTTGGCTTCCTTGCCCTCTCTCATGCTCCCACTGGTGTCTGAGCTCCTTTCGCCCCTCTCCAAAGACTCTCTCCCGAAGCCCTTTCCTACATGGCCCCTCCTCTGGCATCTTCTCTTTTTGTCTGACTGCTGGGATCTGTCCTTAATTGCTCTCTCTACATTCGTTCTGTGCTCTCCCAAGCTCTCACATGCTCATATACCACACAGAGTCTCATGGTTATCTGGATCTAGATTTTCAACTCCTATTCCCGTTATTTTGTATGCCTTGCCGATGCTGACACTTACATGTATCCAAAACTGAATCCAGCCCCATCTTTCCCATGCCTATCCCTTGCCCTGAGTTTCCTGGCCATTGACCATGCCCGATACTTTCTCTCTCTCATTCTCTTTCTCAATCGCATTATCAATAAATGCTGAGGTTCTTTAGTTGTTCTTACATGTTTTCCTCCTAGATGGCTCCATGCTTTTCCTTCCTATTCTCCCAGTTGTTATCAAATTACAATAAATTCTTAACTGTCTTGCCTGGCTCTTCTCCCCGCCCAATCTTTCCCTCCCTCTCACTTCAAAATAGGCTCTGTAGAAGAGTTCCTGGTCCCCATGGTCACAGGATGGAATCTCACCTCCTCAGCACCGATCACCTAGCCAGAGCCTCCTCTCCCAGTCTCATCCCCCCCTTCCCCAATGGGTGGCTTGTCTTTGCCAAGACACAACTCTGCCCTTGGACCTGCTATGATCTCCTTCTTCAGCCACAACTTGAAAGGCTCCTCCTCTGGGAATCCTTCTGAGATGGTTAGTTTTATGGGCCAACTTGGCTAAGTCAATTAATTCATCCTACACTAACCTAGGCGTTGCTGCAATGCTGTTTTACGGATGTGGTTAAAATCTACAGTCAGCTGACCTTCAGTAAAAGAGATGACTCTCAGTCAGGTGGGTGGGCCTCATCTGATCAGTTGAAGGCCTTAAGAGCAAACTGAAGTTTCCCAGAGAGAGAGATTTCTGGAGCAAGACTGCAGCAGAAAATCCTGCCTGAGCTTCTAGCTTGCCGACCTATGGATTTCAGACTTGCCAGCCCCCAAAACACATGAGCCAATTCCTTAAAATCTCTCTGAATCTGCCTTTCTCTCTCCGTCTGTGCCTCTCTCTCCTTCTATATATACATATACAAATACATATACACGTATATGCACACAACAGAAAAAAAAACCCTACAGGACAAAGTAGAACTGCCCCATAGAGCTTTCAAGGAGCAGCTGGTAGATTAAAACTGCAGACATTTTGGTTAACAGCCTGGGCTCTTAACCACTGCACCTCCAGGGCTCCACTAAACCTGCAGGTATATATACACATATACATACATAGACAAAAACATACACACACACACATCTATGGTTGTAGCTCTAGCTCTGTATCCTATTGGTTCTGTTTCTTTGGGAAACTGACTAATACTCTTTCCCAGGCCATTTTGGGCTGGATTTTTCACATTTCTTATCTGAATCAACTGGATGGCAGTGGGTTGGGTTTTATTTACACATCCTTCGTGTCTATCATCTTTAACCCAGTGTCTTCCTGATCTATTTCCTAGCTGCCTCTCCAGTTGCAGTGGGAGCCATTGAGGGCAAGAGCTGAGTCTTCTGCGTTTCCTTCCCTCTCACCAGATTGCCCAACACTAGCAAGATTAAAGCAAAGCTTCTCAATGAATGAATAAGCATTACAATCAGGATATTGCCAAAATTGATTTGCTACTGAAAACACACCCCTCTGAGCTTGATTTTCCTTCCTACTAACTCACCTGCCCTAGTCCTGTCCTGCCAACACACCCAGCAGAACTGTGTCTTCTGGAAACAAACAGTGTGCACACCATGCAGTCTGTGGAAGCCGACATGAAAGCAGTCACTGCTGATACATCTTGGATTTTGTATTGTTCCAGCTGCCTCTTCTTTCCCTGACATTTTCAGTTGAGTTGAGCAATATCCAGATTCCAGGCGAGATACCCACAGGCCAGGGCCCATTCATCTTCAGTTGACATCTGTTGAGAAATTTTCAATAAGGTAATGGGTATGAAGCACGTGAGGAGGGGGCTAATAGAGGGATTATGACATAAAAATGCTAACGCCTGTGCGGGGACTGCAGCACACAGAGTTCTCATTTGGTAATTCTCACTAATGCAGTTTGTGGTCCTGGGAGAGAGGTCACACCATGCCGGCACCAGCTCACAGGTGCTGGGCAGTGCCATCACCATGTGAATGGACTGGGGCCACCCAGTGCCAGTGGGCAGATGCACAGGTAAAGCCCCTGCTATCCTCATTCACCTGGAATTACATTCCACTCGTAAAGGGTCTGGCGAGGCATTGGTGGTTCTGTGGTAGAATTCTTCGCTAAAATGTGGGAGACCCAGGTTTTAATTTCCAGCCAGTGCACCTCATTCGCAGCCACCACCCGTCCACCAACAGAGGCGTGCATGTTGCTGTGATGCTGGACAGGTTTGAGCAGAGCTTTTAGACTAAGACAGACTAGGAAGAAAGACCTGGAGATCTACTTCCACAAGTCAGCCAGTGAAAACCCTATGGATCACAGCAGTCTAATCTGCACCCGATCATGGGGATGGCACAGGACCAGGCGATGTTTTTTCCTGTTGTGCACGGGGTCACCATGAGGTGGGGCTGACTCAGCAGCAGCTGACAACATAGTCTTGAGTGGGAATTGCATCTACTGTTTGTGTGGTTAACAAGTAAGGTAAGAGTCTTTGTGCCCCGAGCTGTTGCTGTGAGGGTATTTTCCTCAGGCCAGCATTTGGTTTATGACACGTGGTTTTTCACTTACCTTAGGAATTTTTTGGAATTTTAGAGTCCTCTACAACAAATACGAAAACTGCGGTGGCGTAGTGGTTAAGTGCTACAGCTGCTAACCAAAAGGTCTGCAGTTCAGATCTACCAGGTGCTCCTTGGAAACTCCATGGGGTAGTTCTTCTACTCTGTCCTATAGGGTCGCTATGAGTCGGAATCGACTTGATGGCAACGGTTTTTTTTTTTTTTTTTTAAATAACAAATACCGGAGCCCTGGTGACGGTATTTAAGGGCTTAAGAGCTCGGCTGCTAACAAAAAGGTTGACAGTTTGAATCCACCAGTCACTCCTTGGAAGCCCTACGGGGCAGTTCTACTCTGTCCTATAGGATCGCTGTGAGTTGGAATTGCCTCAATAGCAATGGGCTTGATTTGGGTTTTGGTATAACAAACATTGAGTCGAGAAAACAAGCAAAGTTATGTTTTTCCAGTCCTGAGAATACATATGTCATGCTAGTTTTGAACAATGGTTGTGCACCTAAATAAAATGATCTCCTACCTTCCTCATGGGCAGCGCTGGTGAGGTTTGCCTTTGTGAGAAAAGCTCTCCACCATTACAATGACCAGGCTCGTTGGACCACACGAATGCCATCTCAAGAACACATGCCTGTTTTAATACTTTTTCTTTCTATAATCACGTATATTTGTGTCATTGTTTTAGCTCCCAGATGTAATTTTAAGCATGAAATGTAAAGGGAGATGCCATTTTCATATTATGTTTCTGGACCTCTTCTAAATCAGAGCAATTGGCGACAAATGAAATGACAAATTATCTCCCTTTACACGGGGGAAAAACAGGTTTCCCCACTAGACAGCACACGAGTGATTCACTGAGGTCTGGAGTGGTTAAAGGCTGAGTACTTTCCTTTCCCCTCCTACTTTAAGCCCCATTGACATCTGTTATAGGTCACTAAGATTATGTACTATATAAATACAAAAAAAATTTTGCCAAAGTATTTTTGAATTTTTAGCTAAAACAATTTCAGTTTATGTCAAAGAAAAAAAGCCAATACAAAATATTTACCCTACTCAGTCACTCTACACACATACGCACACATGCCCACACACAGAACCACAAACACCCTCCAAAGAGAAGTAAAACTTTTGCTCCAGTTTCTGTATAGATTGTTCATAACAGAGGAGGAAGAGTGCAGCTTTGGTTGGGGTCTTCTTAAACTGACAACAGTAGGTGCTAGGTGTACTGGTTGTCATCTAGTCATCTCTGACTCACAGCAACCCCTGTGTCAGAGGAGAGTGTGCTCCACAGGGTTTTCAATGGCTCGTTTTCACAGTAGATTACCAGGCCTTTCTTCCAACACACCTCTGGGTGGACTCAAACTTCCAGACTTTTGTTTAGCGGCAAAAGGTCTTAACTGATTGCACTGCTCAGGGGGTAGTTAACATTCCTTAAACTTTGTAGGAATTTAAAAACATAATGCAAAAACTCAAATTTAACCTAAAGATAGAGTTGAAGCATTTATACGAATAACTCAAGTCAAAAACATCTCTTGGAGGAGATCGTATTGCTCTTGTGAAGGCTGTATCTGAATTTCCTTAACTGTTTTACGTCCACCTACCAGTTACCAGCTGCCGTCGTGTCTATTCTGACTAGTGGATGGTTTTTCAGAAGTAGATTGCCAGACCTTTCTTCCTAGATACTCATCTGGAGAACTCTTAAATAAACAGATTCCTAGCCTTCTACCCTTCTCAGCTCTGATTCATCAGGTTCTAGGCTGCGTATTTTTAAAATAAGTTTCTTCAAATGTTCCCGGTGATTAGACAAATTATACATAGATTCATAGATAGTCCAGTTGACCCTCACTCATGGTAACCTTGCGTAAACAGAATGAAACATCGCCTGGTCTCGCATCGTCTTCACTGTCTCCAGCATGTTCAAGTCCACCATTAGGCTGTCGTGCCAATCCACCTCACAGAGGGTTTCCCACATTCTCGTTGGCCCTCTACTTCACCAAGCATGAAGTCATTCTCTAGCAAGTGATCCTTTCTGGTGATGCATCCAAAGCAAGCAACTCGGAAAATGTTCTGTTGCAATCCATAAGGTTTTCACCCACTGGCTAATTTCCAGCAGTAGATCACCAGGCCTTTCTTCCTTGTCTTAGTCTAGAAGCTCCACTGAAGCCTGTATACCAAAGGTGATGCTGCTGGTATTTGACGTACTGGTGCCAAAACTTCTGGCATCGTAGCAAAACCAAGCTACCACAGGATGACAAGCTGACAGATGGGAGGTTCTGACAAGTTATATAGTCACTTTAGTAGACAATACCGTGACTATACCATGAAGCCATGTTCACAGTCATGGAGAAAGCTGTCATTCTGTTTCTAACAAATCTGACTGTAAATACCAAGTACGAAGTATTGGGTATTTACATATTTCAGTGTCTTAAAGACCTGAAAAAGAGTATAAGCTAGTGATTTTCACACTATCTTTCACTCCAGAGAGCAGGATCCAGGTAAGGGCAAGCTGAGAGTGGGAGAAACAAATGGGTAGCCCTAAGGCTTCCCTGTCAAAATTCACAAAAAGGAGAGAATCCCCACAATTACTAACCTATGGGGATAGTTCCA
The DNA here is from genome assembly GCF_024166365.1 of Elephas maximus indicus. Taxonomy (NCBI): domain Eukaryota; kingdom Metazoa; phylum Chordata; class Mammalia; order Proboscidea; family Elephantidae; genus Elephas; species Elephas maximus. Next base: position 8,772,706 of record NC_064820.1, on the reverse strand, counting down.
CTCTGCCCTGTAGGGTCACTATGAATCAGAATCGACCCAACAGCAATTGATATAATATTCTTCTGCATAGACTTCCTTTAAATAAAAGCCTCCTCTGGTTTCAAAGAACATTTATGAGCAGTAATAACCTAGACCAGTGTTTCTCAAAGCTTGTCAAAATGCAGATTCTGACTCAGTGGGTCTTAGGTAGCTGCCAGGCTATGGTGATGCTGCTGGTTCAAGGACCAGTTTGAACAACTAAGATATAGACCAGTGGCATCAAACAGAAATATGATGCAGGCCATATATGCAATTTTAAATATTTTAGTAATCCCATTAAAAAAAGTAGAAAGAAACAGGTGGAATTATTTTAATAGTATATTTTATGAAACTCAATATATCTTACACATTATCAATTAAACCTAAAATCAATATAAATATATACTAATGTGGTATTTTATTTTGTTGTTTATCTTAAGTCTTTGAAATCAGTTGAGTGTTTCACATTTATAACCTATTCAGTTGAGATCAGCCACATATCAAGTACTCAATGGCCACATGTGCTACTATCTGGGAAAGTAAAGATCTAGATCACACACAAATTCCATGTCTAAGACCTTTTCTTTATAAGACCTTTTCAGCAACATTCCAATGAGGTATTATCAGCCAATTCTCAGACATTTCCAAGTAACAGGAAACTTTTCATTTTCTAAAGTCGTCGATTTACCTTTAGTCAGCTTTCTCAATATTTTTTTCTTATGTAGATCATAAATTAGTCTCTGTAGCTTCCACTTATTGTTCCTAATTCTCACTCTTGGAGCGTCATAGAACTAAGCACGGTTTAAAATCAGGAAATGTGTGTGTCAGGGTTGTATCCTTTCACCACACTTGTTTAGTCTGTATGCTGAGCAAATAATTCGAGAAGCTGGTTATATGAAGAAGAATGGGGCATCAGGGTTGCATGAAGACTCATTAACAATCTGGGTTATACAGATGATACAACCTTTCTTGCTGAAAGGGAAGAGGACTTGAAGCACTTACTGATGAAGATCAAAGACCACAGCCTTCAGTATGGATTACACCTCAACATAAAGACAATGAAAATCCTCACAACAAGACCAACAAGCAACATCATGATAAAGGGGAAAAAGTTTGAAGTTGTCAAGGGTTTCATTTAACTTGGATCTACAATCAACACCCACGGAAACAGCAGTCAAGAAATCAAAAGATGCATTGCACTGGGCCTGTCTGCAGTAAAGGACCCCTTTAAAGGGTTGAAAAGCAAAGATATCACCTTGAAGACTAAGGTGCACCTGACTCAAGCCATGGTGTTTTCAATAACCTCATATGCATGTGAAAGCTGGACAATGAATAAGAAAGACTGAAGAAGAATTGACACCTTTGAATAGTGGTATTGGTGAAGAATATTGAATATACCATGGACTGCCAAAAGAACGAACAAATCTGTCTTGGAAGAAGTACGACCGGATTGCCCCTTAGAAGCAAGGATGGTGAGACTACATCTCACATACTTTGGACACATTGTCAGGAGGGATCTGCCCCTAGAGAAGGACATCATGCTTGGTAGTGTGGAGTGTCAGAGAAGGAGGGGAAGATCCTCAATAAGATGGATTCACACAGTGGCTGCAACAATGTGCTGAAGCATAGCAAGGATTGCAAAGATGGCGCAGACCTGGGCAGTGTTTCCTTCTGTGGTATATAGGGTCACTTTGAGTGTGAGTGGATTCAAGGGCACCTAATAACTGCAACATATATGGTGTGTATACATATATATATATATATACACATACATATATATATATGAATGATATATGTGTAAATATAAATGGATACATGAACATCCAGTTGCAAAATTGAAGGATTTGATGGACAGTATACTGGACTCAGGAAGCATCAAAAGAAGATGAAAAGAATATACAGAATCGCTGTACCGAAAAGAATTGGTCAAGTTCACCCATTTCAGGAGGTAGCATATAATTAAGAACCACTTGGTCCAGTCTACACAGAAATGTCTAATCTCCACTGAAGGCATTGTCAAAAAACAAGACTCCAGGAACTGAAGGAATGCCAACTGAAAATTTTCAATAAATGGATGTAACACAAGAGGCTCTCACTCATCTATGCCAAGAAATTTGGAAGACAGCTACCTGGCTGACTGGAAGAGATCCGTATATGTGCCCATTCCAATGAAAAGTGATCCAACAGAAAGCTGAAATTATGGAACAATATCATTCATATCACAAGCAAGTAAAATTTTGAAGATCATTCATAAGTGGTTGTAGCAGTTCATCGACATGGAACTGCCAAAAATTCAACCCGGATGCAGAAGAGGACCTGGGATGAGGGATATCGTTGTTGATATCAGACAGATTGTGGCTGAAAGCAGAGAATACCAGAAAGATGTTTACCTATGTTTTATTGATTATGCAAAGGCATTTGTGTGGGTCATAACAAATTATAGATAACATTGTAAAGAATGGGAATTCCAGAACACTTAATTGTGCTCATGAGGAACCTGTACATAGAATAAAAGACAGCCAGTGCAAAAGAAGAAAGGGACATTACATGGTTTAAAGTCAAGAAAGTTAGGTGTCAAGGTTGTATGTTTCACCATACTTCCTCAAACTGAATACTGAGCTAATAATACGAGAAGCTGCACTGTATGAAGAATACAGCACCAGGAATGGAAGAAGGCTCATTAACAACCTGCCTTATGCAGATGACACAACCTTGCTTGCTGAAAGTGAAGAGGACTTGAAGCACTTACTGATGAAGATCAAAGACCACAGCCTTCAGTATGGATTACACCTCAACATAAAGACAACAAAAGTCCTCACAACAGGACCAATGAGCAACATCATGATAAACAGAATAGATTGAAGTTGTCAAGGATTTTGTTTTACTTGGATCCACAGTCAACACCCATGGAAACAGCAGCCAAGAAATCAAAAGATGCATTGCTTTGGAAAATAATGCTCCAAAAGAACTGTTTAAAATGTTAATAAGCAAAGATGTTACTTTGAGAAATTATGTGCACCTGACGCAAACCATGGCATTTTAATCGCCTCATACGCCTAAAAAAGCTGGACAATGAATAAGGAAGAGCAAAGAAGAGTTGATGCCTTTCAACTGCAGTGTTGCTGAATAATATTGAATGCACTATGTCCTGTCAGAAGAACAAACACATCTCTCTTGGAAGAAGTACAGCCAGTATGCTCCTTAGAAGCAAAGATGGTGAGACTTGGTCTCACATACTTTGGACACATTATCAGGAGGGACCAGTCCCTGCAGAAGGACATGATGCTTGGTAAAGAAGAGGGTCAACGAAAAAGAGAAAGACTCTCAGTGGGATGAATTGACACATGGGCTGCAATCATGGGCTCCAAAATAGCAAAGATTGTGAGGATGGCGCAGGACCGGGCAGTGTCTCCCTCTGTTGTGCGTAGGGTCACTATGTGATGGAACTGACTTGATGGTACTCAACTACAACAATAACATCATGTAAATATATTATGTAGTTTTGCGTGTATTTTACATTTTATATGTGGGGGTGGAGATATATATATGATTGTGGGTGTGTTTTTGTGTGTATATGGTATGATATGTATGCTGTCTATATATGTTTATACAGTAAAATGATACACTTACGTATCATTACATTATATTTCGCATGCTTTAATGTGATTGTTTACAGTGAAAGCTTGATATAAAATATACCTGATAATGCTTTCCAGTTTTCACTTCGTCTTTGACCCACTCACAGAAGCAAGCTCTACCGTTCATCAGGTAGTTGTATAGTTTTCTTGTGCCTACTAAGGAGCGCTGGTGGAGTAGTGGTTAATCGCTTGGCTGATAAAGGAAAAGTCAGTGGTTCAAATCCACAAGCTGCTCTGCAGGAGAAAGATGTGGCAGTCTGCTTCAGTAAAGATTTCATCCCTGGAAAACCCTACGGGGCAGTTCTACTCCATCCTATAGGGTTACTATGAGTCAGAATCTACTCAACAGCAGTGGGTTAGTTTTTTTAACGGTGTTATTGTGAAATCATGCCCAGGTTTCTCTTACCAGGAGAGGGAGAGAGAGAAAGAGAGATTGTGTTAATTCACCGTTAGGGAGTGTGTAATGTATTTCTCCAATGTCAATATTCTTTGACTTTGTCGAGAGTAAGACTATAAATAACACAGCCCGCATTGCTAACATTAATTGTCCAAATTTCCCTGTGGTTGAGCTCCTGTCTGTGAGACCGGGGCGTTGCCACCTCTGGGGCCTGGCTGCAGGCAGAAGCGGTGAGAGCCAGGCAGTTGGCCCAGCTGCACAGAGGTGTGGGCTCCTAAAGCCTGGCCTTGCCCAGACGAAGGCAGCATGCTGTGCTCAGGGAGGATCTTGGTGTGTGTCCCCAAGCTCAGTTTATAAATATCCTGTCCAAATTGTGTAACGCGTTCAAAGGCATTTTTAATACTGCTTTAATTTAACTTTGGTACAGAGAAATGTGTCTGCAAAATAGTCTTCCTTAAACATGTGTTAGTAGCTTCTTAAAAATAAAGGGTGGAGACAAAAAAATGCCAGTTACGTTTTGTATATTCTAAAATGAGGCCAACTATAGATTTAGAAAGTAATGTTGAAGAGGCTTTTATGCATACCACGCGTACCAGAGATTCGTGGCACCCAGTTTTTTGCAAGTACAAATGAAATATGAAAATATATATACATATACACATGCATAAATATCTATATCTATACCTATCATCTATCTATCAATCTATCTATTTTTTTTTTTTTTTTAGTCACACCTGGTGGCACTGTGGTTAAGAGCTTGGCTGCTGACCAAAAAGTCAGCAGTTCAAATCTACCAGCTACTCTTTGGAAACCCTATGGGGCAGTTCTACTTTGTCCTATAGGGTTGCTATGAGTAGGAATCCACTTGACAGCAGTGAGTTTTTTAGGTAACGGCCACCTGCTTCTTTCCTTCCTAGTCCCACCAGCTAATTATCCGTGCTGTTAGGTGCTATTGGGTCGATTCTCAAATCAGTGACCCCATGTGACAGGGTAGAACTGCCCCATAGGTTTGTCCTGGCTGTAATCCTTACAGGAGCAGATTAAAACACACACACACAAACCACTGCCGTAGAGCTGATTCTGACTCGTAGTGATCCTATAGGACAGAGTAAAACTGTCCCACAAGGTTTCCAAGGCTGTCAATCTTTACGGAAGCAGACTGGTACATCTTTCTCCCATGGGGAGGCTGATGGGTTCAAACCGCTGACCTTTTGCTTAGTACCTGATCGCTTTAACCACTGCACAACCATGGATCTTTACTGGAATGTATTGCCAGGATTTTTTTTTCATGGTGCCCCTAAAAAAGCCCCTAAAAAAAGAAAAAAACCCTAGGTGGGTTCCAACTGCTGACCTTTCAGTTAGCAACTGAGCACTTAACTGTGGCACCACTGGGGCTTTTTACCTGCTAATTTACAATGGCCAAAAGTAACTAAGGGCTCAATAGTGTTTTAAGCTTGGTTTGGTTCAATATGTCCACACTCCCTGCAAGCTGCCAGTTCTTTCTCTCCACAAATGCTCAGCTCTGGGAGAGTGATGTCCACACTGCTTCTCTCCACAGACAGGTGTGGGTTAGCGTGGATCACCATCCCCAGGGCAGCAGAGGAAAGCTGGGGTCCTAGGCCATGGCAATCCCAGTCCTCTCTTGTCTACCTGGCTGCCCCACTGGCATTTGGACTCCGAGGCTGATGCACCATCTCCTGGCGGGTTCTCTGGCTTCCACGTGGGCAAAGCCCAGGAGCACTTCCTGCCTGGCTCGTTCCCACCTTGGCTGCACTCCCGTGGTGCATCTCCACAGGCCACCTTTGACTTCTCTGGACCACCTTATTCTGCACGTCTTCTTTCAGCACCTCCCTATCCTGCGGTGGAAATGGCAACCTACTCTCTCAGCCCCCAGCCAAGTTGCAGTGACTTCTAGCCAATCAGAGGAACTCCAGGGAGGCTCCGGAGCTCTGGAAGTTTGCATTGAAGTAGCAGTGCCCCAGGCGAGTAGGACAGACCTGGGGCAGCCTCCTCACAGAGTCCCAAAAGAAGAGCGGGAGGACTTAGCTTGGCCATGTGCCTTTGGGGTTCCCTTCACTTATGGAAAGAAGCCCTGGGCAGTGATTAAGGCAGTCAGCTGCTAACTGAAAGGTCAGCAGTTCGAACTCACTGTGGGAGAAAGATGTGGCAGTCTGCTTCTGTAAAGATTACAGCCTTGGAAACCCTATGGGACAGTTCTACTCTGTCCTATAGGGTTGCTGTAAGTTGGAATCAACTCGACGGCGATGGATTTGGTTTTATTTTGTTGTTGTTGTTTGATTATGGAGGGAGTCCCTGGGAAGCTCAAACCCTTAACACTTTTGGCTGTTAATTGAAAGATTGGAGTCTACCCAGAGGTACCTCAGAAGAAAGACCTGGCAATCTTCTTTTGAAACGTACAGCCCTGAAAAGCTTATGAAGCAATTCTACTCTGCACACCTGGGGTTGCCATGAGTCGGAATCGACTCCACAGGAATTGATTTCACTTAGAGAACACAGCTTCCTCTCCAGGCTTGAGTTCCAGGACAGGAAAGTCGGGGCCTCAAGCTGCGTCCCTCTTTCCTAGGATGACTCTAAGCCTAAAGGATGAGCTGTCCCCTTCCTCTCCCTGGCTAGGACCCCGTCCAGTGAGGCTCCTGCTGGCCAGGCCTTGAACTAAACCTGATGGGGAGGGGGCTGGGGTGGCTGCTAAAGGAATTGGGCCAATCATTTCTCAGGACAACAGCTTGGATTGCCAAGCAATTGTTTTCTGCAGAACCCTCTCCTGGAGCACCCAAACCTTCCTGTTACCAGCAATTTTCCCAGCATTTTGTCTGTGACAAACACACCCTCTCCTGGGTATAGGATTGCCTCCAGGAAAGTCAGGGAAAGGCCACATGCTCACAAAGGAAAAACAGAAGAGCACACTGAGAATTTTAAAAATACATGCACTCATGGAAATACATTCATATCAATCAGCAATTACCTCTTGAGTCACTGTGATGTAACAAGCCTGCTAGGTGCATTGTAAAACATGAGGTTAATGGGTTGGTGACATAGTCTCAATTATAGTATCCACAGAAGCTCCTATCAACCCCCTTCTCAGCTTCAGTTAAAGAATATAGAGTAAACACAGCTCCTACCTCATATGGGTGCATGCTTGCTGCAAATATTAAATGAAAAATTCCCTAAACTTCACGATCACTGAAAAGTGTTGGTTTGGAAGGAAGTAGCTGACCAATAATTGATGTAAATTAAAGGGGCCTGTCTTAGCCTCCTAGTGCTGCTGTAACAGAAATACCACAAGTGGATGACTTTAAACAACAGAAATTCGTTTTCTCAGTCTAGGAGTCTAGAAATCTAAATTCAGGGTGTTGGCTCTAGGGGAAGCTCTCTCTCTGCCGGTTCTGGGGGAAGGTCCTTGCCTTTCAGTGTCTTTAGCTCCAGTGTCCGCGGTTGCTTGGTGACCCCCACGTGGCATCTGTCTTCTCCCAATTTGTGTGTTTTTGCTGTTCTTTATACCTCTGAAGTGATTGAGCTTAGAACCCAGCCCACACCGATATGGCCTCATATCCCAAAGGGCATAGCCATCGCTGTCGCATCAACTCTGATACATTGCAGCCCTATACAACAGAGTGATAGGTTTTTCTGGGCTATAACATTTACAGCAGCAGACCCTCAGGTCTTTTGTCCTTCGGTCCAGCTGGTGATTTCGAACTACCGACCTTTGGGTTAGCAACCAAGCACTTAACCACTGGGCTGCCAGGGCTCCTATCCAAAGAGAATGGAAGTTAGGATTTCAATTGACACTTCTAAGAGGAAACAGTTCAATCCTTAACAGGACCCATTCGGTGATCACGGAACAATTACCCATATTGGATCAACGCTTTTGACTTAATTTAAGACAGGAAGTGAAACCTAAGACAGTCATCATGGGGAGGCGGAGCAGTGCTGCAGGTCCTGATGTCTGGTCCCAGGTGTGGTCCTGTAGGGAGGCTGGAGGTGGCCCCAGATCCAACCAATCCACGCTTGGTGGTTGCCAGTGACCTTGAACTCGAAAGGCAACCCGGCTTTCCGCACGAAGCAACAAGCTGCGAGCCAGGGCTGGAGTTTTATGTCCTCTGAAATCCTCCTCCTCAAAATCCTTACAAAGGTAGAGGAGTGGAACAGGATCATTGCCTGAATTCTAAGCTGTTGCTGCCAGTTGGGGTGCAGAACCACCCCTCTGAAGTGGATCACTTTTTGTTTACAATACATCAATCGTCCCAGCGAAATCGTTTGTTATCAGCAGCTCCGCTTTGTTTGCTGTCTGTGAAGCACCCAGGCCCCTTGGAGAGTGGAGAACAATCGTGAACTGTGCAAACCAGGGCTTTAGAAATCGTGGTGCCACTGGCCGTACATCACACTCTGCAGCTTGTAGCAGTGGAGACATGCGAAGGAGAAGCGAAGGTTGTAGTGCAACAACAGAGATGGAAAAATAATCCCCCAAGTCAGGAGGTAAGACTCTTGCTATCAAATCCATAATTAAGCAATAATCCCAAGAAATGCAGTCATTACCAGCAGTTAATGACGACTTTGTTGGTTAACAGCTCAACGTGAAGCTGAAGATTGTTAACACTCCATCAAACTCCTCGTTAAGGGTGCCGAGTTTTTATTTAAATGCACTTGGTTCACAGCTGGAGAGCTGCGGGGGCACCGAGCAATCCCTGATGGCTAATGACTGATTTTTTTCCATCAGTGAGAAGGCCGGGTGCATTCCAATATGTTTGTATAATAGTTGTTAACTGCCGGTGACTGGTGCCACCCCATTTGGGGACTTTATATGACATGGCATTCTATGCCTTTCCCTTCCCTTGGGTTAGAGAGACTTTTTTGTGTTTGCTTTTCACATTGATGTTGGCAAATCCCAACCTCTGTGATCTATCTATGGCATATTTCGATTCTTAAATTCAAAGAATGTTCAAGAAAGTCTCAGCATGTTAAACCAAGCACGGGAAATTGTCATCTGCCAGCATGTTCACCAAAGCCAGGCTGCAGAGAGGGTCTTCATATTTGGAACTTGATTTCAGTACCTTCTAGAACATTCACCTTTGCTCTGGGGGTAGTAAACAGTTGATAAGACTAGCCAAGGAGGAAACTAGTTTACTTCTAGAATTCTGGGCTCGACAGAAATTATTCTTACACAAGCCTGTCGTGGGTGCTCTTCTTGGCAGGAATGAGAAAGGTATGGTGGAGAATGTCACATATTCTTTATTAAAGTCATTAGATATATTGGAGAAAGCCAGGGTCAGAGGGCTGCAAGGAGACGGACTAGGGGAGTGTGTCCTACTCAGATGTTGTAGTTTGTCATGCAGATTTCCCTGCTAAATGATGACAGCTGTTGTTAGGTGCTGTCCAGTTGGTTCCGATTCATAGACACCTTAGGTACAACATAAGGAAACACTGCCCAGTCCTGCACCACCCTCACAATCATTGTTATGTCTGACCCATTGCTGCAACCACTGTGTCGATCTTGCTCTTTGAGGGTCTTCCTCATTTTCCCGGACCCTTTACCAAGCATGACATCATTCTCCAGGGCCTGGTCCCTCCTGATAACATGTCCAAAGTATATGAGATGAAGGCTCCCCATTCTTGCTTCTAAGGAGCATTCTGGCTGTACTTCTTCCAAGACGGATTTGTTCGTTCTTTTGGCAGTCCATGGTATATTCAATATTTTTCGTCAACACTACAATTCAAAGGCATCAATTCTTCTTCAGTCTTCTTTATTCATTGTCCAGCTATTGCATGCATATGAGACGATTGGAAACATCATGGCTTGGGTCAGTGGCATCTTAGCAACACTTTAAAGAGGTTAAGGAAGTGGTTAAGGGGATGGAATTCTCCATTATCTCCCTGAAGTAAAGCAGAGGGTCAGCAAAAAAGAAGAAGGCCCTCTACAAGATGGATTGACACAGTGACTGCAATAATGGGTTCAAACACAGCAATGATTGTGAGAATGGCACGGGACCAAGCAGTGTTTTCTTCTGCTGTACATAGTGTCGCTCTCAGTTGCAACTGACTCAATGACCCCTAACAGCAACAACATTATCTCCAAGGCTGTCCCTGGGAGGTGCAAAGATTTAGGTGCTTGACTACTAATAGAAAGGTTGACCGAACTCATCCAGAGGCACCTTGGAAGGAAGACCTGGATATCCGATTCCAAAAGGTCACAGCCGTGAAAACCCTTTGGAGTGCAATTCTACTCTGCAACACCTGGGGCCACCTAGAGTTGGTTACTATGAGTGGTTATTATTTCCACAGAACTACAAAACTTCTTACTCCTTCTTGTTACTGGAAGAAAAAGTTTAATTGAGGAGACCCACTTGCAGATGTTTGGTTGGTGGCTGGCTCTGTCAGGGTGTTTACAGCCACCTACATTGAGTCAAGGCAACATTGTTGCCTCAACCTGCTAGGTGACTGTCCTGAGAACCCATTTCTTTGTCCTGTCTGTCTGGGAGATCCAGAACTCATTATCACATTAATGTCAGGATGGGGCTGCTTGGACCTCTGCGTTTTGTCTGTGGAAGGGCTTCCCGGGGCGTGCAGAGGAGCGCGCGCAGTCTTTGGAACAGGCGGCATTCAGAGCACGGTGCAGATGGGCCCGGGTGCTTTGTTCCTCTCGGCCTGGGAGGCTGTTATGGGAAGCAGCCAACCTGCGTCTGTCACGGCGAACATGGTCACGCCATTGTGTGCTTTTAATTGTTACTATGTACATGGAATCCAAAAGGTCGCTCTGGATATTGAGTACAAGTGCAGAGAGCCCTCGGCCAGACCAAACAGATGTCCTGTGGTGCTCTCATATTCAGCTCCAGTCACCTTTGCTCAAAGAAGGATCCTTCTGACAGAGCAATTAAAAAGTATGATTTATTTACAAAACAGTCTGTAAAGGCGCAGCAGAGTGATCTGTCTCTGGCCGTTTCCCATGTGGCTGTCTTAACAGGTTCTTCCACAATGAAGCAATTATTTCTGCCCCCGTGATAGGAAGGCGGGAGGAAGGCTAATTAAAAAACTGACCACTGCATCACGGGAAAAGACAGAGTCAAGGGCCAAATGGCATTTGATATTTCTGAAGTTATATTTTCCCTGATCAAATGATTAAGCACATGTTATACAACCATGTGGGCCACCGTACCTGGTCTTATTTATGCAGTGAGACCTTGATCCACTGGGCCAGACAGCCCATCGAAAACGTTTCCTGGGTATGTCATTTTGTGATAACAACGATGCTGTTAAAAAGTCACAGCGTATATTTTTATGACGTCAGTATCAAAATTGGTTTCTTATTTAGGTTAGACAGAAAGCACATTTTTATTTTTGTTCATGGTTTTTTTTTCCAAAAAAGAAGCTGATTTAAAGTAAATATTTTTAAATAAAACAGGGGCAATCAAGATCAGGGTCAGTCTTAGATGTCTACCCAAGATCCACTCCTGCCTGGTTCATCCTTTTAACGTGTTTAACATGTTTGTTCCCACTTCCTGTTTCCGGCATGTGTCTTGCCCTTGCATCCCCAGAAAACTCCAAAGTCAGCACTTTACCAATTCACCGACCAGGGCTTTCTTCTGGACACAGGTGGATATGTATCTTTTTCATGGAGCCTCTGATTAATCAGGCTGCCTACCAATAACTCACTTCTTATTGAATCTTTTCATAGTTGGTATCAATGTATGCCATGTCACAAAGAATATATTCAGCTGTAAAAATATATTCAGCTGTGAGACAGAGGTGTCCAAGGAGGAAGGAGAATCGAGATCAACAGCCCAAGGCTGATTCCTATGAGATGGAGGTCAGACATGAATTCTCTCCCTGCCATCTTTACCAATTCTGCCACCAACCGTCGTTCCCACGGCACTCTTCTCTCATGGATTTGATTATGCATTGCAATGGCCACAAAGAACTCACAGACCATACTCACAGTTACAATGTTTATTAGAGAAATAACAGGTTACAATTCAGGACCAGAAACAACTCAAGATACAGTTCTTTGGTCAGGATGGCCTCTTCTCAGTCATGCACACAGGCAGATCTCCCCTGACTCTCGGCCTCTTGGCACCTTGGCCAGGCCTCTGCTCTGCTAGGGCAAGTGTTACAGGATTTTTTCACTCTACCAATAAGTGCCCAGAGTCAACCCACTCAGCCCATAAGCCTTGGCCAGAAGGTGCTAAGCTGTCTTACTCCATGGGTCAAAAAGTCTAGTTCTGTGGACAAGTGCCTGGAGACAACCCATTCTGCCAGCAAGCCTCCTTCTAAAGGTGCTCACTTTTCTCATTCCACCACAGCATCTCCTGCAGGTCTCCTGGTTCCACTGCTCCTGCTGCCACCATTTCTCTGCTGCTGCTTCTCACTGTCTCTTGCCATCTCCAGTGTTGCTTCTCTTTCTGTATCCTGGGTCTAGGAGATTCTCAGCGCAGGGATCCCGCGTCTGAAGGACATACTCCACTCCCAGCTCTTCTTCTTGGTGTTAGTGAGGTCCCCCCTTCTGCCTCTGGAATGGCTCATTTTAAGCCTAGCAAGATCGTAAAACTGACCTATCACCTCATTAGGATTCCATATACCTTATTTGCATAGCCCCACCCCCACAAGTGTTCCATGTACCTTATTTGCATTAGCAGCAAACTGTCCAATCACCTCGCTGTACCACAAACACCTTATTGACCCAGTGGCTAAGAGTTCAGCTGCCAGCCTAAAGGTCGGCAGTTCAAATCCACTAGCCTCTCTTTGGAAACACTATGGGGTATTTCTACTCTGTCCCATAGGTCGCTATGAGTTGGAATCAATTTGAGAGTGACAGGTTTTTTTTGTTTGTTTGTTTTTGGATTATTCAATCATTTGTTGGGAGTTAAAAGACCATGGTGAGAAAGGCCATATAAAAGTGATCCATCATACCACAACAGCCCTTCGGTTACTTCATGGAAATATACTTTTCTTCTTCCACTGACAGTGAAAGAGAGAATGCCTTCCACTGTTCCTAATGCTCTCTCGGTATTCGTGTAGAATTCTGCATCAAACAGATGGTGGACACTCAGCCTTGAGCAAAAGCTCATCACACATTTCTTTTAACTAGAGATGAATTTAGCATTAGTTCAAACTGCTTCACCTCTAAAACATTTAGACCTGAAGTCCCACTCTCTTCACATGACCTCACATTCTTTAATCTCCCCTGCAAGACATCAGGAGCAAAAGATGTGGAATTAAACATACTTCCTCCACTTTCCGAAGACTGTCTATTGATTGTCAGACTAGAGGGCAGATTTGAAACATTCTTAGACTTCAACTTGGTTAAGACCTCTTTTTCATTTCATTTTTATTTCATTCACATCTGACGTCTACTACAGCAACCTCTGGTTGGAACTTCTGGCGTCATGGTCGGTCCTCAGAGAGCTCATAGTCTAAAGAAGCAACACACTCAGACTCTGTAATTGCTGCTGCCTTGGAGGGAAAATTGATCCTGCTCCTGTGAAATCATAACCTGCTCAAACAAATCCTTGTCCTCTTCCAAACTTCCCCCCGATCTTCCCCTCAGTGATGCCCCAGTTTCCACTTACCCTGACTGCATCGTACTCTATACACAACTTATGCTTCTCTTACCAGTGCTTCTTGGAGAGATCGATCCACTTCTTTGTACTCCTTAATATCTAGGCATCTGAAAGAGCCCCCAGTGGACACTTAGCTCCTCTGCACCCTCCTGACATTGCCTTCTGCCCCCAGTTTTACCTCTCAGAGTCCCCCGATGTGAATTCATGGGCCTCCTCACATAGGATATCCTCCCTGACTTCTAGCCCAAGTTATTGAAATAGACAGGCCAGGGCTTCCCAAACTCCGGGCAGTGTTTTCAAACTATGTGTGTTTACCAAGGGCATTTTACTTTCATTTTGTCACATTGGCTGACAGTGGGATACCTCTGTGAAAGAGCTCCCTCATTCCCCCTTCATCATACCCTCTCCTGACTCTCCAAGGTACCTCTGTCTGTTCCTGCATCATCTTCTTCTCCCCACCCATGTAAAACCTGTCCTTGGCTCTTCTTCTTCTCTCTGCCCAATGTATACCTTGGATCTTCACTTCTGTCTTCTGCTGCAATGTCTATATGAAGAGCTTTCAAGTGAACAACTCCTCTCAAGCTACATGTGTGAATTTCCAGGTGCCAGCTGGACCTTCCCAGAGTCTCAGAACCCCAAATAGATTGTTTCTACAACTGTACCAAGACTCTTCTCTTCCTCTTGAGTCTTCTTTTCCGTTACTGATGCCCATACCCTTCACTCACCTATGAACAAAACTCTAGGTCACCTTTGATTTTTTTTTTTTCTTCCTTTCCTCTTGTGTCTAATGAGTAACATACTAGGTTGTTTCTCCTTCCAGATTTCTCTCCAATGTCCTTCCTGATCTCTATATTGTAATAAAACTAATATTGTCTCTTGTTTGAAAAGTAGCAGTAGCCTCCCAACTGGTCATCTAGCCTCATCACAACTCATTCATTCATTTACAGCTTCATTCCATCATTGGTGTTTTTGTGCCTCTTGATAGGTGCTGTCATAGAGCAAGTGGCATGGCACCATGATCACCTTTAAGCTCATGTTCTCTGCTCTTCCCCCTATTTTATATACTGGCATTCATTAATTCAATCAATTTTTATCACATGTTCCCTCCTACCAGGTATGGTGCCATTTGCCAAAAATATAGAAGAACAGAACAGGGAAAGGTCCTGCCCTCATGGAGCTTTTACTCTCATTAAGGGAGAGTGATAGTTAATGTTATGTGTTGACTTGGGTAGGCTATGATTCTCAGTGGTATGACAGACACTAGGCTATTCCTTATTGTTGTTGTTGTTAGGTGCCATCAAATCAGTTCTGACTCATAGCCACCCTATGTACAACAGAACGAAACACTGCCCAGTCCTACACCTTCCTCAAAATTGTTGCCATGCATGTGCTCATTGTTGCAGCCACTGTGTCAGCCCATCTCATTGAAGCTCTTTTTCATTGACCCTGTATCCATTTTGATCAAACATATAATCACTGCATCTTGATTGCATGTTTGATCAATTTTGGACTGCAGAAGTTGGTAAACTTTCTTCATCTTTGGCTTTAGCAGTTGGTGTGTAAATTTGGATAATAGTCCTATTAACTAGTTTTCTTTGTAGGCATATGGATATTATCCTTTCACTGACAGCTTTGTACTTCAGAACAGGTCTTGATTTTTTATTTTTATTTTTTTGTCTATGAATGCCTTTTGGTTAGCAGCCTGAGCTCTTAACCACTTCACCACCAGGGCTCCAAAGCATGGCATGAGCCAATTGCCTGCAATAGTGTGCAAATGTATCACAAAAGTCTGCAGTGAAATTTTATCATTTCTCCGTGAAACTAAAAAGTCTCATCTCTCTGTTATCAGCTCCCCCACCTCAGGAAGAACACACTCACCCAGGAAGAATGGGATAATTGGAGGTTCAGAGGCCCCTGGGATCGGCAAAGCTAGTGGTCTGAGCTAATGTCTATAAACAGCTAGCACAATCCTGTGCACACACAGAGCCTGCATGAATGGTGGGCAGGCCCAGATAAGGCTGCTGGATGCATTGTTGAGGCCCAGGGCTGGTCTTCTCTTCTTATAGTATAGCATACCCTCAAACCAGAGCTAAACGGATAAAGTTGGCTAATTTCTTGTCTCTGGAAGCCACATTACAATACACAGCCCTACCAAGGTTATGACTTCATCAAAAAAAAAAAAAAAACTGTAATATTCCAAGAATTAAGAAGGCTGTTGCTAACAGCGAACAGTAGTTGTTCTTAGGTGCCATCAAGTTGGTTACCAATCATATTGACCCTGTGTACAACAGAAGAAAACACTGCCCAGTCCTGCACCATCATCGTGATCATTGTTATGATTGGGTCCATTGATGCAGCCCTGTGTTAATCTGTTTTTTGAGAGTCCTTCTTTCTTTCCATGAACTTCTACTTTACCAAGCATGATGCCCTTCTCCAGGGACTGATCCATTCTGATAACATGTCCAAAGTATGTGAGACTTGGTCTCACCATCCTTGTTTCTAAGGAGCGTTCTGGCTGCATTTCCTTCAAGAGAGATTTGTTCCTACTTTTGGAAGTCAACAGTATATTCAATTTTCTTTACCAACAACATAATTCAAAGGCATCAATTCTTCTTCAGTCTTCTTTATTCATTGTCCAGCATTCACACACGTATGATGCCACTGAAAAATTACGGCTTGAGTCAGGCTTTAGTCCTTTGCTTTTTAACACCTTAAAGAGATCTTTTACAGCAGATTTGCCCAATGCAATGCATTGTTTAATTTCTTGACTGCTGCTTCCTTGAGTGTTGATTGTGGATCCAAGTAAAACAAAATCCTTGACAACTTCAATCTTTTCTCTGTTTATCATGGTGTTGCTTATCGGTGCAGTTGTGAAGATTTTTGTTTTATGTTGAGGTGTAATCCATACTGAAGGCTGTGGTCTTTAATCTTCATCATAAGTGCTTCAAGTCCTCTTCACTTTCAGCAAGCAAGGTTGTGTCATCTGCATAACGCAGGTTGCTTATGGGTCTTCCTCCAATCTTGATGCCGTATCCTTCATCATAAAGAAAAGAAAAGAAATTGAAATTGAAGTTGTCAAGGATATCATTTTACTTGGATCCACAATCAACACCCATGTATAGAGCAGTCAAGAAATCAAATGATGTATTGCATTGGGTAAATCTGCTGCAAAAGAACTCTTTAATATGTTAAAAAGCAAAGATGTCATTTTAAGGACTAAGGTGCACCTGATCCAAGCCATTGTGTTTTCAGTTGCCTCATATGCAAACGAAAGCTGGACAATGAATAAGGAAGACTGAAGAAGAGTTGACGCCGTTGAATTATGGTGTTGGTGAAGAATATTGAATATACCATGGACTGCCAGAAGAAGGAACAAATCTGTCTTGGAAGCAGTGCATCTGGAATTCTCCTTAGGAGCAAGGATGGTGAGATTTTGTCTCACAAACTTTGGAAATGTAGTCAGGAGGGATCATCAGTCCCTGGAGAAGGACATCATCCTTGGTAAATATAATGGATTGAATTGTGTCCCCCCAAAATATGTGTCAGTTTGGTTAGGCCATGTGTGGTTGTCCTCCATTTTGTGATTTACCTATGTATTATAAATCATAATCTCTGCCTATGGTTACAGAAGATTAGTGTGTCATGTAACACTCTTGCTCAGGCTACATCCCTGATCCAATGTAAAAAGATTTTCCCTGGCATGTGGCCTGTACCACCTTTTATTTCTCAAGAGAAAAAAAGGAAAGAGAAGCACGCAGAGAGTTGGGAACCTCATACCACCAAGAAAGAAGAAGCACCAGGAAAAAGATGCAAGCAAAGAGTGGGGACCTCTTACCACCAAGAAAGGAGCACCAGGAGCAGAGTGCATCCTTTAGACCTGGGGTCCCTGAATGAAGAAGCTCCTCGTCTGGGGGAACACTGATGAGAAGGCTGACAGAGAGAGAAAGCCTTCCCCTGAAGCCAATGCCGTGAATTTGGACTTGTAACCTACTAGACTGTGAGAAAATAAATTTCTGTTTGTTAAAGCCATCCCTTGTGGTATTTCTGTTATGGCAGCACTAGATGACTAAGACGATAAAGTAGAGGGTCAGCGAAAAAGATGAAGTCTTCAACAAAATGGATTGACATAGCGGCTGCAACAGTAGGTTCAAGGTTAACAATGATCGTAAGGATAGGGCAGGATAGGACAGTGTTTCATTCTGTTGTACATATGGTCGCTAAGGATTAGAAAGGACTTGAGGGCACCTAACAACAACAACAAAAATTATTTTTCTTATTATTCATTTTGGAGCCCTAGTGTTGCAGTGTTTAAGCATTTGTCTGCTAACCAAAATGTTGGCTGTTCAAATCTGCCAAAACGCTCCTTGGAAACCCTATGGGGTAGTTCTACTCTCTCCTATATAGTCACTATGAATGGGAGTGAACTTGATGGCAACTTTTTTTGTTGTTGTTGTTATTCATTTTAAGACCTATTCCATGTATTTTGTTTGGGGCTCTAGGTTGTTTTTTTTGTTTGTTTTTTTGTTTGCTTGCTTGTTTTCTATGTTTATTTTGTGTGTATGTATGTTTGTGTAAATAAGCAATGCTTGAAAACATGGGGAAATGATCTCTTTTAAAAAGTTCTTGTTTTTAGGTGATTTGAACAATTTTAAATGAGCTCAGTAAAGGAGGATCCCTGGCGGCTCAGTGGTTAAGAGTTCAGGCTGGTAACCAAAAGGTCAGCAGTTCAAGTCCACCAGCTGTTCCTTAGAAACCCTAAGGGACAGTTCTACTCCCTCCTACAGGGTCCCTATGAGTAGGAATCAACTCGATGACCATGCTTTTTTTTTTTTTCCCCTTCACTAAAGGAACTCTGCTTTTGGGCCCTTTTATGGTTTGGCTTCAAGAATTCCCAACTCTGTGTTGAAGTAGACATTCCACCAATATTATAGTCAAAGTTGTTGTTAGCTGCTGTTGAGTAGGCTATGACTCATCTCTACGGGTCAGTTCTACTCTGTCCTATAGGGTCGCTATAAGTCCGAATCGACTAGACAGCAATGGATTTTGCTTTATTTTAGGCTATGACTCATGGCCACCTTATGTATAACAGAACAGAACCAGTCCTGTATCACCTTCATGTTTGTTGGACTGTTTGACCCCATTGTTGCAGCCACTGTGTCAATCCATCTCATGAAGGGTTTCCCTTTTTTCTCTGGCCCTCTACTTTGCCAACCATGATATCCTTATCTAGTGATTGGTCTTTCATGATGACATATCCGAAAGTGAGTTGAAACCTCATATTTCTCATTTTCAAGGAACATCCATTTTCTTTTTTTTTTTTTCTAATAGTCACATAAAGCCAGGGAGTTGAAAATGAATATCCAATTATTTTTCCTAAGATAGATGCTAACACAGTAAACTAAATGTAATAAACATATTAACATTGTGGAACACAGCTCCCAAAACCCAAACATGAGATTTCTTTGTTCAACAATTATATCCAGTTCACCATTGTCCAAGAAAAAGATATCTAAGTACTAAATTATGTTATTACCATTCAATCCCAAATCAGATTTCTGGGGCAAAGAATTGGTGAATCAGAATACAAATTTCTCCAGTGAGAATTTAATAATCTTAGAATTATGCATTGATACCCCCCACCACACAGACTTTATTGCTAAGCTAGTCACATTATTAAAACGTCATAGTCCACCGTTGTTTTCCATTCCCTCATCTATCCAGTCTTTCAATTCAAAGGTGGATCCATGCCCGCATACTCATCATCATTATATTTTATTGAATTCCCCCCTCCCCTTGATTTTCTGCTCACTCCACCAGCCTCGGTGGGCTCGTCTCTCCACAAAATCAAACAGCTGTATCAAAAACAGAGGAAGTCTGCATGGGCAGAATATATCAATTAAAAAGTGTGAGTTAAATAAGAAGAGTCTTTCATGTGCTGCGTGTGTCCCTGAGCTAGATTAGTGTAGCTGGAGGCAGGTTGTGCAGCCAGCCCATCGCCTGAGGAATGTTTGTAGGCAGCTCTCATTTGCAAGAACAGTGCACTTGAAAAGCTATGCCTTCATGGCCACAACAAAACACCTGCTTGAAGTGGAGACAAAATGGCAAGCTGGAGCAAGTTCAAAAGAACAGAGTGACAATCACAGAGTGGCCAGCAACAACGCGGCGGCCACCCAGGGCTGACAGCCTTTGTCCAAGGCTGCTTAATCAGGGTTGGGCCTGGCTGGGCTGAGGTCTTCCAGTGATTTCTATGGAGCATTGACCTTTTCTGTAGAATCCAGACCCAATCATAACGGGTTGAAATGATTTGTCAGGTCCAACTCAGACACAGTAAACCACATATTCCAAGACGCATAGTGGAAAGGGTTCTGTTGCCTGGGGACAATCCAATTGACCTATTTCTGGTGATTTCTCTTCATTCCTGCCCATGCCTGGAGGTGGCTGGACAGCTCTCATAGACCCCAGGGGCCTGCCAGGGAGTTCTGGACAGCTTGATGGGAAAGTTCTTTCTGCAAAATTTTACTTGAAAAGCCAGAATTTAAACTACTATTACTATTCAAACTGTGGTAATACCCAGAACTGCCTGGGAGATCTGTGGAATCTAGGTCAAAGAGGTGGTAACGTTTATAAGAAGAATAAACACACCATGCCATAATGAGAGTGGACGCTTTATTTATGCCCCTATTTAAAAGTCAGGAAAGGAAAACCAGAAAGTGAAGGAAAGGTAAAGAAGTAGAAGTTGGGTCCAAGGGCGGGAAAGAAGGGAGCAACCCCCATGGGGAGCTCTGTCTACTCTGTAATTTGCCCAGCACTAGCCCTGCCCCTTTCCCTCTCCCTCTAGAGACGCATCCCTGTTGCCAGCCTGGCCTCTGGGAGGGCAAGAGGCGGCTGTCAGTGCACCGAGGTCATGAGAGAGTCCTGCAGAGACATGTCCAGACAGAAACGTGACTCCTCCTCAACTGGAAATACCTGGGCAGGCCAGAGAGTTTTTGGCAAGCAGCCAGGGCAGGCCCACTGTAAGGGAAAGGGGAGAGGAGGACCCCTGGCTGCCGAGGCATTCTGTTTGAGCGTGTAGGGAGTGTGTGGTTTCAATTCTATCCTGAGATTTTTAGCACCTCATCATGTCTGTTATGGATTGAATTGTGTCCCACCAGAACATGCCAAAATCCTAACTTCTTCATCTATAAATATGAACCTGTTTGGAAATAAGGGTTTTTATTTTGTTATGTCAATGAGGCAATATCAGTGTAGGGTTGCTTCTAAACTTAATCACTTCCGAATTATAAAAAGAGCCGAATGGACAAAGATACACACAGAGGAAAGAGAAGACAGATGACACAGACGGACGCATCTGCAGGGACTGCTGGCAGCTACTAGAAGCTGAAGGAGCCTTGAGGTGGCAATACTTAGGAACTCGGCTGCTAAGTGAAAGGTCAGCGGTTCAAACCCACCAGTGGCTGCACGGCGGAAAAGACCTAGCAATCTGGTCCCACGAAGATTATAGCCTAGGAAACCCTGTGGGGTAGTTTTATTCTGTCCCTCAACATAAACGACTTACTGTGTATGCCTCTTATTTTTGCAAGTATCTTTACATCCTTGGAAGGAGATGAGGATGCGAATTATAAAAACTAAGCATTTTCATCTCTGTTTGCATGAGACTTGTGTGCTTGTCTCAATGCTCAGCTGTGGCTTCATAGACTACTTGGCACGGAAAGGAGGGCGGGAGTCAGAATGGGGTTCAATCTGAACCCACACTCATCCTACCTGTGCCTATTTTCTGGGTTGCAGCTTCCCCATGCGTAAGACCACATATGTGAAGTTATCAAAACATAGACCTATGACAAAATGTTTGAATGTATTAATTTCCTAGAGCCACTGTAACAAAGCACCACAAACTACCCACCCTAAAAAAAGTAAAACACAGATGATTATTTTCTGGAGAATAAAAGCCTGAAATCAAGATGTCAGCAGGTCTGTGCTGCCTCTGAAGTGTCTAAGGGAGACCCCTTCCCCACCTCCTCCAGCTTCTGGTGCCTCTAGCTGTCCTTTGGCTTGTGGTCGCATGACTCCAACCTCTGCGTCCATCTTCACGTGGCATCTTCTCTCTGTCCTTTTCCCTATCCTCATAAGCCATTCTTTCTGCATCTTTCTCTGTCTCTTCTATTCTTTTAAGGACAATCACTCGTAAGGAATTAGGACCCACCCTACTCTAGTACGACCTCATGTTAACTAGTAATATTTTTAAGATGCTATTTCCAATCAAGGTCAAATTCGCAGGTACTCGAGGGACCCTGGTGGTGCGGTGGTTAAGCATTTGGCTGCTAATGCAAAGCTGGCTGTTCAAATGCACCAGTCGCTCCTTGGAAACCCCATGGGGCAGCTCTGTTCTGTCCCGTAGGGCTGCTATGAGTCGGCCTTGACTTGATGACAATGGGTTTGGTTTTTGTTTTTTGGAGGGCCCCTGGGTGATGCAAATGGTTAAGCACTTGGTTACTAAAATGTTGGAGGCTCAAGTCCAACCACACGTACCTCGAAAGAAAGGCCTGGCAATCTACTTCTGAAATACCTGCCTTGAAAACTCTACGGAGCACATATCTACTCTGACACACTTGGGGTTGCCGTGAGTTGGACTTGACTCGGTAGCAATTGGGGGAGGGGATCAGGACTTGAACTTGTCTTTTTCGGGAGCAAAAATAAATATATAACAACATAAGTCATTTCTCCCACCATCACCTTTGTCCTTTATTAAACATAAATTTCTTATGTTTTTCATATCCAAGCTCTTCATTTGCCTCCTTCTAAGCAACCCAGTAATGTAACACCATCATTTTTACAGAAGAAAGTCACCGATAAGGTCTGTGGGATTCCCTTCTCACCACTGTGCTGCTGTGAGCCGACCAGTGAGAGAGGCCTGCACATGCGTGGGGAGCCTGGGTTTTCATGCTACCCTGCAGGGACTGTTGCCCAGTGAACTCGAACACGTCCCCTAACCTGGAGCCTCCTCAGTGCCCTCCTCTGTAGACTCAGGGTTGTCGAGAAAATCCTCCTTCTGTGTTATTTGCACTTTTGACATAATAATTCATAATTCAATGACATTTGATAAAAGGAGAGGGGATAACCTGAAAGCAGGAAACTCAGTGGCAAAAAGGAATTCATGCAGATTCTGATTTGCGAAATCCAGTATGTTGACAGAGGTGAGTGGGTTTTAGGTTGGCTCACCCCTCGGCGAGGGCCAGCCAGGCAGCCTGTGCACCTGGAGATGCCAGGGTCACCCAGGGAGCTGAAGACCTCCTCCCCCACCTCTTGCTTTGTCCGTCATCTGAACTTCACGCCTTTGCTTAAAACTCTGACAGCTCTCAAAATGCAGATATCTCTTGGATAAGATTTTGGCATTTTAGCAAAAATGAGCCAACTCCTAAATGTGGTAAAGGCCAGCCTAAAGGTGCGGGTTGCAGTGGAACGTGAGCACAGGGGCCCTGTGTCCCGAGAAAGGAGAGTGACCAGGGTGAGGAATGGGGCATCTGGAGCCACAAGCGCCATCCCACCAACTTCACCATTTTACAAGAGAGAGCTCTGCCTACTGCTCTAACTCCTCTGAGTTCTCCTTAATCCACCAGGTGCAATCTGCAATTTTAAAATAAATTATTCTTTCTCTCAACCAATGAGTGATTCTTGCATGCCTAAGTATTTTGTCAATGCACTTGGCAACAAATGGCTGCATATTAAGCTAATCTGTTTCCCTTACTTGAAAATAAGCTTTGGATTCAGACCATTGAAACTGCTTTTGGGAAAATATGGTAATAGGGGTTTGTGGTAGTGGAAAAGAATTCTCTCCCACTATAGTATAACCCCCCCCCAAAAAAAACCCACTCTCCTCAAGTCAATTCCCACTCATAGTGACCCTACAGGACAGAGTAGAACTGCCCCCTAGAGTTTCCAAGGTGCTCCTGGTGGATTTGAACTGCTGCCCCTAGAGTTTCCAAGGTGCTCCTGGTGGATTTGAACTGCTGACCTTTCGGTTAGCAACTGTAGCACTTAACCACTACACCACCAGGGGTTCCCACTATAGTAAAACCAAAAACCAAACCACTGCCATCCAGCCAATTCCGTCTCATAGCGGCCCTGTAGGACAGGGTAGAACTGCCCCGTAGAGTTTCCAAGGAGCACCTGGTGGATTTTAACTGTCGACCTCTTGGTTAAAAGCTGTAGCTCTTAACCACTATGCCACCAGGGTTTCCTCCCGCTACGGCATAAAGACCTAAATTATGAAAAAAAACTTGGTTTTCATACAGGATAGTTTATGATTCTTATTAATGCTTTTCTTTTTTACTGTGAAAGCCTTTTCCGTATTTTAAGATGTGATGAAACAAGGGCTTCAGCATTCATATCCTTCTCTTGGTGAAAAAAAACTGGGGCATACAGGTACAAACTGAAAACAAGGGCTTCTACATGCCAAGAACCATGTAGTCCTCCCAGACCAGTCACGTCCCCAGAAGAGAATAAGACACTAACCTGAATATGAAAGGGTGGAGAAGAGGAAGAAGGCTTAGGCATGGCAGGGGATCAAGGAAAAAGGGATCTTCCAGAAAAAAATAAAGTAACCAATTAGAGCTTTCAAGAAGAAAAATTAATTTTCCTTCTTCAGACATACTTTTCTGAAAGCCTTTTTATTTTTTTTCTTGACCATGTTTTATCTTGGAATTTCCAATGGCAGGGTAGCCACTGGGACACATACAGGTCTATACAGACAATTTTAGCTAAGAATTAAGCAGAAGACCATCTTGCCTAGGATTAGCCCGAGGTGTTTTTGTGTACCTGTGTGTGTGTGTGTGTGTGTGTTTGTGACTGTGCGTGTGTGTGTTTTTGTGAGTGTGTGCATGTGCATGGATGTGTATGTATGCTTGTGTATGCATGTGTGTCTCTGTGTGTGCATACATATGTGTGTCGTGTGTGAAAGTGTGGGTATGTACACCTGCATGTGCGTGCGTGCATGCATGTGTGTATGCATGTATATTTATATTAAGTGTCACAACTATGTTTAACCTCCTGCGCATGTGTCAAAGGCAGAGCCCTGCACATGCTCTTTGAGAAATTTTGCTCTAAGAGACACCAACTCCACGTTTTTCTTCTGGGAAGTCCCTGGTGGGATGGAAAGAATATGTGACTAGGCACCTGTAGATGTGAGTTCTAGCCCCATACCGGTGAATGGTCAGCTACGTGAAACCTCGTATGTCACTTTTATGCTCATTTTCCTTACCTACAAAATAATGGACTTGAACTTAATGGCTCTGGACATCAGAGGACATGGAGAGGCCAATGATTAATTCCTGTATGAGTTTAGAGATCATCCTGATAAATCTATCACTAGCCAACCAGTCTCCTGGTGGAATCTGCAGGGATGGGAGAAGACGCCTGCTAGCCTGATGCCTGGAGCTGCCCCAGCTGGAAGAAGGCGCACACGAGCCACCTGGAAACCAGGAGGAGAAGAAGTACTACAACTCTTGGAGCCAGCTGGGAATGGGATGAAATGCAGAACATGGCCAGATGTCTAAACGGAGGGAAGAAGTGTTATTACAAGATGCTTACGTTGAAATAATGAGATGTGTCTCCATTATCAGAGGGGCATGGCTACATGGTACGAAGGGGATACTGCATTCCTGAAATTTGGAATAACATAGAACTAGGTTACACAATTTTTGACAAAACTTAGAGTTTTTGTTTGTTTGTTTAATAGACTATTTTTTTAGAGCAGTTTTAAGTTTACAGAGAAAGTGTGCAGAAAGTACAGAGCTTTCGCATATGCCCTTTCTCCCCTGGCACACTGTTATTCCCCTTAATAACAACTTGCATGCCTGCGATACATTTGTTATAATTAATGAACCAATATTGACACGCTCTTATTATGTAAAGTTCACACTTTACAATAGGGGCGCTTCTTGCTTTTAAAATATGGATGGTGTTATCTCCCTTGAAGGGTCTTTTATAGAAATTAATTAAAACAATGGATGTATCAAGAAAATATCCAGCACATTGTATGTTCTCAATAAATGATGATTATCAAGGCAATGGTGATAGTGTATAAGTCAGCTACTGTGTAACAAACATCCCCAACCCAGGGGCTTCAAGCAGTAGGTGTTTATCATGGCCCAAGAGCATACAGGTCAGCTGGGCTCACTCATGTCTCTGTGATTAGCTGCAGTTCAGCTGGAGGTCGACTAGTCCTGAGTAACCTTGGCAAAGGGCTGACATGAAAGGCCTCTCTCAGGTGATCTCTCATCTCCATCAGGTTATCATGGGTTTGCTCTTACAATGGTGCTATCAGGGCTCCAGGAGAGAGAAAGAGCGAAAGGTGATAGAGATAGAGGGTAATAGAAATAGAGGTAGAGATGAGATAGAGGCAGAGATAGAATTAGAGACAGAGGCAGAAGGGTCATTAACAGCCTGGGCTCAGAACTGCTACAAGATATTTCCGCTACATGGTATTGGACAAAGCAGGTCGCAAAGTCAGCCTAATTCAAGGGCGGGGACATAGATTCTACCTTGTAATAGTATATGGAGAGTAACATGGCAAAGGCCATGGGCACAGAAAGAATGAGGGTGAGACCATTTTTTCTAGTCATTCAGTGATAAAAACATGCAAGTTTCCTGAAATGCCATTTGTTAATAAGTCAAGGCAGGAGCCTTGAGTGAGTCAGTAATGCTGCTGAGTACTACTTGTAAAAAGTGTGGCCCTCAGATTTCAGATATGCAGGTTGCTCTTTGCCTCAGACTTGTTCCCATCTTTGACCTTTAAATATGACATTGATACAACTATAAAGTAATAGTGTTTTTACTTTATCAACGGATTGTATGTAGTAATGACATCAGTGTAAGGGTCTGTGCTATTGAAAACCGTGTCAGAAAAGCATGGACATTGTTCTGTAAATATCACTCTATCACGAACCACATGTGTGTCTGCTGATTTATTTTTGAAATATTATATTGTGTTTCTGCTATTTAAGTTGGCTATTATGAGAGTGAAGAAGCCCTGATGGTGCAGTGCTTAAATGCTCAGATGCTAACCAAAAGTTCTCTAGTTCAAATACAACAGCCTCTCCACAGAAGAAAGACGAGGCAGTCTGCTTCTGTAAATATTACAGCCTTGGAGACCATATAGGGCAGTTCTACTCTGTCACATTGAGTCTCTATGAGTCTGAATGGACTTGGTGACACCCAACAACAGCAATATTATGACAGTGAAGTCCCTGAGTGGTACAAAGAGTTAACGAGTTCAGCTGTTACCTAGAAGGTTGGAGGTTCCAGTCCACCCAGGGGCACCTTGGAAGAAAGTCCTGGCAATCAACTTAAAAAAAAAAAGTCATTGAAAGCTCTGTGGAACATCCAGGTCTATTCTCATACGCATGGGGTCACCATAAGTTGGAATTGACTTGAAGGCAACTTGTTGGTGTTATGAGAGCAAGAAAAAAACATTTACACAACAATGTTCAGCATGATTTAGGTCTGAGAGGTGGCTTTTTCGAGATGATATTAAGTTTTATTGAATTTTATGCATCTTACAAAAAGAAGCCCCGGTTGTTCAATGGTTAAGTGCTAGGCTGCTAACCAAAAGGTTGGCAGTTTGAAAACACCCAGGGATTTCACAGGAGAAAGATCTGGTGACCTGTTCCTGTGAAGATCACATCCTAAAAAACTCTCTGGGGCAGTTCTCCTCTGTCACATGGGGTCACTGTAAGTTTAAATAGACTTGCTGCCCCATAGGGTTTCCCAAGAGCACTTGGTGGATTTGAACTGCCCAACTTTTGGTTAGCAGGCACATCTCTTAACCATTATGCCACCAGGGTTTGTGAGAGCTCTTAACAATAGCAAAAACAACATGCATTTTACAGTTTAGCAAAGGCTCAAATAATTATTGGAAACCCTGCACGATCAATCCCGATATGAAGGCAAATGAGGAATCCACAGGCCAGTTGTTTCCTCCTCTGCTGTCCATACAACATGAATGGACAATGTAGGAAGGAATGCTGCGGGTGAGCTTTGGAATCCAGTGCACATCGCCACGTGGGCTCCTCTCCAGGGCACCAGCTTTGCTCCCCAGCTCCCCCTCAGCTCTGAGTCTGGCAGGGAAGCATTTTGCAACATGCTTCAAAACTGGGGCTCTGCTTTGTCTTCGCCACCCTTTAAACAGGCAATATTTTGAAGCGGTTTTGTAGATGTGTTTCTAAAACTTCAGAGCCTGCAGACAATGGAGCATACACAACTGTCTCAAATATCTTCAGAAATAATTTAACTCTCTTGTCAGTGCTGACTGACAGCTCTAATAAATCCCGACATTCTGAGCAGGCTTGCGTTTCACGTGTGCTTGCTCCCCTCTTGTGCACGGAGCAGAACATTATTGTCAAATGCATAAAATAACATTAGGAATGCAATCTCCATGTAGCCCATGGTAATGTGTTATTTAAAACTTATGAACCCAAATGAGGGCTTATTTTCTTCAAATTGAAATTTATAGTTTCATTTTAGAGTGTGAACTTGCATATGGATGGGGTTGAAGCATACTATTAGGAAATGGTTATGGGAAAACAAAGCAAGAAAGGGCAGGCAGAGCGCAGCGATTATGGAAATGCGTGGACTTTTGGTAGAAAACGGATCCTGTTCCTGGTACCGAGGGTAGACACACAGCATGTTCCGTCCAGGTGATATGAGGCCCCAGGTTAGAATTTTATTATTTTATTTGTCTTTGCACTCTGTGATTTAAGTGCAAAGAATAGAGAAACCATTGGTCACTGTCCTTTACATCCTTTAGGTCATTAAGCAGATCACAAAGACCAGAGGAGTTATCTTTGGAATACGATGTCCCTCTATTGGTCCAGCCTATGATTGATAGCTTTGTCCATCACCTTGGGAAAACTGAGATGATATTTTTTACTGCAGTTGAAACTCAGCTCAATTCACCTAACAAGCACTAAGAACCAGGTCCTGTTAATGGGCCAGAGGATTAAATCCAGCAGAGTAAACTTTAAGAGGCTTGCGATCCAGGAGAAGATACATATGACAGGGCAACGTGGCTTTAGATGCACTGTGAAAATGTCACTGTGCAGCATGTTTAACAGCTTGTAAAATAGAACAATGAAACACTACATAACAATTACAACCTAAAAAAAGGGACAATTTTGTAATTAAATTAAATTAGGTATAATAATAATAAATTTAGGAGTTCTTGAGTATTTTTGAAATTCTCAATTCTATTTTCTAGAGAAGTCTTTCACTTCCTCACCCCTCTCCAGTACAAGGAGAGCAATCCCCCAAATGTCATTGCCAACTGAGTTTCCATCAAGTGTTTTTATTCTGCTTCTGACATTGGTCTGGAAGAAATGGTGATACCTTGACCTGTTTTTCCTCTATGCAGTTGTATGTGCTTTTTTGATTTAGTTGAAACTCAACCAGCCTAGTAAAGGCTTTGGATATAGCAATGATCCTAGATAGAGCTGTTGTTAGCTGCCTTTGAGTTGATCTCAAGTCATGGCAATCCCATGCACAATGGAACAAAATGCTGCCTTGTTCCATGCCATCTCCATGATACTTTGCAATTGGATGGACAGTGTTCCATTATGACCCATAGGATTTTTATTGGCTGATTGGTAGATCACCAGGCCTTTCTTCCTCAGCTGTATAGTCTGGAAGCTCTGCTGAAACCTGTTCAGCATCATAGCAACAAGCAAGACTCCACTCACAGATGGATGGCGGCCATGCTTGAGATGCATTGGCTGGGAATGGAACTCAGGTATTCTATATGGAAGGTAAGAATTCTGCTGAACCATCACTAGCCTCAATGCTTATTATCCTGTGTAGTGTCATGGCTAGAGTACAGCATCAAGGAAATACCATCAATAATGGCCTCAGTTTAAGACTATGGCCAATGGTCAAAGAAACAAAAGAGAATTTGCAAGTGTTTGTTATAGAAATCAAGGGTGGGGAGCCACGGTGAGAACACTGCTCAAGGGTTGTAGCCTGCTGGAATAGTTCCCCACTTGTTTCACCCTGGTGTGTTGGGTGGCCAGGTTGGTTCTTTTCCCCACTGAGTTCTTCTTTTTCACATCAATTCATGTTCTCTGCTCTTCTCTGTTGAACAAAGCCAAGAACTAATGGCTGCATGATATAGTAAAGTGTGATCATCTAAAGTACATTATTACACGTATGTGAGGAACTAAAAGTAACAAGAAATGGCCCAAGTCTCCCAAGTAGAAAGTGTCAGCACTGGGATTTGAATAAAGATGGTGGAGCTCCAAGGCTAGTACATCCTTGATACCCCTGATCCATGTCCACATCTGATCCTATTCTATGATTCAGAGAACACAAGATGAAGTCCAGTGACCACTGTGCTAGGTTCCCTTTTTCTCCTCTCTTTCCCTAATGCTTAGGGAAAGATGTGTTTTCAAGACACATCTTTCTTCTCCACCTTTCTCCAATACTTCTTCCTTAGCCTAATGTTTCTGTGTATTAAGATACACTTGGGAATTTACAAACGTGACACAAGGTAGACTCCTCTATATACATTATAATCAAATAAACACTATTTTGAAATAAGTAGAGTTTAAAAAAAAAAAACTGTAGTTTAATCCCAAAGTTTGCCATCAGAGTGCTGAAGCACTGAACAGCTGTGTGACTTGGGCAAATTTCTCACCTTCAACATGCCATGGGTTTGTCAGCAGCTGTAATATGGATAATAGTGGTTATTTGCCACATTGACTGTGCTGCCTAATAAGTGGATACTTACAACTTTGGTTGGCATGTATCCTATTTTGTTCTTAAAATTGGTTGGTTGTAGTCATTAAAAGTTTAAGTACTAGCATTTTTGTGACTTTTCCAAGACCAGTCATTAAAGAGCCAAACATTTTATACAGATTAATAAATGTTCTTTAATGCAATAAACGTGTTTCATTTCAATCAGAATTTCAGCCTATTTTGAAATTGGGAATCATATCAACTCGATGGCACTGGGTGTATATATATATATGTATATATATATGCTTTTGTTTTGGTCTTACAGTATTTAAGATGGAGGTCCTGGGTGACATAAAATGTCAAGCACTTGACTTCGTATTTCAGATACCAGCCAAAAGATAGGTGGTTTGAACCCACCCAGAGGTGACTCAGATGAAACATCTGATGATCTGGGTCTGAAAGGTCCAAAAAAAAAAAAAGAAAACCCTGTGCCGTCAAGTCGATTCTGACTCAGTGACCCTATCGCACAGAGTAGAACTGCGCATAGACCTTCCAAGTAGCACCTGGTGGATTCAAACTGCTGACCCTTTGGTTAGCAGCTGTAGCACTTAACTACTATGCCACCAGAGCTTCCTCCAAAAGGTCACAGCCTTGAAAACCCTGTGGAGCAGTTCTACTCTGACACACATGAGGTAGCCATGAGTTGGAGTTGACTCAATGACAAGTGGTTTCAGGTATTTTCTTTGTTGCTGCTTTTTTTTGTTTTCATAGTGTTTAAGGAGCCCTGGTGGTGCAGTGGTTAAGAGCTCAGCTGCTAACCAAAAGGTCGGCAGTTCAAATCTACCAGCCACTCCTTGGAAACCCTATGAGGCAGTTCTACTCTGTCCTGTAGGGTTGCTATGAGTCTGAATAGACTCAGTGGCAATGGATTTGTTTTTTTCTCTTGGTTTATGGTGTTAAGAGTTAACATACAATACCTTATCTTGTGTCCATACCACTGTACTCCTGCTATTAAAAATGATAGTTTCAATATCAATTACACAAAATTTAATTACAAAATTCCCAATTAAAGTGTTTAGAATAAGTGATATATATATTATTTGTTATTATAAGCTCTGTTTCAAATTCTTTCTGATCACTTTTAATATTCCCACATGCACCCAAGGAAATATTATCCTGGTTGAGCCATAAGAAATTGATATTTTGTGCATAAAAAAATGAACAAATATTGGCAATTTCATTTGGTTAACCTGATATTTAATTTGTGAAAGTAAACAAAAGTACCTGTTGTTTTTATTCACTCATATAAATACTTAAAATATATATTTTACAGTCTGTTTAAAAATTAGTACGTTCTGAATAAACCACAAACAATCCTACCATCTATGTATCATCATCGTGAATTGAGAAGCTGCTTCGTTTAGAGGCTGAATGAAATATTTATGGCTGACCAAATAAAGAAATGATGCAATGGCGAAATCTTATATCTGGGGACATCACTGTCACTGTGGGCTTCCATGAAATAACTCTGGCCTAATTTCATCTGACTTCGAATGTGTGCAAATCACAGGGAAATGTGGACTGACTACAGATGGAGAAAATCAGCAAAGACAGAAAATCATTGCACATCAGACCTTTATCAATATTTCACTAGGCTAAGGCCAAACGTCTTTGTCCTCCAGAAAAAAAAAAAGTGTTTTTCTGAAATCTTAACACCAGGGTATAAAAGTTCCTCACAACACTGTTAAATGCCAATAATTAAAATTGGACTTCAAAATCCACTGTCCATACATAGCCGCATTGCATGAACTTAAAGATTACATGTCTAAATTCAGTATAGTTGGATAATGGGAAAATCTTTATGGTTCTATTTAATTTTTAAACCATTGAGCACATGAACTGTCCCCGGCTTACAACAGACTGATAAGGAGTTGCTTCAGGATCTACATGGAATTTGTTATTCCTGATGTGATCATGACCTTGAATCCACTGATCAATGCCATGATATTTTCACAGCCCTTTATACTAAAGAAGAAAAAGTGGTTCTTTTATGTCCTGCTACACTTTTTCCTCATATGCACGTGGCATATGCATGAGAAAACTAGACAATGAAAAAGGAAGAAAGAAGAACTGATGTAATTGAACTGTGGTATTGGCAAGGAATATTGAACATACCACGGACTGTTGGCCAGAAGAATGAACAGACCTGTCTTGGGGGAAGTACAGCCAGAATGTTCCTTAGAAGCAAGCATGATGAGACATCATATTACTCACTTTGGACATGTTATCAGGAGGGATCAATCCCTGGAGAAAGACACCATACTTGGTAAAGTAGAGGGAGAGCAAAAAAGAGGGAGGCCCTTAATGAGATGGATTGACACAGTGGCTGCAAAAGTGGGCTCAAATATACCTACTATTGTGAGGATGGCACAGGACCTGGCAATGTTTTGTTCTGTTATACACAAGGTCTCCAGGAGTGGGAGCCGCCTTGACTGTTCCTAAGAACAATAATAACACTTCCCAATATCCCCAGGGCGATGGCTAGAAAGTTTGGGAGTTTTTTTTTTTTTTCTTCTTCTTTCTTTCTTTTTTTAATGTTTCATTCACTTAAAAACCAAACCAAACCAAACAATAAGTAGGAAGTGACCTCCAACATAGACCCTAAACAGACTGGGTTCCCAATTTGATCTGTCAGGAGTCTTCACCAAAAAATATACTCAACTGCATAAAACTTTTAGAGATATAAGTCTTTGCTCTGTGATGAATTTCACGTGGACAGAGGAAAATAAACCAAGAAAAACAAACAAAACATGCCAATTAAGGTTCAACTTAATACTTCATATAAACCGAGAGAACATTGATAAATTTAGCCATTCACTAGATTTGGAAGGCTTATGTTTTACTTTGTCATTTGAGTTTGTGCCTTTGGGGAAGAAAAAAAAAATGTTGCTGATGTTTATAAAAGTAGAAATTCTGCAGAAGAAAATGTCTTAGAAATGTCAAAAGCTTTGTTAATGTTAAATATCCTGGAACAAAAAGGGTGGTCTTTTTAGATAATTTAAAAATGTAAAAAATAATAATTATGGGAGGGTATCTTCACACACGAAACCCTGGTGGCATAGTGGTTAAGTGCTGCAGCTGCTAACCAAGAGGCCAGCTGTTTGAATCTGCCAGGCACTCCTTAGAACTCTATAGGGCAGTTCTACTCTGTTCTATAGGGTCGCTATGAGTCAGAATCGACTCGATGGCAGTGGGTTTGGTGTTTTTTGGTTCATCTTCACACACACACGCACACACACAACTTGTCTTCTGTCTCCAACTAGGAACACACGAAAGTGTTCCTCCATCCTAAAAACACCCCCTTGCCTCAGATTCTACCAAATAACTGAGTGTTTTCTTGGCAGGAATTCTCATTCAAATCTTGCATGTATTTAGGGTTACAGGCTCTCCTACCTCAATTCCTGTTCACTTCTGAACTCCACTGAACCCATGACTCAACTGGAATAGTCTAGCTAAGTCTGTTATTTTCTCTTCTTTCACATTTACGCGCGGCATTTTGGTCCTCATCTTACTAAATCTCTCTCACCCTCCCCTCTCCCAATTCATGCCCTTCCTTCTTCTCTTCCTTGTGAATCTGTCAACTCCTATGGCTTCCTGGGCATCTTCCTCCACATTTTCATAATGCTCCTTCTTGTGCAGCACTTCTCTGGGTTCCCTGTGGGCTTTCTTCCTTCCATCCACCACCATGTTTTCATGTTTTCTTTCTTGGTCCACTGCTCTTCTCCTTTACACAGGCTCTTTGAGAAATGTAACCCATATCCATGGATTCTCCCATCATGTACAGGCTTATGATTTGAGAAGTCCATGGATTCTGAGTTGCATATTTAAATACCTGAGTGTCAGCATGGTAGACATTAACTCTGTTGGCTGAATATGCCCATGCTCTGCACCCATCCCCATGCCCAAGACCGGCCATACTTTGCAGAGCCCAGCGCAAGATAAGATGCAGCTCTTCATGTTAAAAAATATTGAGAGTTTTGGGATGGCAATAGCAGGAAATTAAACCAAGTGTGGGACCTTGTGCAAACTCATAGGTAGACATGAGACAGAGCACATTTCCTGGCCTTTGAGTTAGGAATAAAAGTCACTTTCAGGCCCAAGCATTTAACTGCCAGTTTAAGACTCTCCAGAGCTCACTCCCTCTGCCACAGACTGGCTATATTCCACATAACGGCCACTCCATTTGTCTGAATTCTAGAGTAAGGATGACATGGAGCGGGAGCATTGGCCAAACCGTAAAGGACATGTAAGTTAGCAAGAAATGGATGTTCTTTGATTTAAGTCACTGATATTTTGCAGTTGATTGTTACAGCAGCAGAATGTAGCCCATAGTTCAGTTTTTCTTGGTCCTACAATCACTGAAGCTCAAAAGTCTACAGCAAACTTATATACCAGATAGTTCTCATGCACTGGCTCATATCTTTAATTTTAGACACAAGTGTGGAAAATAGACCCATGCAGTTGTAATCTGACAGCAAGTCATTTCAGCAATATCATATCCCTGTCTTTCTGTTCCAGGAATTCCCTGCCTCTGCATCATGGGACATCTGCAGGAACCTGTAGAAACGGGCTCAGCCTGATACATGCATAACTCTGAAAGGACAGTTTTGAGGTTGCAGTCCATACTGATCCTCAGAGCATCACCAACAGATCAAGCTCCATTTGTCCACAGTGGTCCTTGGCTTGATAACACACCTTCAGGTTGTTTGTTGTTGTTTCTAGGTGCCATCGAGTCAGTTCCGACTCATAGCGACCCTGTGTACAACAGAATGAAATACTGCCTTCAGGTTAGGTTTTTTTTTTTTTCTTTTTCTGTTTTACTCTTCTCTTGTGCTCCTGTTCCTTGGAATAGTTTTCCAATATAAACCACCTACAGGGTAAGTCTTTTTCTCAGAGTTTATCCTTCTGAGGAAAGCAGAAGCTGCCCTAGAAAGAAAACTCAGGTTTGGTTCTTGTAAATAGGTGCCTCACTAGCCATATAGCTAGAGATTCCAGTACTCATGGGTGGCGATAACCTGCCCACACTGTGACATGACAGTTGCTAAGATTCTCACCAATGATTGAGTGGGGTGCAATGCGGGTAAAAGGTTCAGCATGTGCTAGCACTGGCACATGAATGGTATGACAGGAGTACGTGTTGTAAGTCTGTGGATTTGGCTGCATATTAGTGATGTCTTTGTTGTTGTTGTTAAGTGGTGTCAATTCGATTCCAACTCATAGTGACTGTACGTACAACAAAGGAAACACTGCATGGTCCTTCACCATGCACACAGTCATCGTTATGCCTGAGCCCATTGTCACAGTCATTGTGGCAATCCATCTTGTTGAGGGTCTTCCTCTTTTTTGCTGATCCTCTACTTTACCAAGCATGATGTCCTCCAGGGACTGGTCCTTCCCGATAACATGTCCAAAGTATGAGAGATGAATGTTTGCTACCCTCCCTTCTAAGGAGCATTCTGGCTGTACTTCTTTCAAGATAGATGTATTCATTTTTCTGGCAATCCATGGAATATTCAGTATTATTCACCAAAAATACAATTCAAAGGTGTCAATTCCTCTTAGGTCTTCCTTATTCATTGTCCAACCTTCACATGCATTTGAGGTGACTGAAAATACCATGAGTTGGATCAGGCACACCTTAGTCCTTAAAATGACATCTTTGCTTTGTAACATTTTAAAGAGGTCTTTTTCAGTAGATTTGCCCAATGCAATACATCATTAGATTTCTTGACTGTAGTTTCCATGAATATTGATTGTGAATCCAAGTAATGAAATCCTTGACAACATCAGTATTTTCCCCATTTATCATGATGTTGCTTACTGGACAAGTTGTGGGTATTTTTGTTTTCTTTATGTTGAGGTGCAATCCATAATGAAGCCTGCAGTCTCTGATGTTTACCAGTAAGTGCTTCCAGCCCTCTTCACTTTCAGCAAGCATGGTTGTGTCATCTGCATAACACAGGTTGTTAATGAGTCTTCGTCATATCCTGATGCCCTGTTCTTCTTGATATAGCCTGGTTTCTTGGATTATTTGGTTAGCCTATAGATTGAATAAGTATTGTTACTTTTGGGCTTACAGTCCTTATGAGGACACCAAGAGGATTCAAATACAATCTTGATTTGTCTAAATGAAGCTTAGACATAAAGATGAGATAAGTAAATGAAAAGGGAAGCTGAAAGTGCCCTGCCAGAGTTTTAAGGGGAGGAGAGTAGGTTCTGGGATGTAGGGGATGGTAGGTAGTTTTATCACAAGAATAAAGAGCAGGCTACCTGATTGTGTTTCCTTGAAAGGATCTAGGAGCCTCCCTTTACTAAGACAATGAATATCTTCAAGAAACTCATTGGTGACGCTTCTGGGACTGAGATGCCTATAGAAGATGCTGGCATAGATGGGAGATCCCTAGTATGAATAAGAATGATAGAATCCCACAATACGTAGCTTATCTATCAGAGACAAGATGTTGTTGTTGTTGTTTTTAGGTGCCATCAAGCCGGTTCCAACTCATAGTGACCCTATGTACAACAGAACAAAACACTGCCCAGTCCTGTGCCATGCTCACAATCATTGTTAGGCTTGAGTCCATTGTTGCGGCCACTGTGTCAATCCATCTTATTGAGGGTCTTCCTCTTTTCCACTGACCCTGTACTTTACCAAGCATGATGTCCTTCTCCAGGGACTGATCCCTTCTGACAACATGTGCAATGTATGTAAGATGCGGTCTGGCCATCCTTGCTTGTAAGGAGTATTCTGGTTAACCTTTTCCAAAACAGATCTATTCATTCTTTTGGCAGTCCACAGTATATTCAGTACTGTGTGCCAACATGACAATTCAAAGACCTCAATTCTTCTTATCCATTGTCCAGCTTTCACATGCATATGATGCAATTGAAAATACCATGGCTTGGATCGGGCATGACTTAGTCTTCAAGGTGGCATCCTTGCTTTTCAACACCTTAAAGAGGTCCTCTGCAGCAGATTTGCCCAATGCAATGTGTCTTTTGATTTCTTGACTGCTGTTTTCATGAGTGTTGATGGTGGATCTAAGTAAAATAAAATCCTTGACAACATCAATCCTTTCTCCATTTATCATGATGTTGCTTATTGGTCTAGTTGTGAGGATTTTTGTTTTCTTCATGTTGATGAGCAAGTGCTTCAAATCCTCTTCACTTTCAGCAAGGACGGTTGTGTCATCTGCATAACGCAGGTTGTTAATAAGTCTTCCTCCAATCCTGACGAACCATTCTTCATGTAGTCCAGCTTCTGGGATTATTTGTTCAGATTACAGATTGAATAGGTATGGTGAAAGGATACAACCACGACACACACATTTCCTGATTTTAAACCACTCAGTATCCCCTTGTTCTGTTCGAACAACTGCCTTTTGATGTGTGTACAGGTTCCTCATGAGCGCAATTAAGTGTTCTGGAATTCCCATTTCCAATGTTATCCATAATTTATTATGATTCACATAGTCCAATGCCTTTGCATAGTCAACGAAACACAGATAAACATCTTTCTGGTGTTCTCTACTTTCAGCCACCATCCATCTGACATCAGTAATAATATCCCTGGTTCCATGTTCTCTTCTGAATTCAGCTTGAATTTCTGGCAGTTCTCTGTTCATATGCTGGTACAGCTGCTATTGAATTATCTTCAGCAAAATTTTACTCATGTGTGATATTAATGATATTGTTTGATATTTTTTGCATTTGGTTGGATTGCTTTCCTTGGGAATAGGCATAAATATGGATCTCTTCCAGTCAGTTGGCCAGGTAGGCTTCTTCCAAATTTCTTGGCATAGATGAGTGAGCACTTCCAGTGCTGCTGCTGCATCCATTCATTGAAACATCTCAATTGATAGTATGTCAATTCCTGAAGCCTTGTTTTTCTCCAATGCCTTCAGTGCAGCTTGGACTTCTTCCTTCAGTACCATTGGTTCCTGATCATATGCTACCTCTTGAAAAGTTTGAATGTCTACTAATCCTTTTTGGTATAGTGACTCTGTGTATTCCTTCTATCTTCTTTTGATGGTTCCTGTGCCATTTAATATTTTCCCCATAGAATTCTTCACTACTGCAACTCAAGGCTTGAATTTTTTCTTCAGTTCTTTCAGCTTGAGAAACACAGAGCGTGTTCTTCCCTTTTGGTTTTCAATTTCCAGCTCTTTGCACATGTCATTATAATACTTTACTTTGTCTTCTCTAGCCTTCCTATGAAATCTTCTCTTCAGCTCTTTTGCTTCATCATTTCTTCCTTTTGCTTTAGCTGCTAGATGTTCAAGAGTAAGCTTCAGTTTCTTCTGACATCCATTTTGGTCTTTTCTTTCTTTCCTGTCTTTTTAATGACCTCTTGCTTTCTTCGTGATGATGTTTTTGATGTCATTCCACAACTTGTCTGGTCTTTGGTCTTCAATGTTCAATGCATCAAATCTATTCTTGAGATGGTGTCTAAATTCAAGTGGGATACACTCGAGGTCATACTTTGTCTCCCATCAACTCGTTCTAATTTTCTTCATTTTTCAACGTGAACTTGCATATAAGCACTTGATGGTCTGTTCCACAATTGGCCCCTGGCCTTGTTCTGCCTGATGATATCGAGCTTTTTCATCGGCTCTTTCTACAGATTTAATCAATTTGATTCTAGTGTATTCCATCTGAGAGGTTCATGAGTATAGTTGCTGTTTTTTTTTGGGGAAAGAAGTATTTGCAATGATGAAGTCACTGGTCTTGCAAAATTCTATAATGTGATCTCCAGCATAATTTCTATCACCAAGGCCATATTTTCCAACTACTGATTCTTCCTTGTTTCCAGATTTCACATTCCCATCACCAGTAATTATCAATACATCCTGAGACAAGATAGACATGGTTATCTAGTGCTGCTATAACAGAAATACCACAAGTGGATGGCTTTAACAAACAGAAGTTTACTCTTTCACAATCTAGTAGGCTAGAAGTCCAAATCAGGGCATCAGCTCCAGGGAAAAGCTTTGTCTCTGCCGGCTCTGGAGGAAGATCCTTTCATCAATCTGACTGTAGTCTAGGAGCTTCTTTGGGCAGGAACCTTGGATCCAAAGGACACACTTTGTTCCTAGTGTTGCTTTCTTGGTGATATGAGGTCCCCCTGTCTCTCTGCTCATCTCTCTCTTTTATATCTCAAAAGAGATCGGCTTAAGACACAATCCAGTCTTGTAGAACTCATCAACACAACTGCTTCTAATTCTTCTCATTAACATCATAGTGATAGGATTTACAACACACAAGAAAATCACAAAATGGTGGACAATCACACAATACTGGGCATCATGGCCTAGTCAAATTGACAGATATTTTGGGGGGACACAATTCAATCCATCATATTCCACCCTTGGGCCTTCAAAAATTCATGTCCTTGCTACTGATAAAAGACATTTACCCCATCATGTCACAACAAAAGTCTTAAATCAATCCCAAGTCAAAATCCAAAAATTCCTCTTCATCTGTGAAACCTGGAATCCAAGTTATCTGCTTCCAAAGGTACAATGGCAGCACAGGCTCAAGCTAGACATTTCTATTACAAATGGGAAGAACTGGAGGGAAAGAAGGCAAATAGGCACCAAGCCAATCAGCAGAACACATTACATTAGCCCTCAAGACTTGAAAATAATCCTCTGTTCTTGAGACCATTTATGCAATTGCCCCATCCACCAGACTCTAGGTACTGGCCGCACTGTCCAGATTCTGAGTGGAGGCCGCTTGACCCTTGGCTTCAGCTCTGCCTTCCAGGCCCACTGGACAGGAACTCTGCTCCCTTGGCTTTAGGCACTCCATTCTCCTAGTCCACCTGAGTGTTGACTCCACCCTTAGAAACATCAGAGGCGTGGTTCCACCCTTTGAAACTCAGAGGTTGTGATCATAACTTTTGAGACTGAGGCAGCTCAGCTTCCTGAGTTCCTTGTCTTTTCAGCTTCTGCTTCCTGGTTTCTTGGCCTCTCAACCCTAGGGCCTCAATGCCTGAGACTGCCCTGCTGGGACAAGTGTTCCAAAGCTCTTTAGGTCCACTGATAAGTGCCTAGAGGCACCCCACGCCACCAGTAAACTTTGGCTGGGAGGTACTCAACTTCCTTGCTCTGTAGGTCAGCAAGTTTATCTCTACCTATAACTGCTCAGAGGCACACTATTCTTCCAGGAAGCCTCCTACACAAAGGCACTCAGCTCTGTTGCTCTGTGGGTCACCTCCAGCACTATCTGGTGCTACTCTCTTGATTCTGCAGCTGCCGGTACTCCACTGCTGCTGGCTCTCTGCCACTGCCAGACCTCACTGTCTGCATCATCTCCAGTGTAACAGCTCTCCTCATTTCCTTCTGAGTCTTCTATCCATTCACAGTTTCAAAACTGCTTCCACATTTTAGGTATCCGTAAGAGCAGCATCCCACTCTTGGTACCAAATTCTATCTTAGTCATCTAGTGTTTCTATAACAGAAATACCACAAGTGGATACCTTTACCAAAGAGAAATTTATTTCTTCATAGTCAAGTAGACTAGAAGTCCAAATTCAGGGCATTGGCCCCAGGGGAAGGCTTTGTCTTTGCTGACTCTGGAGGAAGGTCTTTTCATTAATCTTCCTGTTGTCTAGGAGCTTCTCTGGGCAGGAATCTCAGGTCCAAGGACACACTCTGCTTCCAGTGTTGCTTTCTTGGAGGTGGGAGTTCTCCCTGTCTCTCCACTCACCTCTCTCTTTTATACCTCAGAAGAAATTGGCTTAAGACACAATCCAGTCTTGTAGATCTCATCAACATAACTGCCACTAATTGGTCTCATTAACATTATAGTGATAGGATTTACAACACACAGGAAAATCACAAAATGGTGCACAATCACACAATACTGGGAATCATGGCCTAGCCAAATTGACAGATATTTTGGGGTGACACGATTCAGTCCATGACACCTAGGGATGATAAGTATAGACAGCCAATCAGGGTATTATTTGATTTGTAGAAAGAGAATCACTTGGAACACTGCAGTGGGCGAGTGAGCCCTGGCAAGAAGAAAGCCATGGTTAGCACCGCATCAAGTTCATTTCAAGTTGGTCCAATAGGTCCAGTGACTCATTCAATTTTACTTCCCTGGTTCCTAATGGACTTGGGCCAGAACTCCATTTTCATCAACTCCTGCTCACCCCACTCTAACTGGGGAACCATGAGGCATTTTGACTACCTTGGCATTTGTGGGAGCTCAGACTCTGATTCAACAGGCCTCAAAAGGTCAGGGTGTTCCCTTCCCTCTTGAATAAAGAGATCAA
Organism: Elephas maximus indicus; assembly: GCF_024166365.1. Lineage (NCBI taxonomy): Eukaryota > Metazoa > Chordata > Mammalia > Proboscidea > Elephantidae > Elephas > Elephas maximus. Next base: position 8,731,021 of record NC_064820.1, on the reverse strand, counting down.
AGAGCTGTTGGAGCAAGACTCATGCCTGGGGCAAACACTTCTGAGTATATTCTGTGCACTCCTCAGAGAGTCCCACAAGGGTTCAACCCCAGTTGCCCACGGTAGTTACCAACATGCCCTTGGATTGACTTTCTCTCCTAGGTTTAACACTGATTTTTTTTTTTTTTTTAGCCAGTTATCTACTTATTTTGGATTTGTTGTTCTATTTTAGGTTACTTAAAATTTACAGCATTCTCACACCCATGCTCATTGCAGTACTGTTTAGAATAGCAAAAAGATGGAAGCAACCAAGGTGCCCATCAAGAATGAATGGCTAAATCAATTATGGTATATTCACACAATGGAATACTATGCATGGATAAAGAACTGTGATGAATCTGTGAAACATTTCATAACATGGAAGAATCTGGAAGGCATTATGCTGAGTGAAATTAATCAGTTGCAAAAGGACAAATATTGTATAAGACCACTATTACAAGAAATCAAGAAATAGTTTAAACAGAGAAGAAAATATTCTTTGATGGTTACGAGAGAGGGGAGGGAGGGGGGTGGGGGGTATCCATTAATTAGATAGTAGATAAGAACTACTTTAGGTGAAGGGAAAGACAGCACACAGTACAGGGGAGGTCAACACAATTGGACTAAACCAAAAGCAAAGAACTTTCCTGAATAAACTGAATGCTTTGAAGGCCAGCGTAGCAGGGGCAGGGGTTTGGGGACCATGGTTTCAGGAGACATCTAAGTCAATTGGCATAATAAAATCTATTAAGAAAACATTCTGCATTCCATCTTGGAGAGAGGCGTCTGGGGCCTTAAACGCTAGCAAGCGGCCATCTAAGATGCATCAAATGGTCTCAACCCACCTGGATCAAAGGAAAATGAAGAACACCAAGGACAAAAGGAAATTACGAGCCCAACAGACAGAAAAAGACACATAAACCAGAGACTACATCAGCCTGAGACCAGAAGAGCTAGATGGCGGCTGGCTACAACTGATGACTGCCTTGACAGGGAATACAACAGAGAACCCCTGAGGGAGCAGGAGAGCAGTGGGATGCAGACCCCAAATTCTCATAAAAATACCAGACTTAATGGTCTGACTGAGACTAGAAGGACCCCAGCAGTCTTGGCCCCCAGACCTTCTGTTGGCCCAAGTCAGGAACCATTCCCGAAGCCAACTCTTTAGACAGGGATTGGACTGGACAATGGGTTGGAGAGGGATGCTGATGAGGAATGAGCTTCTTGGATCAGGTGGACACTTGAGACTCTGTTGGCATCTCCTGCCTGGAGGGGAGATGAGAGGGTAGAGGGGGTTAAAAGCTGGTGGAATGGACATGAAAAGAGAGAGTAGAGGGAGAGAGTGGGCTGCCTCATTAGGGGGAGAGTACTTGGGAGTATGTAGCAAGGTGTATATAAGGTTTTTGTGTGAGAGACTGACTTGATTTGTAAACTTTCACTTAAAGTATAATAAAAATTAAAAAATTAAAAAAAAAACATTCTGTTGTCATTATTTAAAGGAATGAGTATTTCGTCTTTCTACAATTCAAGTACATTAAGGAAGAAAAATGTAGTCTTTTCCAGATACTTTTAAATTGTCCCAAAGAAGTGCAATTACATATACATATAATTTTATACACAAACATATATATGTATATATACTTTAAAATTAGAGTTCATGGGTTTTTCTTTTTTGTTTTATTTGCTTTTAACTGCAGAATTATTCACGGGAGCTCTGTAAATGAAGTGTTTTACCTACAATGTTTGGAGAACAAAGGCTACTAATGAGTGGCTTCCTTGGAGGCATTTCCCCATTTCTTGCAGCATAAATACCTGAATTCCTTCAAACCCGGATGCCTCACACATTGTTAGAAATGGCCTCTTGGCAAAAAACTGCCATGTCCATGAGCAATAGGAAGCAACTAAGTCTGCTTTGCTTCTGCAACACATTCTATTTTCCCTAAATCGCTGCTCCCTTGGCATCCTCTCAGTATTCCATGTTGATTTGTTCAGCTTACACTGTCTGTATTCTCTAATAAAGACAGGAAGGCAGATGAGCAGTCTTGATAACACTCTTGACAGTTATCTTGCCCATGTTGGTGAGAAGTGTGACCACGTCTGGGACAAAACACTTCTGAGCTCAGTGCGCCAAGATTTGGGAGGCTGATTGCGATCATGACTATTTCCGGGTTAATCTTTTAGAGCTTTCTTTTTTGAGATAAATATATAAGTAAAACAGGAAGAAAACATCAGCAAGAAGGAAAGCGTAGGGGAGTCCTCGCAGTGCTCCGTTCTGTAATCACAGCCGAAGCTGCCCCTGTCCGTGGCTAATGGAAGGGTTATGGGATATCATAATCCCCTCACTGAGCTCCTTTGCAGCAGCAATGATGACTAAATTTCTTGTGTCTTATCACACTGTCACAGGCTGGGACTAGGAAAAGGGGCTCTGAAGAAAACACAGCATGAAAACGAGAAAGAAGATGATCAGATTACCAGGCCCTGGATTTGTGAGCGAGCCTCAATCTGACCAGAGCAGGCTTCACTCGAGACCCACAGAGACTTCAACCCCCAACCTCAGCCCCTTCATCCCAGCACACCACTAATTTTAAAGAACCTCCAACCTCTTACCAATCATGATTCCTAGTAGAAATCTGTTAAGAGAGGGTAGCACTTCAGAAACTTCAGGGGTGGGAATATTAGATGGACCGGCGGATTTCATGTTCGATATCTCTAGTAGAACATTGAAAAATATAAAATTAAAAAACTATATAAAAACAAGAACAAATGCTGGGGAAGTGGAAACCAAAGACCCTTGCTCCTGGGAGGAGAGTATGTGTCTGGCATGGATTTTTCAGGGGCAGACAGAGGTGGGGTTTTTGCAGACATAGCATGTCATCATTCTCTGCGAGCCTGAATCATCTCTGTAGCTCGCCAAAGAAGATAAGAATCAGCTATACGCTCAGTATCCACCTGCTTCTCATGGGGTTTGCCTGCTTTGCATTTTGAAGGAGAGAATCTATTTTTCTTATTTAGATGGTAAAAAAAAAAAAAAAAAAATTGCTTGATGGTGAAGTCTCATTGTGCTCAACACAACAATGGGTGATGTCTATTTTCAATCAAGTACATCCACATTGCCTGTAGAGATCCAGGGCACTGTCAGGCAAGGGTGGAGCAGCCCAATGGGGCTCAATTTCTACTTGAAGTGTCGTAGAGCCCTGCTTTTGATTTCATGAAGAACCAGGGCAACGCACCTCGCACCTGTCATGCCTCTCACCAGGTACTCTCAGTTTGAGTCAATCTTACATAACAACTGCGAGATGTGAGGTAAACAAGGTGGGAAACACCCAGACCTTGGTCACCTGGCTTCTTATAATAGGCAACAAGGTATAGCCATCTAAAACAGGTTACTTTTTTAAAAAAAAATGGGCAAAGGGCTGGACAAACACGGCTTTTGGGAAAAATCATGCACTGAACAAGTCAGTCAGTTGACCTGTGGGAAGAAATAAGGAATTGAGGTGTCCTGGCAGAGAACCTTGAAGAAGGAGCAAAGATGCGAAATAGTCATCTCAAGGAAAGTTACTCCAAAGAGCCTCCATGAGCAAAGAGGTGGATGGAAGTGACGCTGATGATAGCGGCAGCAAGTCTTGGAGGCTGAGTCGGTATGAAAAGGAAATTTTATTAGGAAGCCAAAAAAGACTAGGCTGCAAGAAAGGACAAAAATGAGAGACATCAGGTGGGAAGCCTGAGGAGGATTCGGCTGTGTAACGGACATTGCAGGCACAGACTTATGCAGGTAAAGAGAATCAACTCAAATGGAGGTTAAATGTAGCAGAGATTCCACTCTTCGCTTCTTGATAATTGGATTTACCGTGCTGTGTTTTCAAGGTGAAAGGGGAAATTCACTGAGGATTGATTAACTTTATAGGATCCACAGGAAAATTTGCATGTGAAAGATGAAGGAGTTTGACAAGTAAAGGTGGAAATTTGAGAGGAAAAAGGTAGCAAAATATGTTAATTTTGGCTTTTTGGGAGCCAGATCTTATTTTTTTGATATCTTTATTTTGGAGCAATCTAGTCGTATCAGAAGAAATAGGACTTATTTTAAAGAAAATTGCTCCCTATCTCAAGAAGGGATTTACTTAAAGGTGAAGTTATAATGCTTGAATTAATATGATTAAATATAATATGTATTAAACATTACATTCAATTTCAAGGAACTGATTCTCCTTTGCTCTATTAATCACAAATACTGTTCTAGATATAAAATGCAGATTAGTCCTGAATAAAGTCAAATACCATGTATTTGGTAGTTAGCAAACAAAACAAGAGAAACTTTGGAAAATGCCATGTTGTATAACACTGTTTTTATATTGCCTTGAAGTAAAAACAAACAAAATACACACACACACACAAAACATCACCAGGTTAGCCAATTTGTTCTTGTTAGGTACCTTTGAGTCAGTTTCCACAGATAAACACCTTATACAAGAGAAGGAAACAACACCCAGTCCTGTGGCGCCCTCATAATCCTTGCTATCTTTCAAACCTTTGTAGCAGCCAGCCATTGTGTCATCCCATCTCATTGTGGGTCTTCCTCTTTTTTGCTGACCCTCTACTCTATCAAGCTTGATGTTCTTCTCCAGGGACCGATCCCTCCTGATAACATGTCTAAAGTAAGTGAGACATGGTGTCCCCATCCTTGCTTCTAAGGAGCATTCTGATTGTACTTCTTCCAAGACGGATATGTTCCTTCTTTAAGCAGTCCATGATATATTCGGCATTCTTCCCTATCATCACAATTCAAAGGTGTCAATTCTTCTTCGGTCTTCCTTATTCATTGTCCAGCTTTCACATGCCATGTGAGGTGATTGAAAACACCATGGCTTGGATCAGGCACACCTTAGTATACAAGGTGGCATCTTTGATTTTTAACAGTTTAAAGAGATCTTTTGTAGCAGATTTGTCCAACCCAAGCGTCTTTTGATTTCTTAACTGCCGTTTCCATGGGTCCCCCACGTGTCTGTGGATCCAAGTAAAATGAAATCCTGGACCACTTCAGCATTTTCCCTATTTATCATGATGTTGCTTATTAGTCCAGTTGTGAGGATTTTTGTTTTATGTCGAGGTGTAATCCACACTGAAGGTAGTAATCTTTGATCTTCATCAGTAAGTCCTTCCAGTCCTCTTCACTTTCAGCAAGCAAGGTTTTGTCATCTGCATAACGCAGGTTGTTAAAGAATCTTCCTCCAATCCTGATGCCCCGTTCTTCTTCATATAGTCCAGCTTCTCAGATGATTTGCTCAGCATACAGATTGAATAGGTGTGGTGAAAGGATACAACCCTGATGCACACCTTTCCTGACTTTAAACCACACAGTATCCCCTTGTTCTATTCGAACAACTGCCTCTTGATCTGTGTACAAATCCCTTATGAGCACAATTAACTGTTCTGGAATTCCCATTCTTCACAATGTTATCCATAATTTGCTATGATTCACCAGTCGAATGTCTTCACATAGTCAATAAAACACAGGTAAACATCCTTCTGGTATTCTCTGCTTTCAGCCAGGATTCATCTCATGTCAGCAATGATATCCCTGGTTTCATGTCCTCTTCTAAATCCTACTTGAATTTCTGACAGTTCCCTGTTGATATACTGCTACAGCAAAATTTTACTTGCATGTGATACTACTTACATTGCTCCATAATTTCCTCATTTGGTGGGATCACCTTTATTGAGAATAGGCGTTAATACAGATCTCTTCTAAGCCATTTGGCCAGGTAGCTGTCTTCCAAATTTCTTGGCATAGATGAGTGAGTACATCCAGTGCTGCATCTGTTTGTTGAAACATCTCAACTGGTATTCCATCAATTCCTGGAGCCATGTTTTTCTCCATTGCCCTCAGTGCAGCTTGGACTTCTTCCTTCAGTACTATGGGTTCCTGATCATATGCTACCTATTAAAATGTTTAAATGTCAACACATTCTTTTTGATATAATGGCTCTGTGTATTCCTGCCATCTTCTTTTGGTGCTTCCTGAGTTGTTTAATATTTTGCCCATAGACTCCTTTAATATTGCTACTCAAGGCCTGAATTTATTCTTCAGTTCTTTCAGCTTGAGAAATGCCAAGTGTGTTCTTCCTTTTTGATTTTCTATCTCCAGCTTTTTGTATGTGTTATTATAATACTTTAGTTTGTCTTCTCAAGCCACCCTTTGAAATCTTCTGTTTAGTTCTTTTACTTCATCATTTCTTCCTTTTGTTTAACTACTCGAACTTCAGGAGCAAGTTCCAGAGTCTCCTCTGACATCTGCTTTGGTCTTTTCTTCCGTTCTTGTCTTTTTAATGACCTCTTGCTTTCTTCATGTATGATGTTCTTGAAGTCATTCCACAATTTGTCTGGTCTTGGGTCATTAGTGTTCAGCATGTTGAATCTATTCTTGAGATGGTCTCTAAATTCAGGTGGGATATACTCAAGGTAGTATTTTGGCCTTTGTGGACTTGTTCTAATTTTCTTCAGTTTGAACTTGAACTTGCATATGAGCAATTGATGGTCTGTTCTGTACCTGGGCCCTGGCCTTATTCTGACAGATGATATTGAGTTTTCCATCATCTCTTTCCACAGATGTAATCAATTTGATTCCTGTGTATTCCTCTCGGCGAGGTCCATGTGTATAGTTGCCGTCCATGCTGGTGAAAAAAATGTATTTGCGATGAGGAAGTCGTTGGTCTTGCAAAATTCTATCATGTGATCCCTGGCATCATTTCTACCCCCAAGGCCATGTTTTCCAACTCTTCCTTTTTCTTTGTCTCCAACTTTCATAGTAATCATCAGTAATTATCAATGCATCCTGACTGCATGTTCGATCAATTTCAGACTTCAGAAGTTGGTAAAAATCTTCAATTTCTTCGTCTTTGGCCTTAGTGGTTGGTGTGTTAATTTGAATAATAGTCATATTAACTGTTCCTTGTAGGCGTATGGATATTATCCTACTACTTACAGCATTGTACTTCAGGATAGAACTTGAAATGTTCTTTTTGATAATGAATGCAATGCCATTCCTCTTCAAATTGTCATTCCCAGCATAATAGACCATATCATTGTTCCATTCAAAATGGCCGATACCATTCTGCTTCAACTCACTATTGCCTAGGGTATTGATGTTCATGTGTTCCATTTCACTTTTGACTATTTCCAATTTTCCTAGATTCATACTTCATATATTCCACATTTGGATTATTAGTGGATGTTTGCAGCTCTTTCTTCTCATTTTGAGTTATGCCATCTCAGCAAATGAAAGCTTGACTCCATCCATGTCATTAAGGTCCACTCCACTTTGAGGAGGCAGCTCTTTGCCAGTTGTATTTTGAGTGTCTTCCAACATGGGGGGCTCACCTTCCTGCATTATATCAGGCAATGTTCCACTGCTATTCATAAGGTTTTCACCGGCTAAATCTTCTTGAAAGTAGACTATTGGGTCCTTCTTTCTAGTCTGTTCTTATTTTGGAAGCTCAGCTGAAACCTGTCCACCATGGGTGACCCTGCTGGTATGTGAATACTGGTGGCATACCTTCCAGAGTCACAGCAACATGCAAGCCCCCACAGTATGACAAATTAACAGATGGGTAGAGTAGAAACCTAGAGAAAGGTTATTAGAGCTAAGAGAAGGGAAAAAGAATAGGTGAATAAACTATGTTAGTAAATGACATAAAGCATGACTGTACCTTTTTTCTGTTTTTGTCAAATATAATCTCCAATAAGGTAAAATATATTTTATATCAATAATAAAATGCCAACTGTTGAACTCTTTGCAACTGTCTTCTTAAATTTAATAAGATCTAGTGCAAATTTTTAGTGCAAATTTACATTCTATAGGCATTAAAATTAGCAGAACAGTTTTGAAGAGTATTAATTATACTGCCAAAGAACCCCAGAGTTGAAGCCCACCCCTGAACTTCACAGATGAGGTTCCTGCTTTGGATAGCTTTTGGAACTTCTCTAATGCTGTGTTTCATTCTCTGTAGTAGGGGAATGATATTACGCTGATTTTTATTCTCATCAAGAACTCCTGGTACAGGGTAAAATCTCCATGAATATTTGTCATTGTTGTTAGTTGTTAGTTGTTTCTAGTTGGCTGTTACTCCTTGTGTCCTTATGTATCACAGAATGAAACATTGCCCAGTTATACACCATTTTCATCATGTTTGGCATGTTTGAGATCATTGTTTTGGCTAATGTATTAATTCATCTTACTGAGGGTTTCCCTCTACCAAATATGAGGTCCTTGTCTAGTGATTGGGCTTTCCTGATAATGTGTCCAAAGTAAGTGACCCAAACTCTTGGCATCCTCTCTTCTAAGAAATGTTCTATGGAATATTCCATGAATATTGGCTACCATTATAAGTGAGTTTGTGTGTGTGTGTGTGCTGAGGATATAAAAGAAAGCTTTGAAGTGTTCCCATAAATAAATGAAACTGATTACTCTTTCTCTGTAGATCTATTTCCTTAGAAATGCAGATTCAAAGAGTTTTGTGAGAAATCTTTGCATGCACACTTTTTTATCAAGAACACAATTCCACCAGCAATTTTCCATTTGCATAGAACTAGGTTTCTCAACCTTTGTACTCTTGACATTTTTTGACCTGATGATTATTTGTCATAGGGACTGTCCTACACATTGCAGGATGTTCAGTTGTATCCTTGGCCTCTACCCAGGGGATCGTGTGGCAACCTCCCACCGATTGTGAAAATTGAAATTGTCTCCAGACATTTTCAAGGTCTCCTGGGAGGAAAAACCACCCCTAGTTAAGAATTCCTGGCATACACACTCAGAGCTGGCGGAGGCTGAGGACAAAGCATTTCCATGCCTCTGTCTCAATGTCTGGTACTTGATGGTTATCAGGTAGGCTCAGTAACAATCATGCAGATGTGCACCCTGAACAGAAGGGCTCACCAGTGCAGCCCCAGCATGCAGCACATTCTGGTTCTCATCTGCCTCCAAGTGCCAGAGGCAAATGGGGTCATGCACAATGATATTCAGTGGACTGGCTTCAAATGCCCATGTTCTGTGTTGAGAGGGAACAAAAACAAAACCGGGCTACCTTCAAGAGCACCAAATCATTGCTCCCACCTTTGTTCCTCTTAAACTACTCTGAGACCATACCTGTTGCCATTGAGTCGATCCTGACTCATGGCGACCCTATAGGACAGAGTAGAACTTCCCATGGGGTTTCTAAGGCTGTGATCTTTAGGGAAGCAGACTGCCACAGCTTTCTCCCACAGAGCAGTTGGTGGGTTCGAACCACTGGCCTTTTGGTTAGTAGCCGAGTGCTTGAACCACTGCATCACAGGGCTCCTACTCTAAGACCATGAAGCAGCATATTTCAGAAAGAATAGAGTGTGCCGTCTAAACAAAGGAGGTGGTAGGACTACATGGACAAGGGGTCCTCTGAAATCACCGGGAGGAAGCAGAAAAGACAGCATTCCTGTTTCCTTGCTGGGGTGCAGCCCCGTCTGATTATTTATTCATCAGTTTTTGATGTGAAGTTCTTTGCGGTCCCTGGAGATACCATGTTGAAAGAGACAGTTCAAGTCTCTGAATAAATAAATCCAGGCCATTGAGTTGCCTAGATGCTGAAGGACAGAATGTATGCTTTAGATAATTTAATATGTTTTAGATTAGTTTTGATGAGGGACCCAACTTTTGTAGGGAAACCCTCTTCAAACCCTTTGCTTTTCATTGATGCAGATTGCTCCACCATACAGAATTTTAGCTCATGACACAGCCAATGGCAGGGCACATGTGTAAATGGTTCGAATCAGAGTTGAGCTCTTTCCTTTACTGGACTAGGTATCTGAAAAACTGTTTTAAATGTTAGATTATAGGCATAATGTAAATTGTGCTATAAACCTATTGCCATCGAGTTGAGTTCCACTCATAGCGATCCTATAGGACATATTAGAAGTGCCCCACAGGGTTTCCAAGGAGTGGCTGTTGGATTCGAACTGCTGACCTTTTGGTTAGCAGCTGAGCTCTTAACCGCTGTGCCACCAGGGCTCTGCGTTATGCTATAAGGCCATTTAAATTCAAAGTACCCTTTTAAATAAAGAACATAGTAGCTACCTGGCAGTGAAAAATAGATATTGAAAGTGACTTTTATTTTCTAATGAGCTAGCCTAATGCTTATACTAATATTTTAACTCTGATCGTAGTACAGATGAACATGTAAACCTGTTATGTATTATCCGATCAGTAACAAAAAGAGAGAGAGAGAAAACGGCAATTCTGAACATATAAAACAACAGTAGATTCAATCTGTGATGAAGCAGCCAAGAATCTGAATGATATGATTCGGAAGGGTAAGCTTCCTTCTCAATTATCCCAGAACATAGACAAACACAAACACACGTTTCGGATAAAAATATACTCCCTCACGTAATGCTGTACATTGAAGAAGTATGTTTTATTTTTATTTTAACAACTTGGTATCCTTATTCCTAAGTAATATCTATTAAAATAAAAAGAGCCAACCCTTTTTTAAAGGAAAAAATTGACTACAAGCTCTGCACATTTGAAAACAATAAAAACATTTTTATGCGCTTTTATGCTAATAGCAGTCCACTGGGAAGGCATAATTCCTGTTTCTAATTTTCCTTTAAAATGGATCTTTTCTTTTAAAAGTAACTCTTAAATTGATTATAGTTCAGTTTGTAGAAAATCATCAAAAAGTCTTTAATTTTACCATTCAGTTTATGATGCTTTAATGTGTTTCTTTTCCATTTGTTTTCTTTAACAACACAGAAGAGCTACCGTGTAATGAGTGTGAGAAGTGTTTTGTGTCCTAAGCGCTCACACACATCATCTCACTTAACATACGCAATGATGCTGTGAGGCAGGGAGTTTTGGTAAAATTTCATATGCAGGTATGCTTCTACCTACGTATTGAAATTTTTATATATAAATAGATGCACACCTTGCATTTTAAACTTCAATTTAGTTTTCAGTGTGTAAGTCCTCTACATGCTTTGATAGATTTATATCTCAGTATTTCATTTTTGGAATGATTTTAAATGGTGTTGCATTTTCAGTTTTGGAATCATGTGTTCATTGTAATATATAGAAATATAATTAATTTTGTGCATTTATCTTGTATCCTTTGACCTTTCTAACCTTACTTATTTGTTCTTAGGAGATTTTTTTTTTTCTTTTAATTCCTTAGGATTTTCTATAGGGGCAATTATGTTTTCTATAAATAGGGGAAGTTTTATTTCCTCCTTTCCAGTCTGTATGCCTTTAATTTCCTGTGATTGCATAATTGCACTGGCTAGAATTTCCAACATTATGTTGAATAGGAGTGGTAAGAATGGACATCCTTGCCTGTTTTTCAGTCTTTGGAGGAAAGCATTCATTCCTTCATCACTCACTGTAGTGTTATCTGAAGGTTTTTTGCTAAATGCTCTGTATCAAATTGAAAAAAAAAAATTACCCTCTATTCCTAATTTGGAGCCCTGGTGGCGCAGTGGTTAAGTGGTATGGCTGCTAACCAAAAGGTCAGCAGTTCAAAACCACCCGCTGCTCCTTGGAAACCCTATGGGATAGTTCTACTCTGTCCTATAAGGTCACTATGGATTGGAATTAACTCGATGGAAGCAGGTTATATTTGCTGTTTTTTTTTTTTAATGGCCAATGAACTTGGTCAATTGCTTTTTTGGGTCAATTTGATATGATCATATGATTTTCTTTTTAGCTTGTTGCTATGGTGTATTACATTGATTGGTTTTCAAATACTCACCCAGCCTCAAATCCCTTGTATAAATCTCACTTGGTAATGATATATATTCTATATATATGATTATATATTGCTGATTTTTATTTGCTGACATATTGTTCAGGAGTTTCATATTCACATGCATGACAGATAGTGATCTTTATTCTTCTTTTTTTTTTTGCACTTTTTGTTTAATTTTGACATCAGGGCAACACGAGCTTCATAAAATGAGCTAGAAAATGTTCTTCCTTGTCTATTTTCTGGAAGAGATTGTGTAGGCTTGGTGTTATTCGTTTTTAAATATTTAGAAGAGTTCTACAATGAAAGCATATGGGATCAAATTGACAATAGCAACTCAAATATTTGTTAGGAATCTTAGGGGGCAGTGAGTTTATGACAATGGGGAAGGAACAGTTCAGAAGAACAATGGTCCCCCAACTTGAAGAATGCAATCAAAGTCATTGAATTATATGTGTTGACATTGTCGAATTGGTGTTTATTTTGCTGCGTACATTTTTAACAGACAATTAAAAAAAAAAAAAAAAAACACTGATCTGGGCTCAGCAATAGTTAGCCACAATAAATTGCATGGGTTGAACAGTGTTCTTGATAAAGGGACTACCTCCAACTATCCTAGACCAATTGGATAAGCACAATAAAAATTCCAATTGTGATGAGTGGTAGGCATAAATTATAACAATAGGCAGAATGCCCTTTCTGTGGTTCGGTGGTTAGAGAGGAATGGAACTGTCCACTGAACAAGGAGATCAATGGAGGCTGAGGCAAAGATGACAGAAGGATTGCTCTAAAGCAGAAAACTGCAATTCAAGTACCCAAGTCTTCCATAAATGAGGAGAAATTAAAAAAGAGTAGGTGACTGTGTGAGAAGGAGTTAAGTTCATACTTGTATTTTAGTCTTTTTTTTTTTTGGTGCTGTAAAATTACATTAACCATGGATGTTGGAGAGTAATTTGATTTTCTTCCAGCTCATTACACAATGCCCCTGAAGGAGGTATCTTTTAGAATGATGCTTTCCCAGAAGAATTCTGCACATGTTTCCCAAATTTTTAGAAGTTGAAACAAAAAATAACCCAAATAATGTAAGGAATTCGTGTTAATGTTTTGCTTAGTGAGTGCTGGGTAACTTTTACAACAACTTACTGAAACTTTCTAGGATGGTTTGATTGTATATTAATGTCTGTTTAGGAAGTGACATCAGTGACTCGGACAAATTTTAATATACTTCTCCACTTTTTATTCAAAATACCCCTTAGGTATCAACTGTTCTAGAAACTCTTTGCCCATATATATGATCAAGCCAAAAAGAAAATTAGTAGAATATTAAGTTTGGACCAAATATATTATTTAGTCTTTGCTGCATACTTTAAAAACGAAAAACAGTTGCCGTCAAGTTGATCCTGATTCATAGGGACCCTGCAGGACAGAGTAGTACTGCCTCGTAGGGTTCCCAAGTCAGTAATCTTTACAGAAGCAGGCTGCCACATGTTTCCCTTGTGGAGTGAATGGGTGGTGGGTTCGAACCACCAGCAGCTGAGTGTTTAACCACTGCACCACCAGGGATCCCCAGTAGATATTAAATAGTACAATCTGGGGTGTGGATTGCTATTTTATCAGTAGCATCAACCTACTAAATGCTACACTTCAACAGATTTCAAATCCCATTTTAAAAATTTACAATTAGATACAGCTCTGTCTTCCATGTTATATGATTATTAACTTGGTCCTTTAGTACACCTTAGGGTGCATATGTGTCGTTAGGGCATGTATCTTGGAGAATTTGATAAGTTAGTATCTAGTATTGCATACTGGTTAAGCAATCTAGAATCTAGCTTTTAGAGCTTTAAGATGAGAATGGCCATGAATTTTTTTTTAGAGTGAATAAAAATATTTGAATTTCAAGATTTATAGAAAACACAGCCAGAAATTCTAATTGGTTTGCTCATACCAAGTAGAGATAGTCTTTCTTGAGATAAAAGCTTCAAATGGCGCATAAGTCAAATTCTAAAGTCTTCTTGCTTGGACTTCAAGGAGTGCTTACAAATACACATCTTAATCTAATTTTAAATGAATTAAAAGCACGTCCTTAAATTGTCCTTTAAACACACGGGCCCCATTTTTTTTTTTTTTTTTTTAAAGGAAGGATACACTGCTCAGACAAATGTATTTTACATTTAACAAATCCATTCTAACACTAAGATCTGGCATGTGATTTTGGGGATTCAAAACCATAAACAGTTTCTCAGACTCAAAGCCCGAAGATACAGAACACGAATTCATGAATTGATGACCCAGAGATGACCTCAGACTCTTGTTAAAGAATATGCCTTAGAATCTCTTGTATCAGTTAATACATAATTTGGCATTTTATGTAACATTTTTGCTGTGCTAAAATTTGTCAGAGAGACTTTCAGAAGAAGATATCAATAGCAGTTATTTTCCTCCCATGATTTTTTGAATAATAATTTAATAGGTAGTAGGTTTTTTTTTTTTTTTAGGGTATATAATCCTAAGAAATGAAAGTTTGTAGCATCAATCAGTTTTGGAATAATTGCCTAGTATTCCGTATTGATGTCCATGAAAGCAGAGGTCAAGAAATCCAAGAACATATTGCTTGGGCAAATCTGCTGCAAAAGAACTCTTCAAAGTGTGAAAAGCAAAGATAACACTTTGATGACTAAAGTGCACATTATCCAAGCCATATTCTTTTTGATGACCTCATATTCGTGAAAACCTGGTGGGGGGAAAGGAAGACAGAGTAAGAATTGATGCATTTGAATTGTGGTATTGGAGAAGGACTTTGACTATATCATGGACTGCCAGCAGAACAAACGAATCAATCTTAGAAGAAATATAACCAGAATGCTCCTTAGAAGAGAGACTTCTGCTTGCTTACTTTGGACATGTCATAAGGAAAGACCATTCACTAGAGAAAGACACCATGGTTGGCAAGCGGAACACTGGGGACTGTAGGGGAGGCCCTCAGTGAGATGGATTGACAGAGCAGCCAGAGCGATGGACTCAAACATAGCAATGATCGTGAAGACGGCACAGGGCTGGGCAAAGTTTCCTTCTGTTATGCATAAGGTCACTATAAGTTGGAGCCAACTTGATGGCAGCTAACAATAACAATATTCAGTATTGGATAAAACACTATATAAGACATTATAAGACTAGAAAAAAGAAAAAAAAAATTTATCCTGGAATTTAAAGCCTAATAGTAGGGACATACATACTCCTGGGGACAAGGAGGGACTAACACTCAAGATCCAAAGAAAGAGTTTTATCTAAGGTATGTTAAATCTTTCCCTCACATTTAGTTTTATGTTTTCAGCATCCTAGTCAACACTGTGTACATATCCTCAGCATTGTGCATGCACAGGGTTTAACTCCTCACTAGCATAGATAGAGTAAGGGAAAGACCACAACGATTATGAATTTTTAATGAAATTACTGCAAAGCAAATTTCAATTATCACACCCAGCTCTAATGATCACTTAGCATATTCAAGTTTTATTGGCTTACCCTCCCTCTCTCCAGCTTCTTAATTTTAATAATTTGACATAATGAGAAAGGTTTCATATGTCTTTATTAATGATATGTACTTAGTGGTTTATTTTATTCATAGATGCAAATACATTTAGTATATTAGCTCTGTTAGCAAACATATAATTTATGTGAGATACTTTTTTTCTGGAAAATCTAGAACTGTCTTCTCCTTCCTCTATTCCACCAGAGAAAAGAGGAGAGACACGAAGACCATTTTGTAGTTGCTCAGATTTCTTCTCTTATCAGGAAATAGGAGAGAACACTATCTACGATCTGATATAACCAACCACCCAACAGCATGTCCAAAATTATGGAAAAGAATGGAGGAGCTCCAGATGCTCTTGCTTTTAATGGTGCTTAATCACATTTTAAAGAGTTATCTACTCCCATTTGGTTCTTCACAACAGCATTTATGTGGGTGTGAAGCAAAAGGAAGGCATAGAGCAAGGAGCTCCTGTCTTTCAGTACCCTTCATCACCACAACTCAAATATGTCAATTCTTCTTTCTTTTTCACTGTCTGGCTTTTGCATGCATATGAGGCCATTGAAAACACCATGCCTTATGTCAGGTGTACCCTAGTCATCACAGTCACATCTTTGCTTTTTAACATTTTAAAGAGGTCTTTTGCAGCAGATTTCCCCATTTTATTCTTCCCACAGTTCACAAACTTCCAGACATACTGCAAACATGTTGCTGTCATTCTGTGTTCGCTGAGCCATCTACAACTATACCTAACTTCTGTACACTGAAAGAAGCATTCTATGCCAAGTTAGTAGACACAATAAGATGCTAAAGTGTGTGCCTATGTGGGAGAAGAGAGTTGGGATTTGTATAACAAAAATCAACACTGAAAGAAAAATCCTGGAGATGTATGTGTTAACTTCAACATTTAAGTGGTGGATGTTGGAGATAAACTTGTCTCACCTGGGCAAATAGCATTTTGGATGTAAAAATATATACAATCTTTGACTTCATTTTAAGTCTTACAGCTTCTCATTTTCAACACACATAGATGTTCAAGTATGCTAAGGTTAGTACCTGAATGTGTACATGCATCATAAATTATGAAATAAACTCAGGTAAGTAGGCTAGTTCATGTTCATGTACGTCTATGTTTGATGGATGGATGGATGGATGGATGGATGGATGGATGGATGGATGGATGGATGGATGGATGGATGGATGGATGGATGGATGGATGGATGGATGGATGGATGGATGGATGGATGGAAGGGTGGATGGATGGAAGGGTGGATGGGTGGGTGGGTGGATGGGTGGGTGGGTGGATGGGTGGGTGGGTGGATGGGTGGGGGGTGGGTGGATGGGTGGGTGGGTGGATGGATGGATGGATGGATGGATGGATGGATGGATGGATGGATGGATGGATGGATGGATAGGTGGATGGGTGGATGGATGGGTGGATGGACAGGTGGAGGGGTGGGTGGATGGATGGATAGATAGAAAGAAAGAATAGGTAGGTAGGTAGGTTAGCAGGGAGGGAGGGAGGTAGGAGGTAGGGAGGTAGATAGATAGGTAGGTAGATTGATAGATGGACAGACAGGCAGACATATAGACAGGTAGAGAGATATTCCTGCCAAGTTGACTCTAACTAATGACAACCTTATGTACAACAGAACAAAACATTTCATTGTCCTGAATCATCCTCATGATTGCCGGCATGTTCAAGTCCATTGTCGAAGCTGTTGTGCCAGTCCATCTCACTGAGGGTCTGTCTTGCCCTTGCTGACTTTCTACTTCAGCAAACATGATGTCCTCATTCAGTGATGAATCCCTTCCGATGACATGTCTAAAACAAGTAAGTTAGCCAATATTCTGTCACTACCCATAAAGTTTTCATTGGTTAATTTTCAGAAGTATATCTCCAGGCATTTCTTTCTAGTCTTAGTCTAGAAGGTCCACTAAAACCTGTCCACTAAGGGTGACCCTGCTGTTATTTGAAATATTGGTGGAATAGTTTCCAGCATCAAGCAGCATGAAAGTCACCTCAATAAAAAGAACTGACAGATGGGTGGTGGATATATATATATTCCAAAACCAAACCCAATGCTGTGAGTGGATTCTTACTTATAGTCACCCCATGTATAACACAGTACAATTGTTAAACGTAGTATTTTTTTGTCTATGGTCTTTATGGAAGAAGATCACCAGGCCTTTCTTCTTAGGTGTTACTGGGTGGGTCCAAACCACCAGCCTTTTGGTTAATTAAAAAAAACAAACCCGTCTCCATTGAGTCAATGCTGACTAGTATTGACTACATAGGACAGAATGGAACTGCCCCATAGGGTTTCCAAGGCTATAATCTTTATGGAACAGACTGCCGCATCTTTCTCTGGTGGAGTGGCTGATGGATTAGAACTTCTGACCTTTCTGTTAGCAGATGAGAGGTTAACCACTTCGTTGCCAGGGTTCCTTAGTTGAGTGCAAACTGGTTTCTTCACCCAAGGGCATATGTGTGTGTGTATTTATGTATACATAGTCTAGTGATTGGTCTTTCCTGATGACCTGTCCAAAGTAAAAAAGACCAAGTCTCACCATCCTTGTCTCAAAGGATCATTCTCATAGTATTTTTTCTCCAACTGATTTGTTGAATTTTCCTGGCAGTCCATGATATTTACACTCAATATTCTTCACCAACACCACAGTTCAAGTACATCAATTCTTCTGTCTTCTTATTTCACTGGCTAGCTTTTGCATGCATAAGAGACAATTGAAAAGACTATGGCTTGGGTTAGGCGCATCTTGGTCATCAGTGTGACATCTTTACCTTTTAAAATTTTAAAGAGGTCTTTTGCAGCAGATTTGCCCAATGCAATATGTCCTTTTATTTCTTGACCACTGCTTCCATGGGCATTGATTGTTGATCTAAATAGAATGAAATTTTTTACAACTTCAATTTCTTTGACATATGTATAATAACAAAATCACATAATCATATGTTAATTCAAAATTAAAAAAAATTATTAAACTACGAGAGGGTTCAAGGGACTTGAAGCCCCTACCTTTGTCCATGCAGGTAGTAAAATAACACCCCTGTTTCAACATCATGATGCTGCCTGGAAAGCTGAGGAAGGATTTTTGTATGGGGCAGGAGATTGCCTTACATGACCCCAAAGACACGCATGACTCTGTGATTTGAGTGCCCAAGAATTATCATTGCCTATCCTCTGATTTTCATTAGACCCCATTGACGTAGAGGTCCCAAAAGTAGTTATGTTAACGTTCCCATTGCAACATATTAAGTTTGGGCAGACCTAAATTTTGTTCTTTCTTTTCCACTCATTAAGAAGACCATGAGTAAATTTTATCAGTCATTAGAAAAGGACATCATAGAGGGCAAAGTAGAGGGTCAGCAAAAACGAGGGGAACCCTCAATGAGATGAGTTGACCCAATAACTGCGGCAACGGACTGAAAAGTACCAACGATTATAAAAATGGTGCAAGACTGGTCGACATTTTTTCTGTTTGACATAAAGTCCCCGTGAGCTGGAGCCTACTTGGTGGCAACTAACAACAACAGCAGCAGTGTATTTTCCAAATCTAAGATAGTTATATAATCATTTTGAAATTACTCATTTCTTCTTAAATTTTTAATCTATGCTTTTCAAAAACTACTTAGAAAATACTAGTCTGTGTAACAAATTAACATCTTAAACTATAACAATTCTTTCTATAATGGTAAATAGAGTAATATAAAAATGGAGTTGAATATGTTTGGAGTTTATTTTATAAATCAGAATTTATAGACCGACTGAGATCTAATCTTGGCAAAATATGATCCTTTGTCTATACTTACTAGCTGTTTGAAGCGATGATCAAGCAGATCTCACAGGGCTCGATGTTAGAAGAGGACAAACGTTTAAAAAGGAAGGTTGAGCTACGCAGATCAGTCCAGGATCACGTTCCACCTTCACAGATATGCCTGGTTTGCTCAGTTGTTTATACACCTTCAGGTTAGCCCTTTCCTTTGATTTTCCTATGATTTTTCTTGTTATTGTCTTTGTTGGGTTTACTTTTATTTTTCCTTTTCCTTTAAGTTGTTTTGCTTCTTTTTAAAACTGGCTTGTTTTCTGAGATGCATTTTGCTTATGGGAAGGGAGCATATTATTTCCAAGCAATTGCTTGGGAAAAATGGGTTTCTGGGACCATTCATTTAAAATAAGCACAAATACGAATTTTGTGCTGCACACGTCACAGGAGAGCAGGCCCTTCATATGAGCTACTGATGCACAACTGACTCAATGCCAACGCCCAGCAAACTGTGATGAGGTAAACAGCCTTCCTGCTAAATGTGAAAGAAATAACTCCTTTTTCAATAATTGCATTTTATCGTGCTAAGGAGATTCACAGGGCATTTGAGGTAAAGGCAACAGTCTGCACTCCCTCTCTGCTGTGTTGGCTGCATGTGAGTTGGGGAGGAGAGGCCAAGAGAGGGAGGCATAGAAAAAAAAAAAAGTGAATTCTTCACAAAATATAATAGTTTAACCCATCTCACCTATCACCTAGCCAGCTGTCAGTTTGGTAGACAGTGGTGGCTTACATATTACTATGAGTCTGGAAGCTATGTTACCAGTATTTCAAGTATCAGCAGGGTCACTCATGATGGACAGATTTCAGTGGAGTTTCCAGACTAAGACAGACTAGGAAAAAAGGCCTGCTGATCTACTGATGAAAATTAGCCAGTGAAAACCCTCTGGATCGCAACCGAACATTGTCTGATACAGAGCTGGAAGACAAGGCACTACATAATCGTCGCAACAGTGAACTCGAACGTAGCACCGGTCATGAAGATATTCTATTGTACATGGGTCACCATAAGTTAGAGCAGACTCACAGCAACTGGAAACACTGGTGACACAGTGGTTAAGAGCTATGGCTGCTAATCAAAAGGTCAGCAGTTCGAATCCACCAGGCGCTCCTTGGAAACCCTAGGGGGCAGTTCTACTCTGTCCTATAGGGTTGCTATGAGTTATGGATTAGGGCCCACTGTGATCAGATATGAACTTATTTTAAGTTGACTACATCTGCAAAGACCCTAAGCAAAAAGCCACCTTTGCAGATTCTGGGGATTAGGACTTCAACCTATCTCTTTTGGGGACAGAATTCAAGACATAAAACCCAGGAGGTTTCTATTTTTTTTAATTTCGCTCATTGGTGACATAGGTGTGTAATCTCTTCCTCGCCCCCAAGGATCTTATGAAAATCAAATGACAGGTCTGACATAGAGATAGGAGCTTTTAGGAGGTCAACCCCAGAGAATGGAGACGAGGCAGCTAAAGGGAGAGAGTACAACTGGGGGGAGGGGGGGAGGAAATGAGTCTGATCAACTTCAGGCTGAGGTGTTTGAATTATCAATGTTAAGGAGTACCTCAAAAATTTGCTGTGAAGATTAATTTAGGTCACATAATTAAAAAATTCAACACATTATTGGGCACATGATAAACACTCACGAAGTGTTAACTCTTATTGTTTCTTTGTCTTACCTATGTAATCGTCTTATCTCAAAATATGATTATAAAATGCTTTGGGCCAATTATTATCACTAGCACAGGTCCTGGATGAGGGATCAACCACGATCACATCGGCAAAAAATATCGGTCGGATTTCAAAATGCTGTTGCTTTTCTTCCCATATTTGTTGTTTTCCATGCTAATGCCCCATTAAGAGGCTTTGAACTTGTTTTTCTACTTTTAAACTCAAGTATTTACATTATGGGAAATATTTTCTAAGCTGGCTTTTACTGTATAAAGTCCTACTAAAAAAAAAAAAAAAAGTCCTACTACACGTCACTAAATTATATCTTGTCATTAAATTTGCTTGGAAAATAGCATTTAATAGTCACTGTTTAAATTGTGTAGAGGGTCAGTGAAAAAGAGGAAGACCCTCAAGGAGATGGACTGACACAGTGGCTGCAACAATGGGCTCGAGCGCAACAATGATTTGAAGATGGAGCAGGACTGGGTGGTGTTGCCTTCTGTTGTACATAGGGTTGCTATGAGTTGGAAGTGACTCAATGACATCTAACAACAACAGCAATTTAAACTGTATTATGTTGATATAATATTTGCTTATTTTTGTATGTGTATTTTTCAAGTTTCCTGTTATAAATAATGTTACAGTAAAATCATCACATACTAACCCTTTCTTGATTATTTTTTTCAGGTGTATTTATTTATTTATACCAGTGGAATGACTGATCAAAGAAAATAAATATTCCTAAATTTTAGAGACACTGCTAAATTGCTCTTATGAAATGGTGTATCATTTTTTACTCCCACCCACGAGTTCCAAAGGAACCTATATGGCCAAACCCTTTCCAGTGTTGAATATTATAATATTGATGTTTCATTTATTTAAAATTTTGAAAGATATTATTTTTGTTTTGATTCATTGTTCCTAGTAAGATTGAATTATGTTTATGGTTATTAACTATTTTTCATTTTCCCTTCTGTAAAACTTATGTTCATTTA
Source organism: Elephas maximus indicus (assembly GCF_024166365.1). NCBI lineage: Eukaryota > Metazoa > Chordata > Mammalia > Proboscidea > Elephantidae > Elephas > Elephas maximus. The sequence goes on along the minus strand of NC_064820.1, from coordinate 8,709,200 downwards.
TATTTTACTTTTGACATTGGGGTTTTAGAGATAATCATATACCAAAAGAAAAAAAAAAACCTATTGCCGTTGTGTCGATTCCAACTCACTGTGAGCCTGTAGGACAGAGTAGAACAGCCCACAGGGTTTCTGAGGCTCTAATCTTCATGGAAGCAGACTGCCACATGGTAGGTTCGAATTGCCAACATTTTGGTTAACAGCTGAGTCCCTAACCTCTGCACCACCAGGGCTCCTTGATAATCATGGGCATATACAGCTCTTGGATATTCAGGATATCTTCTGTAGTCATATTTGTTACAGAGATTTTTTTTAATAGTTTTTGGCTTAATTTTATTTTTGCCATATAGATGTTTCAAACGGAGTCTTTCTTTCCCTTCCTTGAGAAGTGTTCCTAGTTTTCTACCCTAGAAAAAAATTTTTTCATCAAAGTATCAGATAGTTATTTGACTGTATGTTAATTTCAGGAGCCCTGGTCGTTCAGTAGGTGTTTGGCTGCTGACTGAAACATCAGAGGTACGAACTCACCAGCTGTTCAGCTCAAGGAAGATGTGGCAATCTACTTCTGTACAGATTATAGCCTCAGAAACCCCAGGGGCCAGTTCTACTCTGTCCTAAAGGGTTGCTATGAGTTGCAATCGACAGCTACCAGTATGGTCATTTATCTTGGTGTGGTTTAATTTTTACATATATCTCTGTAATTTATTTGAAATTTACTTAGGTTTTAATAAGAAAGACCTATTTTTTTTTTTCCTTTAAATAACCCAGTTTATTTTTTAATGCCTTGGTCAAATCAAAGGGTCAGCATCACTCCTGTAAAGCTATAACCACTTCTGCCTTATGATCTATGGTCTTGCTAGCTAATTCTAAATTAGGTTTAAGAAGTTTGTTGTTCGTTATAGACCTTGGCAACCATTTGAAAATCAGCATGTTAGGTTGTTTCCTTGGGGTTCCAATGTACTTCCCATGAAAGTGGCTTACATTAAAATATATGAAGTCCAACTTGGCTCTCTAAAATGCTGCTTTCCCTGGTCTTCCTCAGAATATTTCCTGTAGTCCAGACCTGGGCCATCAGATGTGGACTCTGAGTAGAATTTACCTTCTCAGCAAAAGCAATCGAGTCAATAAGTTAATGGCATGAATCAATGAGAAAGATTTGGAAGAGCTCTTAATTAAAGAAACAACTGCTGATACAAATTATGTTTCCAATGTATTGATGTAGCGCAGGGCATGGGGTGGACGAGAGGGGCTCTGATCAATGGTGGCAGCAATACAGCGTTCCCCCATCAGGAACGGTGCCCCTCAAACACTGCCTTTTGTGTACTAAAAGCAGAGAGGAGATCTGAAATTATCAGGGTCATCTCATTCACACTCTCACATTCCCACAGACCCTCCAATCCCTTGGTGATGATTTTTCTCACTCCTTTTGAATCCCTTCATACTGCTGATCAATGATTAAAATTCCCCTTCTTTTATCTCTTTAAAACTTTGACATTTCTCTTGACCCTCTAATCTATCAAAATAGCCAAATCATAAAATCAACGCTATAACTTGAAGAGATAATTTTATTTTTCTTATCGTTTTTTGATCATGCTTTTCTTAATGGACCAGACAAATGTGGCATTAATAGAAGCTTCATAAACTTTTGCTATTCCTAGCAAGATCAAAGCTGAACCTACAAATCCAAGTAAGAATAATTAACTCATCTTAGAAAAACAAAATTAAATGTGACAGGATAACCGAATTTGAGAAGGGGTGAGGGGTGTGATGGAGGGAGGAGAGAAAGGGGTAGGAACACACACAGGAGGGGAGGGAGGAGGGGAAGCTGACGGCCTTCTCTGTCCTCTGCAGGGCACCTCAAAAGTCTGAGGTCCTTACTGAATTCCCAAGTGTTTCACACGGAGAAGTGGTTTGGAGAGACGTCAGTCTGTAATGTCCGCAGTGCTTAGCACAGGGCTTACGGACCTACAAAGATCAATATGCAAAGCTGACCATTTAATGCCTGAAAACCTACTCCTCTCCAGCAGCTTCTGATGGCAGAAAGAGTATATGATACTAAATAGCCCATCCACCACATTCATGACAGCACACATGTTATGGCAATAGGAGGATTTTCCTTCTCCTCAGCTTTTTTTTTCTTAAATTGTGGTAAAAAACATTTGCCATTTCAACATTTCTTAAGTGTACCGTTCAGTGACAGCAATTGCATTGATCACGTTGTGCAACTATCACCATCAACAGATACTCAATGCTTCCTGAACAATGGTCTCTCTTGTCCCCATCTCCCTCCCCTGGTAACCACCTCATAAAGTTTGGTCCCCATACATCTGCCTGTACTAGATACTTCTTACAAGTGGGATCGTACAGTATTTGTCCTTTTCCGACTGTCTGACTTCATTCTGGAGCCCTGGTGGTGCAGTGGTTAAGAACTTGTCTGCAAACCAAAAGTGGGCAGTTCAAATCCGTCAGCCACTCCTTGGAAACCCTATGTGGCAGCTCTCTGTCCTATAGGTTCACTATGAGTCGGAATTGACTCGACGGCAATAGGTTTCTTTCTGGCTGGACTTCACTCTGCTCAGATGTTTCCAGGGCTCATCCATGTTGTGACATGTATCAAGAGTTCATTTCTCTTGATGGCTGAATACTATTCCATTGGATGTATGTAGCACATTTCTTTTTTTCAGTCTTCAGTTGATGCACATTAAAAAGACATGCTTTCCTAGGATGCTCGAGAGGATCTAAAGCTCAGCTCCACTGGTTACCATGCTTTCTATCTTATTTCCAGGCCAAGTTTCATAATGAAGGCACAAACATCCCTATCCTTTGTGGTTGTTTTTAGGTGTCATCGAGTCAGTTCTGACTCATAGCAACCCTATGTACCACAGAACGAAACACTGCCTGGTCCAGCACCATCCTTACGATCATTGTTATGCTTGAGCCCATTGTTGCAGCCACCGTGTCAATCCATCTCATTGAGGGTCTTCCTCTTTTCGTCACTGAGGGTCTTCCTCTTTTCTGCTGACTCTGTACTTTACCAAGCATGATGTCCTTCTCCAGGGACTGATCTCTCCTGACAACATGTCCAAAGTATGTAAGACGCAGTCTCACTATCCTTGCTTCTAAGGAGCTTTCTGGTTGTACTTCTTCCAAGACAGATTTGTTTGTTCTTTTGGCAGTTCATGGTATATTCAATATTCTCCACCAACACCAAAATTCAAAGGCATCATTCTTCTTCTGTCTTCCTTATTTATCGTCCAGCTTTCACATGCATATGATACAAATGAAAATACCATGGCTTGGGTCAGGCACACTTTAGTCTTCAAGGTGACATCTTCGCTTTTCAACTTTTTAAAGAGGTCCTTTGCAGCAGGTTTGCACAATGCAATGTGTCTTTTGATTTCTTGACTGCTAATTCCATGCATTTTGAATGTGGATCTCAAACCGGTTAGGGCTGGGTGCTGGGAATCCAGGTCTGAGCTAAGATCTGTCCAAGTTCACCTGAAGGAGAACAGAGCTATGTGAAGCATCCTTTTTATTCGGTCAAATGAATTAGAAACTCTCCAAATAAGGCAAAGGCATAGAAGACACTTAAAAACTTTTTCTTTTTGACAGTCAAAGTCACATAGAAGGTGTTACTGGCTGTTCAGTTCTGATTATTAATAAAATCATATTGACCTTAGATGAGGGACAAGTAGTAAAGGTTTAGGATGCACTGGTATGACATTAGGTTGGTATTACTTGTGTGTCCTGATCACTGGTTACGCCCAAATGCTTAATTGGCCCTGATTTTGAGAATATTTCCAGAGAGTTATCCATCCCTATGCCTGGTCCAGACTGATGCAGAGGGCATGAGTATGGGAGGCTGCATTCAAGTCACAGCTCGCCTGCAATCTCCCTTAACAAATTTGAGAAAAAATGATTAGATTTGGAGTACAGCAATTTCGGTATATTTTGGTGTTAATTCACAGGTGGACCAAGTAAAGCTCATTTATTTTATAGCAAAATAGAAGGACCATTAGCATTTTCTGCACATCTTTCTTACTCACTCTGCCTTATACTTCCAATGAGGAGCTAATCACTAGTTGTAAATCCGTAAGCACACCAGAGCACAGCTGTGTGTGGCTTGGATATTAGGGCAAAGTCCTCGTGCAGAATCCACAATTGTGTGATACGCTGGGAGAAGAATAGTCTGCTCCTAAGGGTCCTTGGGTGGTGTAAATGGTTAAACGCTCCACTACTGGTCAGAAGGTCGATGCTTGGAATTCTCCCAGAGGCGCCTAAGAAGATAGGACTGGTGATCCGCTTCTGAAAAGTCACAACTTTGAAAACCTTATGAAGCAGTTCTATTCTGCACACATGGGGCCTGCAAGAGTTGGAATCGACTTGATGGCAACTAGCCATAACAAAGACAAGGACAAGCATACATCTTTTATTACCATATTACTACATGAAAGGAGACCTGGAGGTGTAGTGATTAAGCACTTGGCCACTCGCCTGCTAACCAAAAAGAAGACTGTTCGAACCCTCCAGCTGCTCCACAGAAGAAAGATGTGGCAGTCTTCTTCTGTAAAGACTGCAGCCTTGGAAGCCCTATGGGGCCGTTCTACTCTGTCCTATATGCTTGCTGGTAGTCAGAATCGACTTGAGGGCAATGGCACTTTTTGGGTTAACATATATTAGGGAGTCTCTGGATGGTGCAAAGGGTTAAAGTACTCCACTGCTAACCAAAAAATTCACAGTTCGAGTTCACTGAGAGGCACCTCAGAAGAAAGACCTAGTGATCTACCTCCAAAATATCATCCATTGGAAACCCTGTGGGGCACCATTTACTCTGACACACATGAGGTTACCGTGAGTCAGAATCGACTTCATGGCAGCTGGTAATATACGTTATATATTTAAGAATCTAATACTTTCAGTGAGTCTCAGCTTCTGAGTACCAAGGTTTAGACCCAATTCTCCAGTGAAGCTTACCAGCACCTAATTAAGCAAAGGTGTACAGTTGTGATCTATAAAACAATACTAAGCCACATGTGAAAACTCAGAGTCAACGTTTAAAGTCGCTGCCCAGCTGATTTTTCCACATGCCTGGGAATGGCGTGCCTGCTCATGTATCCTCTTAACTGAAATATATCACCTGGAAGGATGCATGGGATGTGGGAGAATAAAGATTGGGGACTGGATAGGTTGCGGGTCACGGAAACAAATAGAAAATCAACTCCAAGTCTCATTATTACTCCACTGCTTCCCACTATGGAAAATCACACTCTCTCTAAAATGACATTTAAATACGTGGGTAACAAAGTTTTAATGTGAATATATAAATTCAGATCTGTTAGGCTCAGAAGTTAGGCTGGGAGATGAGCTTGATAAATATGTTATGTCTCCATGCTAGTTTCCTATGCGATATTACTCCAATAAATCATGGCGCTTGAAGGTCACAACATCCGAACACTCAGCTTGCTTCTACAGCACTTCTCCCTCACTAATGCAGCCTGTAATGAAGTTAGAAGTTAATGAAGTGTCTTGACAACTAGCGAAAGCTCTTACCACAGGGCCAGTGATGGATGAAGGCACCAGGAGAGGAATGCCCCTCACCCCTTCCTTGCAACCCCAAAGCCTGGGGTGAGGCTGGGCCTCGTCCACAGGCAGGGAAGGGGTGGCAAAGAACAGTGTTTGGGAGATAAACCATTGCAAAAGGACAGCAGCTGTCCAATAATACCAAAACCCCATGCCTTGACTTTAAATGTAGACATTTCAAGAGTAGGTATCGCCAGCTAGAGGTGGCAGTTTTCAACGCGTTAGCATTGGTTCGTTGCTTTCCAAATTTCGTTTAAATTGGCACTTTTAAACAGGGAGAGTCCCTGAGTGTTGCAAATGGTTAACATGCTCAACTGATACCTGAAAAGTTGGAAGTTTGAACCCACCCAGGGGCTCCTCAGGAGAGAAACCTGGTGATCCACTTCCTAAAAATCAATCATTGAAAACCCTGTGGGGCACCGTTCTACTCTGACACACGTGAGGCATCCATGAGTCAGAGTTGACTCGAAGGCAACCGTTTTGTTGGTTGAAAGAGGAAGGATTAGTTGAAGAAATAAATGCTCATTGGTCCTTGAAAACAAGAGATCACGGAGTGTTTATGTCCGTGAGGAAGATGGTGGGATGGTATTACATATGGGGCTCTACTTCTAACCCTGGGAAATTCAGGAGGAATGGAAAAATATACATGTCAGTATTTTTAACAAATTACAGGAGTTAGGAGGCCGGCTTACCTACTGACACGTGAGAGAATCAGTCGGCCAGACTCCTTTGAGTCGATATTTCCAGAGACCAAAACAGCCAAAACCCTGGGCAATGAGACTGAGCCCTGTTCTCATTTCCAGCTCTGCCTTGTACACGGAATGTGGATTTGGACAAATTGTTCAATTCCTCGGTGCTCAAGAATCCTGCAATTTAAAAATGTGAATGATGGTAATAATTGCTATCAGCATGTTCCATAAAGAAAATGTATTTACTCTTACGTTAGTAGAGCATTAATAGCTATAATTTATGTGTGTATAGACATAAACACACACATACATATCATGTTGAGCTCTTCATTAGAAACTTATCATTTAAATGCAAATTACTAGAACTGCTTTGCAAATAATCGGAGAATGAAGAATGTCAGTTGGAGGAAAAATACATATCTCCCTTATACATTTTGTTACTTGTGATAATTAAGGTATGTATGTAATTTGTGTTTACATTTGATGATACCTTTTCTTCCATGATTTCTGTTATTAAATACAAACCGCAATTTGGCATGGGTTATTCGGATGATAACTCATTTCTGACTACTCGAGTCCTAAAGTTGCTACTAAAGAAACCAGCTGGAGCTTCCAGATGAAATAGGGTCTATGCAATAAGACCACAGAAAGACACACAGAGGGTAGCAATTGCGCACCACAGGTGATGTATCTCATACGTGTGGGCATCCAATTGTTGAAAGGGCAAGAGGTGCGCTTTCCAGAACCTGACTCACTGATGTTACCGGCTTGGGTTTTTTTTCTGTATGGTTTTGCGTTTAATGGGGAGGGCTTTCTAGTTTGGGAGTCTGGGGTCTGTCTCCCTTATTGCAGGATTTGAGCTATCATGCTGTCATAGACCAGTCAATCAATCAATCAAAAAATACAAGATAAACTCACCATCACATTCATTTACTGAATGCCATATCACGAGCCTGACTACCCACCAATGGCAGAAACAAATAAACAAAATGTATTCTGAAATGGCTGTGTGGACAGAGAGCTTTAACTCTTACCCAGACCCAGCAGGAAAAAATACGTGAGTCACGGAATTAGTTTTTGTTGACTGAAGCTTTTCCTTTCAATGATAGTCTGGTTGAATGGTAAAAAAAAAGAAAAGAAACACAGTTTCCATCGAGTCAATTCCAACTCATGGTGACCCCATGTGTGTAAGAGTAGAATTGCACTTTGTAAGGTTTTCAATAGCTGATTTTTCTGGAAGTAGATTGCCAGGCTTTTCTTCCAAGGCACCTTGGGGTTGACTTGAACCTTCAGCTTTTTCCTTAGCAGTGGAGCACTTAACCGTTTGTACCACAGGAATTCCTATGTACACTCTGAACTTATAAGTCAGCAGCACAGTAAAGGTGTGCAGGCCACTGAGTTCTTCTGTGGAATGATAAGTATTTGTGCTCTCAGCCTTCTTTCCGTAAGTAGACGACCTCAGTGGAGAGAGGTCCCAGAGGCAGGTGCAAGCCATTCTAAGGGAGATGTCAGCATGTTGCAGAGGCAGCAAGGGATTATTTTGTGAAATCACACACACACACACACACACACACCTCTCAGAGATATTCAAGTACACCTCCAGGATGCCTCATCCCCAGCCCCGAGTATACTCACCTCTCAAGTGCCACGTGTCACTGGAGGGAGCCCCGGTGCTTCCAGTGTTTGGGGTGAAAATCAAAGGAGCAGCAGCAGCCTGAGCACCAGCGTTGTGTAAAGTCACCATCGTAGCATCATGACAACACATGATGAGAGCGCCTTGAATGAACACAATGGTTTGACCCTTGGTTACTGGATTTGGCCCTATGTAACCACACTGGAAGGGACTGATGATTGTGGCCCCATTTTCGGGTGAGGAAACCAAAGCTGAGGTTAAGGGCATGGTCAAGCTCTGAGGATGTTCTGTATTTGGTGGTGCAACACATCACAGGATTGAAAAGAGGATGCTCATTTCATTACCAAACTCAGGGGACTCCGCATAGTTTTAAGAAACCTGCAAAAACACTACATCATATTGTGTGGAACGCTGACTTGTTGAAAATACACTCCTACATGCAAATTTACACACAATCTCCCCAGAAAATAGTGATCTGGTTTGTTTGTTTCTTTGCTTTTGCCTCAGTTTCAATTGGCAAAAGTAAACAATAATTTGGCTCTCCAATGTTGGAAAACATATTTCTACCCTTTGTAGGATGGTGAGACTGCGTCTTACATACTTTGGACATGTTGTCAGGAGGGATCAGTCCCTATAGGCATCATGCTTGGCAAAGTACAGGGTCAGCGGAAAAGAGGAAGACCCTCAACGAGGTGGATTGACACAGTGGCTGCAGCAATGAGCTCAAGCATAACAACGACTGTAAGGATGACGCAGGACCAGGCAGTGTTTAGTACTGTTGTGTATAGGGCCGCTATGAGTTGGAACTGACTCGACAGCTCCTAACAACAACAACCCTTTGTATACGTCTTTATAAGTCCCTAAAAAGAGAATTCAATTGTGTCTTCAATGTTCCTAATTATGTAAATAAAATTTCTAATTAAATGCTATGGTGAGGACATTTTTAAATATGAGCACGTTATCTTGTCAGCTGCAAATGAGATGTGCAGAGAATGAGGGAGATTTCCAGAGAAAAGGCACTCCAACCCCACCACCAAGGAACTGGGCCCCTACACAAGAAAGCACATGGCCCTGGACCATGAGTCTCATGGACACTGTCCAGCAGCGAACACTTTTGTATGTCCTCAATGTGACATGAGGCCAGACAGGCTTTCAGCCAGGGAGTTTCCAGCAGTAACTCACCAGGTGTTGCAGCCCTGTGACTCCAAGGCCATCACAAGCATTTAACCAAGGTGGATGCCTGCCCCTTCCTGGCGGTATAAACAGTGTAATGTGGATAAGGTTCTTGTCTTGCAGCCTGGCAATGGAGGTAGTTGGAGTTTTATTTACGAAAAAAAGGTTTTACAAAAACACTGCTCTTCTTTTTGTCCTTTGTGAAGCTTATGTGGGTTCCTCTGAAAAGGAAGACGGTGCAGCCCAAGACTCCCTAAAGGATGGCACGTGATCCAGCTTACTGGTGGCTGCTGTCCAGGCTTTGCAGAGCTTGTGCCACATGCTGTCCCATGATTTCTTTGTCAGGGGGCAACATTGTAGATAATGGGGGAGGGGGCTAGGTAGGCTCTTCTCCCTCAGCAAGTTAACAACTTTAGGATGTCACCTTCTCAGAAACCACCTGTTCCTTTGTCTAAGGAAACCTCCAAGGTGATGGGGAAGTGCCCAGGTGGATGCAGGTGATGTCTCCTGATGCAGGAGGGAAGGTGCACTGCACAGCACTGTGATGGCTGGTCTGGTCTGTCAGGTTAGGTGACAGAAGTCCTTATAGGTGCAAGTATTATCCCATTCTATTCTGTACTGTTTTATTCTACTTGCCTCTTTTTTTTATTCTATTCTATTCTTTATTTTGGAAACCCTGGTGGTTAAGTGCTACGGCTGCTAACCAAAGGGTCGGCAGTTTGAATCTGCGAGGTGCTCCTTGGAAACTCTATGGGGTAGTTCTACTCTCTCCTATAGGGTTGCTATGAGTCAGAATCGACTCAAAGGCACCAGGTTTGGTTTTTTGGTTTATTCTTTATTTTATTCTATCCTGAGCTATTTTCTTCTATTCTGATACTTGATTTAATTCTATCTCTTTCCTACCTTTTGGTCTTTTAAAGCAATAATAAAGACCTCAACCAAGAACATCAGAGAGGAGGGGGCATTTTACTAAATCAATTCCTGATTGTCTCTAGATTAAGCCCTGAGTGCATGGGACTGGTAAAATGCCAGCATATGTTTGAGATATTTCTGTTTTCTTCCATTACATGGACACTTGATGCTCAGGTTCACCGGTGATTTCGGGCACATACCTCTAGTAGTGTCCTACAATTAGGGACTGTTTGATGATCTCTACAGTGGAACCTGCCTCACTCAAGCTGGATACCACTGAGAACACCATACCTCTAGGTCCCTGAGAATTTCAGAAATGCTTTTCTGATGTCTTTCTCTCCAAGATGTGTCTCTTGTGCCAACTGTGTGCATTGTTATAGAGAAATGGGTGCTGAATTCAAGTAACTACCTCAATAATCATTCTTTCTTAGCTATACATGTGACTTTGTCACCTATTGCAGAAATCCCCTTTGGTTTTAGCACATACTTGAGCATTGGACCAGTTATAGGCAGAAGTTGGCATGAGGGAGAAAGGAGAACTCAATAGCATTACCATGGAAAGTATGCCACACCCAGGTGATTTTTTGTGAATCTCATAGCTCCACTTATGGATTACATAAGTGAATCACAAGAGAAGTGGGGTAATATTTCTTATTTCAAAGTTAAGACTGAGAAGTGGCAAACCAATTGCACAAATCTCAGTTGAAATTAGATCTTTATGTATTTTGAAGTGCATGCTAGGATAAATGTAGGTGTTGAAAGGATAGCAGAATATGAGAAGCTATTAAAATGGTGTAAATGAACCCTAAATGAATGTCCTATAAACTAAAATATCTAGGACAAGTGTTTGTGTCCAATAATTTTTCCACCAGTGTTTAAAATATACATATATATCTTTTCTCCAATCTGGAGACTCTGAACTTCTTGTGGCCAGTTTCCCTCTGTGCTTTCCCATTGTAGTGCCAGGAGAATAACACTACATGCATGATCGTGAAATGAGGGATGGAGTAAATCAGAGGGAAAATGAAGAGAGGGCTTTCACCATGTCTTTCAAAAAAACACTGGGATGCACAGTGTCCAAGGAGCCCTGGTGGTGCAGCGTCAGGGTGATAGCCAAATGGTCGCTGATTTGAACCCACCAGCTGCTTTTCAGGAGAAAGATGTGGCAGTCTGCCCTCACAAAGACTACAGCCTTGGAAAGCCTATGGGGCAGTTCTTCTGTGTCCTATAATGTCACTGTGAGTCGGAATCAACTCAATGCAACGGGTTTTGTTTGGCTTGGTTTAGTGGGTTGAACAATGTCCCCCAAAGCTCATGTCCACCTGAAACCTCAGAATGTGACCTATTTAGAAATAGGGTCTTTGCAGATGGAATTAATTAAGGACCTCAAGATGAGATCATCTTGGATTTAGGACAAGCCTGAAACCCAATGCCTGTTGTCCTTATAAGAAGAGGAGAGAACATATAGAGCACAGACACAGGAAAGAACACTACAAGAAGACAGAGGCAGAGATTGGAGTGATGCTGCCACAAACCAAGGAACACCTGGAGCTACAAAAGCTGGAAGAGGAAGGAAGTATTCTCCCCTAGAGACATCAAAGAAAGCATGGCTTTGTTGACATCTTGATTTCAGACTTCCATCCTTTAGAAGGAGCCCTGGTGGTGCAGTAATCAAGAGCTTGGCTGCTAACCAAAAGGTCAGTAGTTTGAATCCCCCAGTCGCTCCTTGGGAACCCTACAGGGCAGTTCTACTCTGTCCCACAGGGTCGCTATGAGTCAGAATTGGCTTGATGGTAATGGATGGGCACAGTGAATTGACTATAGCATTTCATGATGCATTTTCTTTCTAATGTTTTATTAGTAACCCATTCAACATTTCCCAGAATGTTAAATCCATTTTTTTTTTTCTGGTGGCTATAAAATCATGGTGAAAATAAGATATTTAAAACTATTGGCAAAATCTACCCTTCCTTATAAAAAGACTAGGACCATAAGGGTAAAGGATAGTTTTGCTCCTTTGAAATAAATCTTTCTAGAAAAAAAAAAAAAAAAAACTCTAAATATGCCACAAATCACTTCATTTATCAGACAGTAGTAACAGATTGCCAGTGCAAATGTTAAGCCTAGGCTAAATTCATTGACAAAACCCACTAGAAATTTCCTCAGGAAACAGTTCCCATAGAAGCCTCATTGTACAATAAGAAATGGAAATTTCCTCAGTACTGAACAGAAAGAGCCCTTTAGTTTCTCCAAGAACAAAGATAAAACCCACAACCAAACCTGTTGCCATTGAGTCAATTCCAAGTCATGTCACGGCGACCTCATGCATTACAGAGTAGAACTGCTCCATAGGTTTTTTTTTTTTGGGGGGGGGAGGAGCAAAGATGATGGCCTGTTAAAGGATAAAAACAACAGAAGAGAAAATAGAACAAAGCAAACATGTTTTATGGTTGACCCTTCAACTTGTCCAGACATACTTCCCTCTGAAGCTAATGAATTTGATCCACCACATGGCAGAACCAGGTCACCGCAGGATGTAAGTGTCTATCAATGGTGGGTACATACTGCAAACTTCAGACATGATGCTAGGCCAGTTTACAAATGTTGTGTGTACCTAGAAAATAGCAGAACTTTATTGCATGATGACTTTGGAAGCACCTATTAACTCAAATTGAGAACGAGTTTCCAACTAGTGCCCTATTTCTGAGCTCTGGGTTTACTTGAAGACAGTGCAAATTCAGCGTACGTGCACCTTGCATTGCAACCCACCTTTTTGTTTTGGTTGGATTCTTTAGGGTCACCCTTCCAGAGAGACATATGCTGGAACGAGATCCATAGGTTTTTTCTGGATCTATCAGATTCTAACCACAGCAGTGGCCACTGAGACTTGACAATTTCATTTTCAGCTTGGGACGTCAGAGGGATGAAAGTTCTTGTGCAGTGTTGCATCAGCCAGGACACTGGGTTACACACATGTATGTAAGTGTGTGCCAGGTGTATATACAACCACACATTTTATCACTTTCATGTCTACAGCATCCAGTGCTTCCTTGGAGAATTTCAGTGTGATAAAATGCCTTGGCATACCTTCCATGAGGCTGCCGTTGTGAGTTTCAATATGGGCAAGATCAATGATAAACTTGAGATTTCCCAAATCTAACTTATTTAAATGTGTTGATGTAAGCAAGGCATGATTGCATACACATTAGGGGTTCTCTTGGAGCAGAGTTCTGGAATCCCTGTAAGTTAGTAAAAACACTTGCATAGTCATCAAGTCAGCTGCCTCTGGCAAATCAGATGTGATCAAATGCTGTTATAATCCCGATAAAATTTCAGGGATAGAACTGTAACTTGAACTTACTAATGCCGGTAAATTTCCATTAGTCCTTAAACTAGCCCAGATCAGATTTGGCCTGCCCCGCATGCACAGAAGGACCAGCTGTGATGGCTAATTGACCTCAACAAAGGACACAGCAACAGGAGGAACAAATCAGAAGGAAAATTATCACCTGGACCCTATTTTGAAGCTAGAGGTCTGACGAGAACCACGTCGCCTCCAGTTTCCTGGCTGCTTTCTAGAGTTTTCCTTCCCCAGAACACCTGCATGGCCGCCATCTTGCTGCCCAAATCACATATAAGCCCTGGTTCCCCATAGCTTGGGGAATTGGATCTGAGTAACTTCCTCCCGGCTCCTTGCTCTACGCATTGCAATAAAGTTATTTCCTCTTTCTCAAGGATAATTGGCAAGCCTGAATGTGCCAGACAGGAACCCAATTTTTAGGGTTCGGTAACAGAACTGTGGGCAAAGTCTGGATAATTTTAAAAAATTTTTTCTCAGATAGCCAGATTATTTAAAATTATGGCAATCAGGCAGTGGAGAGGAAGAAAAATGGTGATATGCATAACAGAAGCCACTTAAATGCCACACGTCTTGATAATGTAATATCTCCACAACTGTTTCTGTTTAAAGCTAATAAAAGTAAACATAAGACATTCCCGTCTTTTCCTATCAAATTTATTACTTTGAGCGACAAAATGACAAAATGATTAGCAGTTAATAAGGCCTTGGTTTAAAAGATTGACTGACATTGCATTACTCATTTAATTTCCGCTTCTGTGAGCTTTCTTCCCTCTCCCTTCTAGCACAGAGGGAATTAATATTATCACATCAAAGGCTTTCCTTTAAATGGGAAGAAAAATCATTTAAAAGGACACAGGCAGTGATTATTCAAACTAGGTTATTTGCACCTTGTATATATAACAATATCATGGTACAACTTCATTTCACACAAATTGCTGTCAGTCACTAATAGAAGAAATTTGCTTCCATTTTATCAGCACTATTGTGTGGTGTCAGATGGGGGAGGAGGTATTAAATATGAAATCTGATAAAAAGCAAATGAACATAGAGTAAGGAATGCACACTGTTATAGAACACCGCTTTCTAGACTAATGCTCAGTGTGAAAATTCTCCATCTCCTGTCTTTTTCCTACTGCTTCTTTCTATTCTGTTTTCCTTCCATTCCCATTTGTCCTTAAAGGAGTATACACATAAAGAAAGAAGTGTCAACCTCCATGGAATTCAGGATATAATTATATGATACTGCTTTAGTATTTTATTTCCTTTCATTTTGAACCTTGGCAGACAAATTATAGCAGGGCTGATTTAATACTTAAGGAAGTATATCACATTCCATAGAATAGTTGTATCCGTGGGTGAAATTATGAGTGGCCCAACACTTGGTCATAGCGTCAGCCAATGATCTATCAGCGTTTAGAACTTGTCAGATTGAATTATTTTTCCCTCTAACTGAAACTGTGTTCGAGCTAGCATGATAAACAGTTCACTTGTCAAATATTTATTCCTCTTTCTAAAACAAAAAAATGAGAGGGGTGTGGGTTGGTCAGTAGGTGGAGGGGTGGGTATGAGAAGTAAAAGATGGACCGCCACATGAAATATGAAACATCAATCACAAAAGTCAGGAGAGCAGAACATGGTTACCAAGGCTCCAGGTGGATTAAATAACACGCCTCCTTAGGGAGGGTGGGAAAGCAAGCAATAAAATAATATCGGAACAGAGTGCCCCCATGTCGAAAGGCTTGAAGACAAGCCTTGTTAACTCAGGCAACTGCATGTTAAATTAGTCCAAACCATTGTGGAAAGCAATGCTACATATTGTGTGAGTGAGATAAATTTCTCCACGTCTGCTCTGACATGCCAGCCCCTAACTGGAGACTGCTGTGAGTAGTTCATTAAAATGTTCAACTCATAGGAAATATTAAAAATTTATAATGCTTCCTCTGGACGGTGGGGTCAAGTTCAATGGGCAGGAAAAAAAAAAAAACAGTAGACTAGCTCAAGGAATTATTTGCAGACTACTATTTCAACAAGTTAGCATTTTTAACAAAGATGAAAGTGGTCATAATGTCTTCAGAATTATAATCCCAAATCACAGGAAGAGACAAATATTATTCCCTTCATAGTACAGAACTCTATGCTCAATATCCATGTGTTTTGGTTATTGAGTGCTGTGTTTTTAATTAAGTTTTATTTAAATAATACTAGAGAATGCAATGCCACATTTGGCCATTACCAAGATGGCAGAATGTGCCTTCTGGATGGTTCTGGAGTCTCAGTGTAAAACACAAACGTTAACTGTGGTGTAGGTATATTTTAATATTAAAGTATGACTTTCCTGGTTCCTTCTGGTTAACTGACACTGCCCGAGAGTCAAATAAATATTGCCTTCTCCTAGGAACATGAGATTTCCTTGTCAGCATTAGCTTTCATAGGTGGGTAAAGACTCTCCCAGACGATGTGAGCTCTAAGAAGCACAACGTTCTGTCTAAATGTTCAACTAGAATCTCTGTGTCTTGCTTTAGGGTCTAATAGCTGTTCTTGAACAGTGGTACTTTAAAAGGTATCACTAGTCAATCTAGTTTAGGACTTTGGACATGGCTTTCAGGACTCCAGGAATCACAGAGAAGCTCAAGAAAGAGAAAATTCAGCTCATAAAATATTATTTTCCTGAAGATTCTTCTTCAGTTCACTTGTAGTCAACACAATAACCATGATGCTGGAAGTTACTGATACTTCTGTTCAAAGTTAATCATTTTTGGAGAAATAATTATACATTCTTTTAAATCCTGGCTTCCTCAAATACATGGTAATCGGAGTTCTAAAGAGAAAATAACCTTTAAATATATACTGAAGTTCTTTATAAACCAAATATCAGTTTAGATTTTATTCCTCAAGATTTAAGACACTTACACTGACACACGTTTACTGTAATAAGAATCCTTTATTATCTTAATATTTTAATAATCTAAGTGACATTTAATCAGGAAGAAAAACAAAATGAGAACTTATAATCCGGTTTAGAAAAGCGACAGAAACTGAATCCCTGTTACCCTCTAAGAGAAAAGAGAAACAACAGTGACCTGCTGTCCAAAATAAGCACAGTCTATGTCAAATTTCTACTAAGACACAAGGCAAAGGAATAATCAAGTTTCATGGAAAATAAGAAATAAAATAACAGTGTTAATGATTTGAGTAAAAGATAATGCAACCTCTCCAGATTGTGAGGTCTTGCAGACATGATGAAAACTGTTTTCACTTGAATGTGCACAGGGGGCATGGTGAGCTGACCTGCTCCTGGCTGCTCAGCCGGGGCAGTGAAGGGAGGCCCTTTCTCTAAGCACTGAGGGTACTTGAGAAGGTCCGCTGAGGAAAGCACACCACCACTCTGAGCACTAGTTTTCATAGCATCTTGGCTCCATCTTACCCCAGAAAAGCATTCTTAGGTTGAGAACTATGTACCCAGAGCAAATGGCCTGATTGTCAAACTCTAATAAGCTGTATTTCAGAGATAAAGCTTTGTGTCCAGATGTGGTTAAGTTTAAAATAGTTAAAAAATACATATTTTTGACTACAACATAGGAAAGATTCTTAATTATTCAGTGTGGGTATAATACCAAAAACCAAACTCCTTACGGTTGAGCCGATTCTGACTCATAGTGACCCTAGAGGACAGAGTAGAACAGCCCCGTAGGGTTTCCTAGGAACAGCTGGTGGATTTGAGTTGCTAACCTTTTGTTAGCAGCCATAGCTCTTAAACATTGCACCACCAGGGCTCCAGACAGCAAGGAGAGTCAATTCAACATCACAATTGCTTGGATGTGCAGTGGAGATCATGAGGAACTCTAAAAAGTTCTCTGAAATCCATCCTGAGCAGGATGGCATGAACTATTGACCTTTTTGCCACCTTGGCTTCTTACTAGTGAACGGAAACAAACCCCCAAAGCATTAAATTTGGCAACAAAGATGACACTTTACATTTCTATGTTGCTTCATAGTTGATTAAATATAGTAACACATATGTTTCTAATCAATACTGCTTTGCTCTCATGAAGTATGTTTTAACAATATGGTAGTTTTTAAGGATATGTAGGAAAAGGCTTTCTCTAGAAAGAACGCATTTTCGATGCTGGGAACATTGCATACCAACCTTTCAAGAAGTGAATAGAAATGACGCCTCAGCATTTATAATTTGTCCTAGAAAATTAAAATAGACACTAGTCTAGAATTAATCAGACTCAGGATTGAATGTGGAGGCACTGGAAAATTTAGAGCTCGGGTAAAAGAAGAGAAAACAAACCCAAAAAGTCCGTGTATTGTCCAGGAAACCATGTACCCAAGGGGCCCCAAGTGGAAGGGCTATCAACTATATTGAATGCTGCTAAGACATTGAAAAGAATGGGAACTAAAAAAAGGTCTATTGAATTGGGAAACATGAAGGCTACCAGAGACCCTGACACAAGCAGTTTTATTGAAGCAATGGAGTTGAACAACAGGTAGGAATGAGTCGAAGTATCTATTGCTGTAGAGAAGAAAGATGTTTAGGGGTTCACTCTTACCTACAAATACAAGTTTCCAACTTACCTACAAATTGGACTTAAAGACAGATTTAGTACCGGATCTTGTTTGTAACAGGGGGACTGCCTGTATTAGTACTGCATAGAACTCGAGTTCTAAAGGGGAATGTGAAGCGAGTGAGTTTGGATGAAGGGGAAGGCAGTAAGGTCACAGGAATACAGATCATCGAGCAGTCAAATTGACCATAGCTGAAATTAATCAAGACTACTGGAGGGATAAAATATCGTGGTTAAAAAGTGGAGGCTGGAAATCTGATGGGAAAAATTATAATTATAAAAAAATTATAATTAAGTAATACCCTTTTTTTTTTTTTCTATCATGCTTGGTAAAGTAGAGGGTCAATGATAAAGAGAAAGACCTAATAAGGTGGATTGACACAGTGGCTGCAAAAATGGGCTCAAGAATAACAATGATTGCGAGGATGGCACAGGACCGGGCAGTGTTTCCTTCTATTACAGATAGGGTCGCTATGAATTAGAACTGACTTGACAGCACCTAAAAACAACAATACCCTATCAAGGCCTGCAAATAACACATCAATAATTCTTTTTTTAATGTTTAAAATATTGTTAATTGATTGTATTTGTAACCATGTCAAATCCCTTTCAGGGAATAAGCCACTGCCTTCGAGTTGATTCTGACTCCATAGCATTCCTATTGGACAGAGCAGAGGTGCCCCATAGGGTTTCCAAAGCTGTAATCTTTACAGAAGCAGGCTGCTACATCTTCCTCCCACGGAGCAGCTGGTGGTTTTGAACCAATGACCTTCCGATTAGCAGTGGATCGCTTTAACCACTGTGCCATCAGGGCCCCTAGATTCAAGGAATACGTAGCTGAAAATTAAAAACAGAAGTAACATAGATTTTTAAAGAAGGTACATATGAGAGAAAACTAATACATATATTAATGAAAACATCAATGATATTTCAAATTTTCCCAATTTCAAACAGTATATTACTACATAGCACTTGGACAAACTTCCTACAAACCCATCCTCAGTGAGCATAAACGTCACCGTACACAATGAATCAATTTCCTAGTTTTAGTCATGATAGTCACATAGAGGAAACCCTGGTGGTGCAGTGGTTAAGTGCTACGGCTGCTAACCAACAGGTCGGCAGTTTGAATCCACCAGGTGCCCCTTGGAAACTCTATGGGGCTGCTCTACTCTGTCCTATAGAGTTGCTATGAGTCGGAATCGACTCGACGGCAGTGGGTTTGGTTTTTTAGTGGGTTTTAGTCACATAGAAACTAGGTCCCATTTGTTGAAAAATTTAAAAACAGATGTTTTCTGGCCAATTAAACATAAATTTAATATCACCAGAGAACGGGATGAAAACCATAGAGGGTTATGGTGGCCTAGGTATATTTAGGGGCAGTTTTACAAAAATGTTGATCAAGTATCTTTTCACTTCAGTGAATTCCAAAAGATTTGTTTTCTCTCTTCCATTAGCTAATTTGCTCTCGCCTGTTCTCCGTGAATGCAAATCAACCTCTGCAGGGCCAAGAAGAACAGGCTGTTTCTTCCAGCAACCCTGAGTTTTCCCACTGGACCAGCTGGACGATTCTCGGTCTTTAAAGCTGTCATTTGTGGTCCCTGGGTACCCAATCTGTTAAATGAATTAACCATCTATTGTTCTGACTTCCAGCTGCATGACCTGCTACCCAGGCTTGGCATTTGCTGCCACGGGTCCCATCTATTACCCAGCGCACAGCCCTGGGTTCCCCTGCTGTAAATCATCGGGGGAGACGGTTTGCCCTTTCTCCTTCCACCAGAGCTGGTTGCCTCCACTCATTTTGCATCAAATGCCTTTATGTCCGTTCATCATAGTCAATCCCCTGACACAGTAAAACGTGAATATCGGCATGAATATTTGCTTGGGGTTTTCTCCTTTTGTGTAGTTTAATTGAATTAACCATCCATTTCCTTTTCTCTGAGTCTACCAGAGACATAGAAACAGTTTTCAGTTTTAAATAGTGTATATTAAAAAAAAAAAAAAAGATAAAAATCCATAATGTCTCCGGTTGGTAAATCTCCGATCAGTTCAGAATGCGTTTATTCCCATTACATACAAGCTTGGTGGGCAAGGGTGTCAGCTCGAGGACTAAGGTATACCTGACCCAAGCCGCGGTATTTTCAATCACCTTATATGCATGCCAAAGCTGGACGATGAATCAGGAAGGCCAAAGGAGAATCAAAGCCTTTGAATGACGGTGTTGGTGAAGAACACTGAAGATACCGTGGACAGTCAGAAGAACAAACAAATCTGCCTTGGAGGAAGCACAGCCAGCATTTTCTTTAGAAGAGAAGATGGTGAGACCACATCTCACGTACTTTGGACGTGTTGTCAGGAGGGACCAGTCCTTGGAGAAGGACATCATGCTTGGTAAAGTAGAGGGTGAGTTCAAAAAAGAGGAAGACACTCAGTGAGATGGATCGACACAGTGGCTGTAACAATGGGCTCAAACACAGCAACTATTGTGAGGATGGTACAGGACCAAGCATTGTTTTGTTCTGATGTACATAGAGTCGCTAAATACAGAAACCAACTCAACAGCACTTAACGACAGTAACAGATGGACGCAAAATGATTGAGAAACGTGGGTTTCGAGAGAGCACTGAAGTAAATGAAGTCATCTGTAGCTGGGCTTTCCTTGGGCAGTGTACTGCTCTGGACCTTCTTCTTCTGCTTTTTTCCTTTCTATGAATTCTATACAGGTGCTCTAATTTATGATATATTCATATTCACCTCTATTTATAACTTCCTATGAGTGCATTCCTAACTTCCTCCCAGAGACATAGTCTTAGAGAGCTGACAATCAATATACCCCCTTTGTTGAGGGTCTCTGATGCAGGAATTTAACATACTCTAATGTATTTCAGCCTCATAACAATTCTATCCTGTGCCAACATCCTGATCCTCAGTATGACTGAATCCGTGGTTGTGGCTATTGTGCCATCCACCTCACTGAAGGTTTCCCTCTTTTTTAATGGGACACTAGGTTACCAAACACGATGTCCTTTTCTAGTGGTTGGTCTTTCTGATGATGTGTCCAAGGTAAGTAAGTTGAAGTCTCCTATCCCTGGTTCAAAGGAGCATTCTGGTAGGTGATATTATTATACACAAGTTCCAGATGACAAAATCTTCAACTTTAATTTGAGGATTTCATATCCAAAAATGTTTTCATTTTGTAATTATTCATCCAATTATATCTTTTAATTTTAATAAAATATATTATTATGAATTTATAATTATTACTAAGTGTATAATGCCATCTAATGTACTTTACTGCATGACAGCTGCTTTGCTAGGGTCTGAGCAGGGAAGATATGTCCCTGGTATCTGAAGAATGGTCCCTCAGAGCAGCAGGTGGAAGGGGCTCAGGGATAGTGAGTGAATGGTGCATGTGTGGAAAGATGGCGTGGTAGAGTTGGTGTCGTGCATTGAATTATGTTCCCAAAAAATATGTGTAATAATTTGGCTAGGCCATGATTCCCAGTATTGTGTGGTTGTCCTCCATTTTGTGATTGATATAATTTTCTTACATGTTGTAAACCCAATCGCTGCCTGTGGCTAATAAGACAAGATTGGATTACGCTGAAGAGGATTAGGGTGGACGTAACACCTTTGGTCAGGTCATATCCCTGATCCAATGTAAAAGGAGTTTCCCTGGAGTGCGGCCTGCACCACCTTTTATCTTATAAGAGGTAAAAGGAAAGGGAAGCAAGCGGAGAGTTGGGGATCTCATACCACTAGGAAAGCAGCACTAGGAGCAGAGTGCATCCTGTGGGCCTGGGATTCCTGTGCAGAGAAGTTCCTAGTTCAGAGCAAGATTGATGGCAAGGACCTTCTTCCAGAGCTGAAAGAGAAAGTCTTCCCCTGGAGCTGACGCCCTGAATTTGGACTTCTAGCCTACAAGACTGTGAAAGAACAAACTTGTGTTTGTTAAAGCCATCCACTTGTGTTGTTTCTGTAACAGCAGCACTGGAAGACTAAGACCGTTGGAGAAATAAAGTAATAGTGCAAACGGTTAATGTGGTTGACAGCTAAATGAAAGGCTGTCAGTTCAAATCCACCCAGAGGTGCCTCCTAAGAAAGGCTTGGAGACCTACATCTGAAAATCCTGTGGAGCACAGTTCTACTCTGACACACACGGGGTCACCAAGGTCAGAACTGACCTACTACAGCAACTGCTTTGTTTTGGGGGAGAGGATGTGAAGATTCCAGTACGATTGCAGGTTTTTGTGGGCCTCGCTTCCACAATTTGGATTTTTTTTAAGTAAAAAAAAAAATAAAAAACTAAGTAAAAGCTACAAAATCATGAATCCACCCAATGAAGGATCCTGAAACTTAAAAGCCATTAGCTTTCACTTCACTGGGCCACTGCCCGAACTACAGAGTGGGGTTGGGGCAGGAGGCTGTGGTATAAGAGGCAGCAGGAGGCAAGAGTGAGGGACCTAAACACAGGGCTTATTCACTGAGGCAAGGAGAATGGGCATCATGCTGGCGGCCATCGGAGCTGCTCAAATGGGGCTTGGAGGGACCAGGCTTACTTGCCAGAAAGATTTCTCTGGAGATTTGTAGAGGGGCAGGGCCGGACAGTGTTTTGTTCTGTTATACGTACATAGGATCACTATGAGTCGAAATGGGCTGAATGGCACCTAACAACAACGACTGTGTAGAGGTGCAGCTGAGTTGGAGGCAGGGCACACACACACACAATTTTTCTCAAACACACACACATACACACTTTCACACCTACACAGACACTTTCTCATACACACACATGCACACGGAGGAGATGGCTGCAATAATACATACAGAAGAGGATCAGAATGAACCAAAAGTTGTTGTGATGTGCAAGCAGAGGGCTTCAAAATTCCTTTGCTGGCATATGTCCAGAAAGAAAGTTTTTTTTTTTTTTTTTACTACAGGGGCACAAGAAATGGGAAGACACTGGGCAGCCCATAATTCCTGGACTGGTCTGGGTATTGGTGTTCATTGCTTCACTTTGGTCCCGGGGACAGACACTGGTTTCCACTGCTGATCCACCGACCTGAAAACAACAGGTCTTAGCTTCACACAACTGTAATCAGTTTTCTCATTGTCACTTGTGTCCACATGAAATTACCATCCAGCTCAAGATATTCAGAGTATATAAGCCATTAAGTAATTTTTTCTTTTTTTTTTTGCAAAATTAATAAACTGTAAACCAAAAGAAGTGCCTTCTCAAACTCACTCCTAGAATTGCTTGTGCAATGCTGTGGTTCCATAATTGTACCTGGTTTCAAATTCATATGTATTCATTTCATAAAAATAGTCTATATTTTACACTGATAAATTTATCAGTAGAAAAAAAAGATACCATACAAAGATATAAAAAATTACCTGCCAGAATAATGATTTATGCTCGTTTTGAAGCTTCCTCTCTATTATTCATGTAGGTATGATTTTTTTTTCATTTTGACATTTACTTCGCATTATAAAAATGTGTTCCTCTATGCCAATGTCTTCATTTGAATAGCAGGTAGGGAGGGATGGGCCAGAGTAGCGGTTCCTGCGTCCAACAGGCTCTCTGTCAGGATGGAGCCTTGCCAGGTTGCGAGCTGACTAACACTGATATATCAAAGGGGTCAGCAAGAACACACACAACAGAGGGAGACGACAGGCTCAGATAGACCCTCCAAGCTTTGTAGGGAGAAAGCAATATGCAGATCCTGTCACTAATGGCTGATTGGAAGCTATGTTGATTTTGTATTGATTTGGGCAAAGTTTATTTGAAAGATCAAAGATAACATGTTGCTGTTAATATGAAATTAGAAGAATAAGTGAATTCGAGCATTGGAAAACAGACTGGGGAGAGGGTAATATGCAACAAAAAACATATTAACTCCTGTTTTCCTACATGAAGCTTCCACCAGGAGCTCTAAGTTAGAAGAAGGAGAAATTGTATAGATGATTGAAAATGCTGACATGGGAAAAGTAGGGGTAGGATTGTTGCTGTTGTTAGTTGATAGTGAGTGAGCTCCAATTCATGGCAACACCACTAATGAATGAACAGAGTGAAACATTGCCCGGTCCTCAGATCATTGATGTGGTTTGAGTCCGTGTTATGTCCATTGTGTCAATCCGTCTCATTGAGGGTTTCTCTTTCTTTTGTTGATCCTCGATTTTACCAACAATGATGTCCTTCTCCAGGGACCAAGTGATTGGTCTCTCCTGGTGACATGCCCAAAGTAAGTGAGTCGAAATCTAGGACAATATTCTATGATCCATAGGACTTTCATCGGATAAATTTTGGAAGTAGGTCACCAGGCCTCTCTTCCTAGTATGTCTTACTCTGGAAGCTTTATTGAAACATGTCCAATGTGGGTGACTCTGTACCGGTGGTGTAGCTTCCAGCATCATAACAACACGCACACCACCACAATAGGACAAAATGCCAAATGGATGGTGAGGGGTAGGAAGAGGTAGTAAATAAAATTCAAGTAGGATCCATCCTTGCATCAGGTAAGGCCTGGGGAAGAACAAATGGTAGGATAGAAATCTCTGATGAGAAGGATAAGCCTGAATTTAGAGCCAAGATTAATGCCCTCAGCTCCGGGTAGAGGGGCTCATGTCCAAAGAACATTCCAGAGATTTTCCTGGGATCACTCATGCACCTCCATCTGATCCTGGTCTGTAGCATCTTCTTTACCTAAGCTCCATCACCTCAACACTGCAAGCTCCAATCCCAAATGAACTCCCCAATACTAATTAGCTTATTTTAGTGTGTATAGTGGGAACAAACCTCAACCTATGGATTCAGTACGAAGGAGACAGAGCTTTCTCCAGAAGTTTACCAAAACGCTGCTGTCTTTCTTGAATCCGCTTTCCCTGGGGGTTGCAAAAACTTCCGTCAGGTGGTACCACCCTACTTGTGTTTTCTTCAGGGTTTACTTGGAACCACAGATTAGGAAATAATCTTGTCCTCAGTCATTCATCTTCCCAGGATGTTGTTGGGGAACTGAGACCTGAGACCACACAGGTAGTTGCTGAGATAGCCATCTCTCGGCCAGCCGCAGATCTGGTAGATTTTTGTGGCTCAGTCTCAGTCTAGATGCTCTACCTAGCAGTCTACTAAGATCTTGATTCTTTCAGTGCAAAGCTCTACCACAAAAACACCCGTGTTCCATTCAAATCACCAGGATGTCTGTCGTTCCTCGTGATAAATACGCTCTAGTGTTTCAACGATTCTCCTGTGACAAACATCCCAATTCCGCTTTCTGCAAACTTGCTCTGGTCTGTCCATATCTACTTACAGTTGTGACATATTGAATAGAAGATAAATTCAAATCTGCTTTTGCTTTGAACAGAATAGACAACAATGGGGCTGTGGGATATTTCTTATTCTGGGTGTTGCTCATGTAGTAATGCAGCCATCAGATTTTTTGTTATTGCTGTTTGTGTGTGGGTTTGTTTATACAGGGACCTCTTTTGCTATTTCATGCTGGACATGGTCCCCAACTCCACCCTTCTCCTGGGCGCCGCCAACTGAGTGGTCTCACCTGACTTACACTTGACCTATGCAAAGTTGTCCATAGACCCATCAGGTTTCTTCTTGGTAGCACAGGGACACTAGTATTAAACAGTTTCTATTAGTTGTTTAATGTCTCTATCCTGCCTAGAATATGAACTCCAGGAAAAGTGGGAACTTGTCTAGTTCACCACCCCCGATGCCTAGCATCATACTTTGCACATAGTAGGTGGCTGAATAATATTCATTGAAATAAAAAACTGTGCACAGACAGCTGATACCATTATGTAAATTTCATAAATAACCTCCACCTGTGATTAACAGTTGTCTTTAGAGTCTAAGTTATGTTTGATTCACGTATACCCAAACCTAACACATATGTTTGAGAAATATGGCTTCCTTATAATGCTCTAAGTCATTGATAATGTTGACAGGACTCACTGGAGCAAATTTCTTCAGCATGACAAAACTTCACTATTGGCACCTTTTAGACGTGGTCATTCATCCAGTCGGTGATGGCACCGATTGCGTGGCCATCCTATTCATGCATTTCCCGTATTTTTTTTAAACTCACGTCTTCAGGGTATTATTGCCCTTGTGTATTTGATGGGAGACTCAGGGTCACTGTTGACCAATGTAAGAATTTTAGGATTATACTAATGATTAATAGAAAAATATGAATCTACAAATGATAGTGAAATCCATGATGTCACTAATGTTCCATTCAAAAATGTAATTAACTGAGTTTTATAGGTGCTTATCAAAACATACAGAAAATATAGCTTAGATGTAGGTCCAAACACTTTTCCTCTTTATAGTCTTATAAAGCAGTTTTAATTTTTCCCTCTACATTTGCTTCCAATATCTACCCATTTCTTCATTAGACATAAATATAGGACACTTCAGCATAGGCCCTAAAAACTAGAAAATTTCCTCTTCCTTGTGAATTTTGACTTGCTTAAGTGTATTTGACTATTAAAAATCCCAGTGTGGTGGGATTTTTATTTGGAGTCTATGACTCAGACCTATCAAAGAGCTAAACAAAACAACTCTCATTTTTTATACAAAACTCAATTTTGTGTAAGTCAATTCCGACTCATAGCAACCCTATAGGACAGAGTAGAACTGCCGTACAGGGTTTGCAAGGCTGTAAATTTTTACAGAAGCAGACTGCCAACATCTTTCTCCTATGTAGCAGCTGGTGGATTCAAACTGCAGACCTTTCAGTTAGCAGCCAATAGCTTTAACCACTGTGCCACCAAGGCTCCTATTTTTTACACAGAGAGTGACAAAAACTCATGTCACCTTTTTTGTCATTAGAGTTGATATTTCTCTCATCTTGCTCTATTTTTCCTCATACCATTTATTTCTGCCTGGCAATATGCTATTTAAGACAATATTATATATACATATATCAAAAAAAAATGTCATCAAGTCGATTCTGACTCATAGAGACACTATAGGACAGAGTAGAACTGCCCCATAGGGTTTCCAAGGAGTGGCTGGTGGATTCAAACTGCTGAATTTGTGGTTAGCAGCCACCAGGGCCCCTATGCTACTGTACTATATAAAGAATATACTAGTGCATGTAACATGTATATATAATGTTACATTTATATTACGTTATATAATAGATAGAGATTTGTTTCCTTACTTTCTCCAAAACTAGACTGAAAGCTATAGGAGGACAGAGAATTTATCTTATTTGCCATGTTCCCATTGTTATCTTATCTGCCATGTTCCCATTGCCTAAATCCATTCTTGGCACATTACAGTTGCTCATTAAATATTCATTCAAACAATACAGGATGAAACTAACAAGTTACACTTCATTTATTGATGTGTACATCACATTACACTGGAAAAATTGGAAAAAAATTTTGAGGCTTATTTTGCCTTACCTTTCACTACACCTTTCTAAGTAGTGAAAGAATGTCAGCATGATAAGCAAAAATAGAAACAAATCTCAAATTGAGGTAGAAGGAGAAGACCCCACTAGGAGCTGGTGGGTCTGGTGATGTATGATTCTGCACACAGTGAACTAGGTGAGCTGGTTATTTCTCATCTCATCTCGGGGACTTCCATACTTGGCAGAGACAGCAGTGAAGGGTGCCAACCCTGGAGCTGAGGGGCTGGGTCATGTGTAATTTCCCATCATAAACAGGTATAATTACAGCACTTATCTCAAAGGGATTGTTGTAGATTTAAGAGTTAATATCTGCACGTGTCTGTCAGTTTGTCATACTGTGGGGGCTTGTGTGTTTCTGTGATGCTGGAAGCTATTGCACCGGTATTCAGATATCAGCAGGGTCATCCATGGAGGACAGGTTTCAGCTGAGCTTCCAGACTGAGACAGACTAGGAAGAAGGATCCAGCAGTCTACTTCTGAAAAGCAATAGCCAGTGAAAACCTTACGAATAGCAACAGAACATTGTCTGATATAGTGCTGGAAGGTGAGCCCCCCAGGTTGGAAGGTACTCAAAAGATGACTGGGGAAGAGATGCCTCCTCAAAGTAGAGTCGACCTTAATGATGTGGATGGAGTAAAGCTTTTGGGACCTTCATTTGCTGATGTGGCATGACTCAAAAATGAGAAGAAATAACTGCAAACATCCATTAATAACTGGAACCTGGAAAGTATGAAGTATCAATCCAGGAAAATTGGAATCGTCAAAAATGAAATGGAACACATAAACATCGATATCCTAGGCATTAGTGAACTGAAATGGACTGGAACTGGCCATTTTGAATCAGAGAATCATATAGTCTACTATGCTGGGGATGACAACTTGAAGAGGAATGGTGTTGCATTCATCGTCAAAAAGAACATTTCAAGATCTATCCTGAAGTACAATGCTGTCAGTGATAGGATAATATCCATACACCTACAAGGAAGACCAGTTAATACGAATATTATTCAAATATACGCACCAACCTCTAGGGCCAAAGATGAAGAAATAGAAGATTTTATCAGCTGCTACAGTCTGAAATTGATCAAACATGCAATGAAGATGCATTGGTAATTACTGGGGATTGGAATGCGAAAGTTGGAAACAAAGAAGAAGGATCAGTAGTTGGAAAATATGGCCTTGGTGATAGAAACAATGCTGGAGATCAAATGATAGAATTTTGCAAGGCCAACGACTTCTTCAGTGCAAATACCTTCTTTCACTAACATAAACGGTGACTATACACATGAGCCTTGCCAGATGGAGCACACAGAAATCAAATAATCTACATCTGTGGAAAGAGACAATGGAAAAGCTCAATATCATCAGTCAAAACAAGGCCAGGGGCCGACTGTGGAACAGACCATCAATTGCTCATATGCAAGTTCAAGCTGAAACTGAAGAAAATCAGAGCAAGTCCAAGAGAGTCAAAATATGACCTTAAGCATATCCCAACTGAATTTAGAGACCACCTGAAGAATAGATTTGACGCATCGAACACTGGTGAACAAAGACCGGACGAGTTGTGGAGTGACATCAAGGACATCATACATGAAGAAAGCAAGAGGTCATTAAAAAGACAGGAAAGAAAGAAAAGACCAAATGGAAGTCGGAGGAGACTCTGAAACTTGCTCTTGAACTTCAAGCTACTAAAGCAAAAAGAAGAATTGATGAAGTAGAAGAACTGAATAGAAGATTTCAAAGGGCCTCTCGAGAAGACAAAGTAAAGTATTATAATGACATGTACAAAGAGCTGGAAATGGAAAACCAAAAGGAAAGAACATGCTTGGTGTTTCTCAAGCTGAAAGAACTGAAGAAAAAATTCAAGCCTCAAGTTGCAATAGTGAAGGATTCTGTGGCGAAAATATTAAATGACACAGGAAGTATCAAAAAGAGATGGAAGGAATACACAGAGTCATTATACCAAAAAGAATTAGTTGATAATCAACCATTTTAAGAGGTGGCATATGCTCAGAAACCAACGGTACTGAAGGAAGAAGTCCAAGCTGCTCTGAAGGCATTGGTGAAAAACAAGCCTCCAGGAATTGATGGAATATCAATTGAGATGTTTCAACAAATGGATGCAGCACTGGAGGTGCTCATTTGAATATGCCAAGAAATATGGAAGACAGCTTCCTGGCCAACTGATTGGAAGAGATCCATATTTATGCCTATTCCCAAGAAAGGCGATCCAACTGAATGTGGAAATTATAGAACAATATCATTAATACCACATGCAAGCAAAATTTTGCTGAAGATCATTCAAAAACAGCTGCAGCAGTATATCGACAGGGAACTGCCAGAAATTCAGGCTGGTTTCAGAAGAGGATGTGGAACCAGGGATATCATTGCTGATGTTAGATGGATCGTGGCTGAAAGCAGAGAATACCAGATGAATGTTGACTTGGGTTTTATTGGCTATGCAAAGGCATTCGACTGTGTGGATCATAACAAACTATGGATAACATTGCGAAGGATGGGAATTCCAGAACACTTAATTGTGCTCATGAGGAAACTTTGCATAGATTAAGAGGCAGTTGTTTGGACAGAACAAGGGGTTACTGATTGGTTTAAAAGTCAGGGAAGGTGTGCGTCAGGGTTGTATTCTTTCACCATACCTATTCAATCTGTATGTTGAGCAAATAATCTGAGAAGCTGGACTATATGAAGAAGAAGGGGGTGTCAGGGTTGGAGGAAGACTCATTAACAACCTGCATTATGCAGATGACACAACCTTACTTGCTGAAAGTGAGGAGAACTTGAAGCACTTACTAATGAAGATCAAAGACCACAGCCTTCAGTATGCATTGCACCTCAACTTAAAGAAAACAAACATCCTCACAACTGGGCCAATGAGCAACATCATGATAAATGGAGAAAAGATTGAAGTTGTCAAGGATTTCATTTTACTTGGATCCACAAACAACAGCCCTTGAAGCAGCAGTCAAGAAATCAAAAGACGCATTGCATTGGGCAAATTACTGCAAAGGACCTCTTTAATGTATTGAAAAGCAAAGATGTCACCTTGAAGACTAAGATGTGCCTGACCCAAGCCTTGGTATTTTCAATTACATCATATGCATGTGAAAGCTGGACAATGAATAACGAAGATTGAAGAATTGATGCCTTTGAATTGTGGTGTTGGCGAAGAATATTGAATATACCATGGACTGCCAGAAGAACGAATAAATCTGTCTTGGAAAAAGTACAACCAGGATGCTCCTTAGAAGCAAGAATGGTGAGACTGTGTCTTACATACTTTGAATATATTGTCAGGAGGGGTAAGTCTCTGGAGAAGAACATCATGCTTGGCAAAGTACAGGGTTAGCAGAAAAGAGGAAGACCCTCAATGAGGCGGATTGACACAGTGGCTGCAACAATGGGCTCAAGCATAACAATGATTGTAAGGATGGCGTAGGACTGGGCAGTGTTTCGTTTTGTTGTGCATAGGGTTGCTATGAGTCGGAGCTGACTCGACAGCACCTAACAACAACAACAACATCTGCAAAAGGCCTAGAACACTGTCTGGCCCTAAGAACCTCTCTGTGGTGTTAGTGCTTCTTGCAGTAGAGTAGAGGGCTACATTCTTCCAGGTGGATGTGAAGAGTTGCAGTGCCCCAATGACAATGCCTTTGCAGCTCAGTAACCTCCTCCAGTCCCTGTTAAACACACTCTCCAATCGCCATCTCGTCACTTCCACATCTGGTAGCAGAAAAAGTATATTATTCAGTAGCCATTAAATCTCAAAATAAAGCTTGAATTTTCAATTAATTGACATTCGCAAAAGTTATGTATTAGAGGAAACCTATGTACTGATATTTTGAGTGCTTTCCAACCTGAGAGGCTCTTATTCCAGCACTATATTAGATGATGCTCAGCTGATATTCATAAGGTTTCCACTATCCAGTTTTTTGAGAAGTAGACTGCCAGGTCCTTCTTCCTAGTCTGTCTTAGTCTGGAAGGTCCACTGAATCTGCCCCCTATGGGTAACCCTGCTGGTGTTTGACATACTGGTGGCATAGCTTCTAGCATCACAACAACGTGAAAGGCACCACAGTACGACAAACTGACAATGGGGTGGGTGAACCTTAGTGAAGTGGATGAAGTCAGGTTTTATGGATCATCATTTGCTGATGTGGCACAGCTTGAAATGAGAAGAAACAGTTGCAAACATCTGTTAATAATCAGAACATAGAATGTACGAAGTATGAATCTAGGAAAATTGGAAGTTGTAAGAACTAAAATGGAACTCATAAAGATTGATATCCTAGGCATTAGTGAGCTGAAATGGAATGATATTGGCCATTTCGAATCTGGAAAACTATGGTCTAGTATGCAGGGAATGACAAGTTGAAGAGGAATGGCATTATGTTCACTGTCAAAAATAATGTTTCAAGATCTATGCTGAAGTACACTATCAGTGATAGGATGATATCCATACGCCTACAAGGACGTCCAGTTAATACGAGTATTATACAAATTTGTGCGTCAACCACAAATGCCAAAGATGAAGAAATTAAAGATTTTTACCATCTTCTGCTGTGTGAAATTGATCAAAAGTGCAATCAAGATGCAATAAGAATTAACGGTGATTGGAATGCAAAAGTTGGAAATGAAGAAGAAGAATCAGTAGTGGAAAGTATGGCCTTGGTGATAGAACCAAGATCAGAGAGAACATGATAGAATTTTCAAGACCAATGACTTATTAATTGCAAATACTTTGTTCAACAACATAAACAGTGACTATATATGTAGACCTCCCAGGATGGAATACCTAGGAATCAAATCAACTACATCTGTGGAAAGAGATGATGGAGAAGCTCAATATCATCAGTCAGAACAAGGTCAGGAGCCGACTGTGGAACAGAACATCAGTTTTCTTATTCAAGTTCAAGCTGAAGCAGAAGAAAATTAAAAGAAGTCCATGAGAGCCAAAATACAACCCTGAGTTGTCCCATCTGAATTTAGAGAACATTTCAAAGAAATATTTGACACATTGAACACTAATGATTGCAGACCAGGCAAGTTGTACAATGACATCAAGGACATCATACAAGAAGAAAGCAAAGTTCATTAAAAGGACAGAAAAGAAAGAAAAGACCAAAATGGATGTCAGAAGAGATTCTGAAATTTGCTTTTGAATGTAGAGCAGCTAAAGTGAAAGGAAGAAATGATGAAGTAACAGTGCTGAACAGAAGATTTCAGAGAACAGCTCAAGAATGCAAAGTAAAGCATTATAATGAAATGTGCAAATACCTGGAGTTAGAAAATCAAAAAAGAAGAACATGCTTGGCGTTTCTTAGACTGAAAGAACTGAAGAAAAAATTCAAAACTTGAGTTGCAACTTTGAAGGATTCTTTGGGCAAAATCGAGCCCTGGTGTCTCAGTGGTTAAGAGACGGCTGTTATGCAAAAGGTCAGCAGTTAGAGTCCACCAGCTGCTCCTTGGAAATCCTTTGGGACATTTCTACTTTGTCCTATAGACTTGCTATGAGTCAGATTTGAGTTGACAGCAATGAGTTTTTAACAGATGTGCGAAATATTGACCAATGAAGGGAATACCAAAAGAAGATGGAAGGAATACACAGAGTCACTGTATCAGAAAGAATAGATCTACATTCAGCCATTTCAGAAGGTAGGATATCATCAAGAACTGAAGATGCTGAAGAAAAAATTCAACCTGCACTCAAGGCACTGGTGAAAAACAAGGCTTCAGGAATACTAATTGAAGTGTTTAAACAAACTGATGAGTGTTCACTATCTATGCCAAGAAATTTTGAAGACAGCTATCTGGAAAACTAACTGGAAGAAATAAATTTTTTGTGCTCATTCCAATGAAAAGTGTTCCAACAGAGTGGGAGAAATTATCAAACAAGATCATTAACATCACACCCAAATAAAATTTTGCTGAAGATCATTCAAAAGTGGTTGTAGCAGTACCTAGATGAGGGACTGCCAGAAATGCAGCCCAGATTCAGCAGAGGACGTGGAACATGGGATATCATTGCCGATGTCAGATGGATCTTGGTTAAAAGCAGAGAATACCAGAAAGATGGTTACCTGTGCTTAATCAACTATGCAAAGGCATTCAACTGGGTGGATTTTAACAAATCATGAGCAGCTTTGCAAAGAATGGGAATTCTAGAAAACTTAACTGTGCTCGTGAGGAACCTGTATGTAGACCAAGAGACAGTCATTCAAACAGAACAAGGACATACTGCATGGCTTAAAGTCGTGAAAGGTGTGCATCAGGGTTGCATCCTTTCACCATACTTATTCAGTCTGTATGTTGAGCAAATAATCTGAAAAGCTGGATATATGAAGAACATGGCATCAGGATTGGAGGAAGGCTCATTAACAACCTGCAATTTGCAGATGACACAATCTTGCTAAATATGAATACGAATATGAAAAGGACTTGAAGCACTTACTGAAAAATATCAAAGACTATTGACTTCAGTACAGGTTACATCTCAACATAAAGAAAACAAAAACCCTCACTACTGGACCAATAAGCAACATCACGGTAAATGGGAAAAAAAAAGAAAAAAAAACATTGATGTTATCAAGGATTTAATTTTACTTGGAACCACAATCAACAGCCATGGAAGCAGAAGCCAAGAAATCAAACTACGTATTGCATTGGCCATATCTGCTGCAAAAGACCTCTTTAAAAAGCAAAGATGTCACTTTGTGGACTAAGTGTGCCTGACCCAAACCATGGTATTTTCAATGGCCTCACATGTATGCAAACGTTAGACAATGAGTAAGGAAGATCAAAGAACTGATGCCTTTAAACTATGGAGTTGGCGAAGAATAATGAATAAACCATGGATTACCATAAGAATGAACAAATCTCTCAATGAAATGTATTGATGCAGTGGTTGCATCAAGCATAGCAAGGACTGTGAGGATGGCACAGTGTTTTATTCTTTTGTACATAGGATCGCTATTTGTAGGAACTGAATTGATGGCATCTAATAACATCAAAAAAAATTTTTTTTTAATAACAACATGTATTGATACATATTCTTCAACTTTTACCCTACAGTGGATGAATGGAGACTCTGCTCTTGAATTGGAAGAGCCACCTGAGTATAACATTTCCATCTTCACTCCTGACTGCATCGTGGTTCTCAACGAGCTGGTCCACTTTGTGTTCATCGGCTAATGAAGTAAAAGTTGTCTTTTAAGTAAGTCAAATAAGCAATAAATAAAGAATTGGATGGATGGATGGATGGATGGATGGATGGATGGATGGATGGATGGATGGATGGATGGATGGATGGATGATGGATGGATGGATGGATGGATGGATGGATGGATGGATGGATGGATGGATGGATGGATGATGGATGGATGGATGGATGGATGGATGGATGGATGGATGGATGGATGGAATGATGCATGAATGAATCGATGAGATGGTAAGTAGGAAGTTTAGATAGACAGACAGACAGATAGATGATAGATAGATAGATAGATAGATAGATAGATAGATAGATAGATAGATAGATAGATAGATAGATAGATAGATAAAGATAAATAGTATTATATGGATTGATGGATGAGTAAATGGATTGGGAGAGAGATTCATTCATACTAAGATGACTGCAAACCCATTGATGTCTCTATGAGTAAACAGAACCATTCTAAAATTCATCTGAATTCAGTTCCAGTCTTTTTTATAATGACAATGTACACTTTGAAAAATAATCTGATGCTGTGATGCACAGGTGATTGTATCACTAAAACTTCACAGCACCTCACATTAAAGATGTCTGATCCCAGTACCATCACCCTTCCCTTCACCTCTTTCACACCCAGCTCTAGGCTGTTGGGAAAATCCAGACTCTGTACAATTTCTTTAATTTTTTTTAAAAGGGCACGATATTCAAATAATTTTTACAGCACAAGTCTGCGAATCTGTTTTCAGTGGGATCTGATATTTGACTTCTTGAAAGAAACATATAAATAACAAGTTGACTAGGCGCAGATATTTATCTTTTGTCTTGATGTATGCAAAGCAATATTTTTCAAGTAATAAAAGGCTAGACTGAAACTTGAACTAAGAAGAAAGATGTGACATTTGAGAAAAGATGCTAAAATAGTGGATGACCTTAAAAAAATAAGCTTCATTTTCCAAACATTAACAGGCTTTGGCTGGGGTGACCACCAGACGCTCTCATAAACCACTGAGTGTCCAATGGTTTACAGTCATTCAGTGATTTTTGGCCAACCAATTCCAGGATACACTGTGCAATTTATCACAGGTCCAAACTGGCGAAGGAATATTCTTCCATTTCTGAACAGCCTTCTCTCAGCAGGGTTTTTCTCTGTGTGCACAAAGTTTTATTTCAACTCAGTGTCTCTCAGGTAAGAATCAAATCCACTACTTCTGTTTTATCAGGGGAAAAGTTGTGACATTAAAAACAAAAACAAACAAACACAGCAGTGAAGCCGTCTTCCCAGGATAGTTCAGAAATGGTGTGAGGACCCGGTTTCAGGGCAGGCTTCCTCCTCCTGAGATTGCTGTACTTTATCCATGTGGGCACTGCTTCAGCCTGCAACATTGTCTCAAAAATCTAGGTTTGAACTCCACAGGACGGGGCCCCAGAAAAAGAAATCCACACTCTCAGTGCGGTCACCCCCACGCCCTTCTCGTTTTTCTGATTGGCAGATACTGAAAGCAATGTTTTAGGCGCAGGGCGGAGCCAAAAGAAGACCATGTAGCAACACAGAGGGCTTATCTTCAGACAGTAATGAGTTTTGGGCACTAGCGTAAGATTTACTGGAGGTTTGCTTTGGGAAAAAAAAAAAAAAAAAAACCTTTACCATTAATTAATTTTGATGTGAAAACTCTTGTGAGTTTTATCATGCCCATTTTGGAGGTGAAGGAGCGGAGGCTGGCAGAGAGAGGACTGGTATCTTGTCTCCTCCTTTCAAGTGCTCATCCATCAATCTGGGTTATCTGTGTTACTCTTCCCAGTAGCATCTTAACAGAGTAGTTAATTCAGTTCCCCATGGATAGCCTTGCAGGAGTACATGTTTATGTTAAATATTTTGGTAAAGATGGGTTACCAACTTCATTTTTTAGATGTCTTTAATGGTCCTATGGAAACCCTGGTAGCATAGTGGTTAAGTGCTACGGCTGCTAACCAAAAGGTCAGCAGTTTGAATCCACCAGGTGGTCCTTGGAAACTCTATGGGACAGTTCTGCTCTGTCCTATAGGGTCGCTGTGAGTCGGAATCGACTCGACTGCAGCAAGTTTGGTTTTGGATTTTTGGCAATGGTCCTACAGGCAAATGGCCTCTCACAACTTTTTTCACCCTTAGCCAACAACCCTCATTTAATATGGAGCTAGGATCATAGGCAGAAGTATTTGTAAAACCTTTCTAAAAAACCTTAAGATAAAATGCTTTCGAGTAAACACAATTTCCACACGTAATGGGCCACTCATGTAAGTTTTTGATACTTTTACTTCCCTACAAGATTTTACTTGCTGGTTTAATTGTAACAAATATGCACTTTTGATTAACAGTTCACTGCTGCATATCTCCTAAATAAACGAATAGCGGAAGAAAATAGTTTCCTCCATCTGCTAGGTTGTTTTCTTTTTGCTGAGATCCCCACAGTTCTGTTTGGATTGCTCCTGCCTCCATTAGGAAGGTCAGAGTCTTCAGGTTGGTACAACGTCTTCTCACAGGCTGTGGTCTCAGCAAGCTAGGATGCAGCAAGCTATCATCCTAGGCAAGCCGGGAAAAGGGGTGCCAGCATGTGACATTGATTTTGCAAATCCTCCAGTGTTGCATTCAAGGGTTTCTTGTTGTTGTTAGTTGCCATCCAGTAGATTCCAAACATAATGACACCAAGTGACAGAATTTAACCGCCCCATAGGGTTTCCTAGGCTGTAATCTTTAAGGAGCAGATCACAAAGTCTTTCTCCTGCAGGGTAGCTGGGTGAGTTTGAACTGCCAAACTTTTGGTTAGCAGCTGAGTGCTTAACTGTTGTACAACCAGGGCTTCTTATTTCTTAGCTGTTAACAAATACAAAGCAGCTCTTTAGAAGGAGAAAGTGCTGCTCGGTTAGGGGCAAAAATCCCATGAAACTCAATAGAAATCCCATCTGGGTTTTTCCTATCACGGTGTTACAGAAGCAGTACCAAAAAGACGTATTAAAGTCATTGGGTAAGCTTAAACTGAATTCAGCATCCAAGCAGACATTTACTTCATAAACATGGCTGCCTTGCCTACTAGGCGCCAGCAATGGAAGAAGGGGAGAAGTCCCCCCACTTCTGCTCTCCAGAACCAGCTATTGGGCGGCAAATGCATTGTACACTTCAGGGAGATTTCCATGAAAATATCTACAAGTTTAAAAAAAAAAAAAAAAAGAGATGTTTTCCTGTGTTTTATTGACTATGCAAAGACATTCGACTGTGTGGATCATAACAAATTACGGATAACATTGCGAAGGATGGGAATTCCAGAACACTTAATTGTGCTCATGAGGAACCTGTACATAGATCAAGAGGCAGTTGTTCAAGCAGAACAAGGGGATACTGCATGGTTTAAAGTCAGGAAAGGTGTGCATCAGGGTTGTATCCTTTAACCATAACTATTCAGTCTGTTTGCTGAGCAAATAATCTGAGAAGCTGGACTCTATGAAGAAGAACAGGGTGTCAAGATTGGAGGAAGACTAACGGCCTGCGTTATGCAGAGGACACAAACTTGCTTGCTGAAAGTGAAGAGGGCTTGAAGCACTTACTAATGAAGATCAAAGACCACAGCCTTCAGTATGGATTAACCCCAGACCCAGTGCCCTCTAGTCCATTCCGACTCATAACGACCCTATAGGACGGAGTAGAACTGCCCCATAGAGTTTCCAAGAAGTGCCTGGCGGATTCGAACTGCCGACCCTTTGGTCATTATGGATTACACCTCAACATAAAAAAAAAAGAAAACAAAAATTCTTACAGCTGGACCAATAAGCAGCACCATGATAACTGGAGAAAAGATTGAAGTTGTCAAGAATTTCTTTATACTTGGATCCAAAATCAACAGTCATGGAAGCAGCAGTCAAGAAATCAAAAGATGCATTGCATTGGGCAAATCTGCTGGGAAAGACCTCTTTAAAGTGTTGAAAAGAAATGTTATTACCTTGAGGACTAAGGTGCACCTGACCCAAGCCCTGTTGTTTTCAATCACCTCCTATGCACATGAAAGCTGGACAGTGAATAAGAAAGACCGAAGAAGAATTGACAGCTTTGAACTGTAGTGTTGCCAAAGAATATTGAATATACCTTGGACTACCAAAAGAACAAACAAATCTGTCTTGGAAGAAGTACAACCAGAAAGTTCCTTAGGAGCAAGGACGACAAGACTGGGTCTTACATATGCTGGACATGTTATCAGGAGGAATCCATCCCTGGAGAATGACATCATGCTTGGTAAAGTAGAGGATCAGTGAAAAAGAAGAACCTCAACGAGATGGATTGACACAGTGGGTGCAACAGGAGACTCAAGCATAACAATAATTGTGAGCATGGTGCAGGACCGGGCAGTGTTTCATCCTGTAGTACATAGCGTTGCTATGAGTCGGAACCAGCTACATGGCACCTATCAACAACAACAACAACAACAACAAGTTAGTACACAATAGAGATAAACCTGTACTAATGTGAGATAATCCATATCCTCATTATGACAAAGACACAGATCTGCGTGACTCTTACAAAGATATCCAGCTTTGGCTTTCCTTAGGGAGATTTTTTTGCTTCTGTTCAGGAATTTCTTGCTTTTATTCTGGACAATGAAAAAGGTACTGTACTTTCAAAATGAATTCAAATGCATTTTCACTATTAAGAGGGTCATACTCCAAGATGAGAAAAGCCCTGGTAGTACAGTGGTTAAGTGCTGTTCTGCTAACAGAAAGATTGGCAGTTCGAACCTACCCAGGGGCTTTCTGAGAGAAAAGACCTGGTGACCTGCTCCAGTAAAGATTACAGCCTAGGAAACCCTATGGGGCAGTTCCACCCCGTCACATGGGGTCACTATGAGTTGGAACTGACTTGATGCACAGCAGCAACAACACTCCAAAATGAGGGGCGTGGATTTAAACAAAAGAGAAAAAAGAAAGGAAAAAAAAAAAAAAAACCCTCATCCTTTGCAGCAAGGTTTTGGAGAGTGGACACAGGTGAGAAGCTGCAGGTCCTTCATTCTTCGTCTTCCTGTCTCCCACTCAAGGGTCACAGCCTGTCTGAAGGGAAACAGACAGCATTCTACCCCCCAGCCTTCCTCTCCTACCCAAGTCCCTGTCCCCACTCAGGCAGTCCCCAGGAACCATCCTATCACTTCTCTGCCACCAACAGGGTCACTCTTGGTCTCACTCTCTCATGAGTCCCACTGTTCAGGGTAA
This sequence comes from Elephas maximus indicus, assembly GCF_024166365.1. Lineage (NCBI taxonomy): Eukaryota > Metazoa > Chordata > Mammalia > Proboscidea > Elephantidae > Elephas > Elephas maximus. The sequence goes on along the minus strand of NC_064820.1, from coordinate 8,669,399 downwards.
AGAGGAAATACAGAACTGTTGAATGATGATAGGGTTAGTGAATAAAAAAAAAAGAAAGAAAATTAAGTGCCAGCAACAACAACAAAATAAAAGGTAGGGCGGGTGTGGGAGAAGGTTCCTGAAGAATGTGAGAAAGATAAATAGGGCCGGTACTTTGTTCCATTGTCAGGAGCACTCTAGGGTTATTTGAAGCTCTTATTTATGCTCCGTAAGCAGAACAATGCTGGAGAAGAAATGATTAAATACCAGCTCTGTGAGCAGGAGACCTCTCATTGTGGCACCAGGGCTCACCACTGGGTGGTTTTGATAAAGGCAATATGAGTTGATAACGGATACAGTTTGCCAGGGAGTCATCTGGGGCTGCTGACAGCTCCAGCGCTTTAATAAAATCATTAGAATGTAAATGTTTTTATTGCAGAATAAAGAGCCTCCAGCAAAGTTGACACTGTCTGCTCTCCCTCCGCTGAATGGAAGTGCCGATTAGCATTCAAATGATAGCATGATAGGCTGGTTATCTTTATGAAAATTTTTCAAATCGAGTCTTCATTTTGCATGATTGAGTTTTAAACAAATGTAATATCCAGTCGGCTGGTGAGCTGGCCTGAACGCTCCTGAAATAATTAAAGTGTTCCTTTTATTTTTTTTTTAAACATGTGTTTCATAAGAAATGAATTGGATTTGCTATTTTAATATGACAATATCTAGTTAGCTTTGCATAAAAACAGGGATGTTATAGCATAATTATTGAAAGTGTACAGCTTTTAAACATATGTTTCATAAAGCTGAATTCAATTTTCTGAAATGTGACAATACCAGTCACTTGGTGAAGTGTAAAATCAAGAGATGGCTTGATTATTTAGATCAATCCTACGTAAGTCTTCATAACTGATGGCAGCTCATGGTACTCCTATGTGGTATTTGCAAAGGAAAAAAGCTCCCTTTCCTTATGATATTCTACCCACCTCAACTCAGATGTCAGAAAGGGCCCTGTTACACCCTTTTAACGCAGGCACTAACCCATGATGCCATTAATTACCTTGAGCAAACTAAACCCTCATTAGAAGAAGCTAAGAGGGTCTTGGCTGGATAAAGCTAAACTCATGGGGTTGCATTCAAGTCAGTTTATCAATGGAAGAAGCTCATTTGAGGCTGGTTATGTCCATTTCACTTTACATTTCAATCTGTTTCACTTTTCTCTTACTCTGGGCATCCTTTCTCCATAGTAGCCATTTTTGAAAGTCATATTGTGGTGACAACTCAGAAAACTACTGTTAGAACACTACCATGGATGGTTCCTGGTTACAAGGAGTACAGAAAATAAAAATAAATATTCCTTAAAAACAAGTGCCTAGGATAACTGGAGTTTTGATTCTAAAAGGGGACATCTGCAGAACTGATTTTCTTAGAGGGACAACAACTTTGGTGTACACTGGATTCATAAAAAGGGGAAGATAAGGAGGGCTCCCACTTAGAATCCAGTTACTGACACTAAGATTAAAACGAAAGCTTTTGAGAAACATGACAATTTGTTATCCACCTATATTGCCATATCAGCAGACTGAATCGTGTAATAAATAATATCATTCTAACCAGGGTAATAATTACAAATCAGAAGTGTTTAATTGATGAATAAGCTCATGCTGGCTAGTTTGATTCATAGAGCTAAGATTGTTGTTGTTAGGTACTGTCAGGTCAGTTCTGACTCACAGTGACCCTATGTACAAGACAAGGAAACACTGCCTGGTCCTGCGCCATCCTCATAATCATTGTTATGCTTGAGATCATTGTTGCAGCCACTGTGTCAGTCCATCTCTCTGAGGATTTTCCTCTTTCTCGCTGACCCTCTATTTTATCAAGTATGATGTACTTCACGAGGAACTGGTCCCTCCTGATAATATGTCCAAAGTATGTGAGATGTAGTCTCAAGCTAAGGTCAGTGTGTACATAATAGGTTAGAAGTTTAGAAAAGTTGACGGTAAATTCTGAACTGGCATTTATATAATGCCTTAATAATTCTAGTTAATCATTTTAGTTTGTGTCTCTGGGATAATTATTTTAACCATCTCTATGTATGGAGTAGAATGTTGTTCATTCTGGGGGGGAGACTGAACCAAGTATTTTTCTCAGCAAATCAATAAAATAGAGAAATGGTGTTACGGGTTGAATTGTGTCCCCCAGAAGATATGTTGACTTTCTAACCATTCTTCCTGTGAATGTGACCTTGTTTGGAAATAGATTCTTTTTTTGAGGGGGTTATCAGTTTAGTTGACAAGATCATACTGGAGTAGAATAGGTCCTTATCCCTCCTGAACGGTGTCTCATAAAAGGGGAGAATGGACACAAACACGAGAAAAGGATCATAAAGGTGAGGGTGCCATATGCAGATACATCTAAAGACCTAGGAACACCCAGAACTATGAGACACTGGGAACGAGCGAGGCTCTTCTCCTAGAGTAGACAGAGAATGGCCATGCTGACATCCTGAACTTGGACTCCCAGCCTCCAGAACTGTGAGGCAATAAATGTCTGTTCTTTAAAGCTCCCTACTTTGTGATATTTTTATTATGGAATCCCTGGGCACTAAGACAGGTAGAGTTTGTGGTCTCAAAGTAATAGAATCCTTCTATAAATATTCAAGATGATGGGTAAGTGCTTTGGACTTGTAGTCATTGTATGAGGAGCCCTGGTGGTGCAGTGGTTAAGTACTCGGTTGCTAACTGAATAGTTGGTGGTTTGAATCTACCCGCTGCTCCAGAGGACAAAGATGTGGCAGTCTACTTCCATAAAGATTACAGTCTCGGAGACCCTATAAGGCAGTTCTACTCTGTCCTACAGGATGGCTATGAGTCTGAATCAACTTGAAGGCAATGGGTTAGTCATTATGAAGGAATTCCTTTGTACCAATAAAAATGAGCAAATCGTAAGAGAAAAAGTCCATGTTCTCACAGAAATGATTCATAATCCTGCCTGAAAAACAACTGGTTTGGCCAGTTTGAAATATCTAACTTCAAGACATAAAGCCCTCGCAGAAGGTGGTAATAATTCACCAAAGAGCCTGAACTGAGAGATGCTTCAGGCCAGCCCCTTAAAAAAGCCTCCTCAGACATAGTAGCAACACAAATTTACACTGAAAAACAAAAATCTCATGCGAAAATGACCCTTCTTCCAAAAGTTAGACTGAAGGTGAAGCAGAATTAAAACAGAAACCTCAAATTTTCAAAATTGATAGCACTTTTTTTTTTTTTGGTTTACAAACCAAAGAAACTCTATCAAATGAATCCATCATGCCGATCATAGATCCTCCAAGCTCAAAGCTTTTAATGCCTTTGTGTTCAGATCCAATGTTGTGAGACCAAAGACAAACTGATGTACAAGACACTCTGTTTAGAAAACTTGCCTTCTTACAAAACAGACAAGAGCTTCTGTTTTCTAAAAATGAGACCAAGACTGTTCCAGAAGCATGGCGTATTACAAATTCTGACCAATCCCTGCCAAGGTTTCCTATGAGTAATTCCAACTTACTGGTTAACCACTTAGCTACTAACTGAAAGGTTGACTGTTTAAAACCACTTAGTGGCTACTCAGGAGACAACAACTGGTGATCTGCTCCCTTAAAGATTACAGCCTAGAAAACCATATGGACAGTTCTACTCTGTTGTTGTTATGAGTTGGAATTGACTCGAGGGCACACAACAAAAACAACAAGCCTTACAAGTAGCCTTTCCTTACTTCCTCCTTCTGTGACTTCCCTACATCCCTGTGGTATGCCGTTTCCTCACGGCAGCAGTAAGGTTGTTGTTGGTGTCAGGTGCCATCAAGTCAGTTCTGACTCATAGCAATCTTATGTACAACAGAACGAAACACTGCCCAGACCTGCGCCATCCTCACAATCATAGCTATGCTTGAGATCATCATTGCAACCACTGTGTCAATCTATCTTGTTGAGGCTTTTCCCCTTTTTCACTGACACTCTACCAAGCATGATGTCCTTCTCTGGGGACTGATCCCTCCTGAGAACATGTCCAAATCACATGAGACTTAGTCTCGCCGTTCTTGCTTCTAAAGAGCATTCCGGTTGTACTTCTAAGACAAATTTATTTACTTATTTTTTTGGCAGTCCAAGGTATATTCAGTATTATTCACCAACACCACAATTCAAAGGCGTCAATTCTTCTTCGGCCTTCTTTATTCATCTACCAGGACTCACATGCATATGAGGTGATTGAAAATGCCATGGATTAGGTCAGGTGCACATTAGTCTCCAAGGCGACATCTTTGCTTTTCAACATTTTAAAGAGGTCCTTTGCAGCAGATTTGCCTAATGCAGCCAGTTGGGGACGTCATACCATCCAGAAAGCAGCACTAGGTTCTATGTACGGGTTTCTTATGAGCACAATTTAAAAAAACCCACTAAAGGGTTTTTTTTTTTTTTTTAATTGTGCTCTGGAATTCTGGTTCTTCCCAATATTATCTATAATTTGTTACGATCCACCCAGTCCAATGCCTTTCTGTAGTCAATAATTTTTTTTTTTTTCTTTAAACATTCATCTGGTATTCTCTGCTTTCAGCCAGGATCCATCTGACATCAGCAATGATATCCTTTGTTCCACGTCCTCTTCTGATTCTAGCCTGAATTTCTGGCAGTTCCCTGTCGATATACTGCTGCAGCCACTTTTGAATGATCTTCAGCAAAATTTTGCTTGCGTGTAATATTAATGGCATTGTTTGATAATTTCCACATTTGGTTCGACCACCTTTGTTGGGAATAGGCATAAATATGGATCTCTTCCAGTCAGTTGGCCAGGAAGCTGTCTTCCATATTTCTTGGCATAGACGAGTGAGTACTTCCACTGCTGCATCCATTTGTTGAAACATCTCAATTGATATTCTATCGATTCCTGGAGCCTTGTTTTTTGCCAGTGCCTTCAGTGCAGCTTGGACTTCTTCCTTCAGTAACGTCGGTTCCTGATCACATACTACCTCTTGAAATGGTTGAACGTCTACTAATTCTTTTTGGTATGATGACTCTGTGTATTCCTTCCATCTTCTTTTGATGCTTCCTGCGTCATTTAATATTTTCCCTGTAGAATCCTTCACTATTGCAAATCGGGGCTTGAAATTTTTCTTCAGTTCCTTCAGCTTGAGAAACACTGAGCGTGTTCTTACCTTTTGGCTTCTTATCTCCAGATCCTTGCACATGTCATTATAATACTTTACTTTGTCTTCTCCAGCTGCCCTTTGAAATCTTCTGTTCAGCTCTTTTACTTCAACATTTATCCTTTTGCTTTAGTTGTTCAACATTGAAGAGCAAGTTTCAGAGTCTTTTCTGACAACTATCTTAGTCTTTTCTTTCTTTCCTGTCTTGTTTCAATGACCCCTTGCTTTCTTCATGTTTGATCTCCTGGATGTCATTCCACGACTCGTCTAGTCTTCTGCCATTAATGTTCAATGTGTCAAATCTATTCTTGATACGGTCTCTAAATTCAGGTGGGATATACTCAAGGTCATATTTTGGCTCTCGTGGACTTGCTCTGATTTTCATCAGTTTCAGCTTGGACTTGCATATGAGCGATTGATGGTCTGTTCCACGGTTGGCCCCTGGCCTTGTTCTGACTGATGATATTGAGCCTTTCCATCATCTATTTCCACAGATGTAGTTGATTTGATTCCTGTGTGTTCTGTCTGGTGAGGTCCGTGTGTATAGTCGCCGTTTATATTGGTGAAAAAAAGTATTTGTAATGAAGAAGTTGTTAGCCTTACAAAACTCTATCGTTTGATCTCCCTCATTGTTTCTTAAACTTCACTATTTTAAATTATTTTCTTTGAGACAAGAAATAAGTCTCAGTAACAACGTTTTGTTGCCAGGAAATGAAACAATAAAATGGATGCTGTGTGCTCTAAGGACGACCATGTTCCTTAACCTAGGGAGTGTGATTAACTCCACTCTATGTACCTGGTGTAAAGGAGAGAGAAGGAGAGGGGAAGGAAAGAAAACTTTCATACCCAAGAACATGCTTTCAATAGAAATGATAGCTCTATCCCTTTCAGACCATTTTATTCATATAAACACATGTTATCTCAAAGCAATTAATTTGAGGACAAAGACCTGACTGTTCAAATCAACTGCTGAATGTGGCTATAGGACAATGTCCTAAGATAACATGACCCATCTTTAGTCATCAGAGAGGTACAAAGGGATTGGCCCATTGGTTGATGAGTTAAGGTAGAAGGACCATGAGGCTCTGTTAACATTGTTGTTGTTTTTAGGTGAACATAGAATAACACTTAATCTATGATTAGTTTAATATGGACTCCAGGTGCCATTTATCCCATTTTATTTTCACTAATGCTTGTGGTTTTTTTGCTTCCATTTTAGCCTAAGAATGGGAGAGGTTAGCAGCCATCTTATGAGTGGAATTATGTCCCCCCAAACTATGTGTTGTAAATCCTAACCTGTATGCCTGTGGTTATAATCCCATTTGGGAATGATTTGCCCTTGTTATGTCAACGATGAAGAATTAGTGTAGGGTGTATCTTGAGTCTAATTTTCTTTGAGATATAAAAGAGATTTACCAAGGGAGCAATGCAGAGATGGGGTAAGATAGATGCTAAGCCACATGGAGATCTCTAAGGAACCAGGACGCAGAAGCTGAAGATACAAGGACTTTCCTCCAGAGTTGAGAGAAAGTCTTCCCCTATAAGCAATGTTCTTAAATCAGACTTTTATCCTAAACTGTGAGAAAATAAGTTTCTGTTCGTTAAAGCCATCCACTTGTGGTACTCCTATTATAGCAGTACTAGATAACCAAGACAGAATATAAGTGTGCATACCTGGGCTTCGGCAATGGGAACTGAAGGCCAGGTAGCTCTACCTGTCTCCCTTTCTTAAAGAGAAGCAATTCATGTTCATTGAATGTCTTATTTTATTTTTTTCCTATAACACACATAATAGGCATTCATTTACGTCAAAAGTCAAGAAGTACAGCCTTGTGCAAGATGAACATGTTCCATGTGATTTACAGATCTTACAAGTCAAACTCTAATATGAAAAGCCCATTTCTACTACCTGAGCCCAGTGCCCAGGCCAAATGAATATCATATTTTCCATATAGATGTCACAAAACATTGACAATCTCAGTAGTAACAACACTAAACAAATTGTCAGGGGAAGGAGGATTTTTTTTTTTCCCTTTCCTCATCAGCAGCTGGACATAGAAAAGAAGACAAGCATGAAATTTGTGGGTAGATCTGTTTCAATAATGGCAAGAATTACCAATTGTGTAATCCAGTTTCAACAGGGGATTTTTCTTTATCTTAATAACTGGTGAAATGGGTGGACCTAGAATTTTATTTCAGTTTGGAAACATGCCCAACATTTTGGAGATGTTTATTCCAAGCTGAGCCAACTATATAAACCTCTCCAGACTCTAAAATCTTTCTGGGAATTATACCAAAGTAGATTTTTTGGTGAGATGTCTAATACTTCCGGCTTCTGGAACAGCCTCCTTCCTAATCCTTCCATAATTCAGCATCTAATCTAGACCAGAAGAAAGGACACGGGTATTTCTGGAAAGAAAAAGAATAAACTGTAAGAACTTATGCCTAAATTTAACATAAAGTTTTGAAAAAACTCTAACTGTATCTAAATTACCCCTTACCAAGAACTTCTGTGGTGTCTGTGCGAATTAATCTAAAAGCAATAGGAAAAGAATACATGCCAACATGGCCAGGATGCTTATGAATAGGTAGGAATTCTCACATTCAGGTCAATATTTTTGCTCTATTTGTTTTTATCCATATTTTGCAGTCATTTCTGACTCTAGAGATAAGCAATTCTATTGAGTTTCTCCAGTACCCCTGGGATGTTCACTTCACGATGTAGAAATATTAAGAACATACCATGGGTCTCAGTCACAGCTTCAAGACAGTTGAGCTTCCTGCCTAACTGCCACATTTGTGCTTAATTTTGAGGTGCTTTACAGTCTTTGTTGATTTAATTGCACCCAAAGATGTAAAGATGTTGAAAGTGCAAAGCTCTACATGTACAAATAAAGACACATTTTACCTAATTGGAAATAACAAGGAGACAAACAAGTGTTGCACCATGACAGCAATGAATCACCAAGTAGAAATGATTGTGAAAGGCAAGACTGGGTCCGGCAGCATGCAAAACACGCAGAGAATCAGCAAGAGAGGAAACGTGATCGATGAAATGGGAAGGAATGTGGGAGAGAGAATCGGCAGCCACTGGGAATCACTCATTAGCTTGGCTTCAATTAAGGAATGGTCAAGACGTTCTGGAGAACTGAGAGCTGAGCAGTGACTAAGGGGTGTTGAACCCACTGGTGTTGCTAAAGGCTCAAGGCACGGTAGAATCTGCCCAGCCTCAAGGTGGGTGGAGGGTGCAGGCTAGACAATCACTCTCATGAGGCCGCCCTGAGCCCTGGAGAAACCAATAGGGCCTTTTAATGAAGAAAAATACGTCCATCTGGAGAAAAGACCACCAAGGGAACACATGTGCAGCAGAAGGAGAAGAGAAGGCTGTGCTAAAATATTTGGTAACCCAATGGACTCTATTTCACAGAAATGGAAGTAGCTTAAGCCCTCCTTAGTCACTTGGAAAGCAGCCTGAGTGACACAAGCTGCTAACCTACAGGTTGGTGGTTTGAACCCACCTACTGATACCAAGGAAGAAAGGCCTGGAGATCTCCTTTTGTAACGATTATAGTGAAGAAATACCTATGGAGCAGTTCTACTTGGTAACACGTGGAGTTACCATGCATCAGACAGCTAACAACATCAACAATGGTCACATGGAACGTGTGAACAACAAAAATGAAACCATAAACTTAAGGAAAAACTCTAATCTGTTTTTAAGAAGAGGGATTTCTGTAAGTTCTGTATGCCTGAAATTTAGGTTAGAGAATATAAACAGAAGTTTGAGCAGGTTTATTTATTTATTTATTTTAGCCACTCATTTAGCTGTTATCAGCTCCCTGGGGCTTCTGTAACAAATCACCATAAAATAACAGACAGTTCTGGAGGTCAGAAGTCTGAAATCAGGGTGTCGGAGACATTGCTTCCTTCTGAAGACTCCGAGGGAGAGGCCATTCCAGGCCTGCCTCCTGCCTTTCTGTGGCTGCCAGCGACCCTTGCATTCCTTGGCTTGTAGCTCTATCACTCCTATCCCCGACTCCATCCTCGGAGGAGTCCTCCCTGTGGGCCTCTGTCCCAATTTTTTCTCTCCTATGAGGTCATAATCCATTTGATTTAGGGCCCACCCTACTCCACATGACCTAATTTTAATTTGATGACATCTCCAAAGAACTTCCATCCAAATAACAGCCACATGCACAGGTCCTATGGGTTAGGGGAAACATTGGTGGCATAGTGGTTAAAAGCTATGGCTGCTAACCAAAACATCGGTAGTTCAAATCCACCAGGTATTCCTTGGAAACCCTATGGGGTAGTTCTGCTCTGTCCTATAAGGACTTCAACATATCACTTTGGGGGTGTCTCAGTCATCTAGTGCTGCTTTAACAGAAATACCACAAGTGGATGGCTTTAACAAAAAGAAACTTATTCTTTCACAGTCTGGGATGGCAGAAGCCCAAATTCAGAGTGCAAGCTCTAAGGGAAGGCTTTCTGTCTTTGTCATTTCTGGAGGAAGGTCCTTGTCATCAATCTTCCCTTGGTCTAGGAGCTTCTCAGGTTCAGGGACTTCAGGTCCAAAGGATGCGGTCTGCTCCCGGTGCTGCATTCTTGGCATGAGTTCCCTATGTCTCTCTGCTCACTTCTTTCTTTTATGTCTCAAAAGAGATCAGTTTAAGACACAGTCTAACCTTGTAGATTGAGTCCCACCTCATTAGCATAACTGCCACTAATGTCATCTCATTAAAGTCACACAGATAGTATTTACAACACATAGGAAAATCACATCAGATGACAAAATGGTGGACAATCACACAATACTTGGAATCATGGCCTAGCCAAATTGATACACATATTTTTGGGTGACACAATTCAATCCATGACAGATGGACAGTTCAACCTGGGACAGCCAATCAATAACCATTTCTTGAGAAAGAAACTTCTGTGGTAGAAAAAGTAAAGCGAATTAAAGCTGAATTAAATAACACCTGCGTTCTTCAGAAATAAAGAAGAGATAGATGAGTAAATACATCACTGGGAGACAGTGTGACAGGGAAATATAAAGTTCTAGGAGAATTCTGGGGGATGGGGGAGAGGGAAGATGAAGGAAGATAGAATTCTGGCTGAAAATGGCTAGTTAGCTATGTCCAGAAGGACACAGAGTTTATCCTGTGTTCAAATTACATTTGAATTCTGTTTGTTTCCCCATAAACATAGTACACAGTACAGAAAGTTTTATGATATCTATCACCACCCGGATATAATAAGTGGAAATAATTTGCTTTTTTGATTGAAAAGTCTTTTTCATTTTAGGAGTAAAACCTCGCACCCACTTTTTATAGATTGAATTGTGTCCCCCAAAATATGTATTGAAGTCCTGACACCTGCACCTATGGATGTGACCCTGTATGGAAGTAGAGCTGTCTTTTTTATGTTAATGAGCTCTTACTCAAGTAGGACAGGTCCTAAACCTAATCATTCTGGAGTTATAAAAAAGTGCAGGACAGACACAGAGACATGCATAGGGGAAAGACAGACTCAAAGGAATGCCAAAAAAAGACAAGAAATGACATATTTACTAGAAGCTGAAATAATAATAAATTATGGATAACACTGAGAGAACGGAAATTCCAGAACACTTGTTCATGTGAGGAATCTGTACTTAGATCAACAGGTGGTCGTTTCAAGAGAGTGCAGGGATACTGTGTGGTTTAAAGTCAGGAAAGGTGTGTGTCAGGGTTGTATCCTTTCACCATACTTATTCAGTCAGTATGCTGAGCAAATAATCTGAGAAGCTGGACTATATGAAGAAGAATGGGGCATTGGGATTGAAGGAAGACTCATTAACAACCTGCATTATGCAGATGACACAAACTTGCTTGCTGAAAGTGAAGAAGACTTGAGCACTTATTGATGAAGATCAAAGACCACAGCTTTCCTTATGGATTACACCTCAACATAAAGAAAACAAAAATCTTCACAACTGGACCAATGAGCAACATCATGATAAACAGAAAAGCTTGAAGTTATCAAAGATTTAATTTTACTGGGATCCACAATCCACACTCATGGAAGCAGCAGTCAAGATATCAAAAGATGCATCACATTGGGAAAATCTTCTGCAAAAAAAGACCCCTTTAAAGTGTGAAAAAACAAAGACGTCACCCTGAAGACTAAGGTGTACCTGACCCAAAACATGGTGTTTTCAATTGCCTCATATGCATGTGAGAGCTGGATGATGAATAAAGAAGACTGAAGAAGAATTGACACCTTTGAATTGTGATCTTGGTGAAGAATACTGAATATACCATAGACTGCCAAAAGAATGAACAAATCTGTCTTGGGAGAAGTATAACCAGAAATCTCCTTAGAAGCAAGGACGAGGAGACCGTGTCTCATATACTTTGGACATGTTATCAGGAGGGATCAGTCCCTGGAGAAGGACATCATGCTTGGGCAATAGGGTGTCAGTGAAAAAGAGGAGGACCTTCAACAAGGTGAGTTGATATGGTGGCTGCAGCAATGGGCTCAAGCATAACAATGATTGTGAAAATAGTGCAGGACAGGGCAGTATTTCGTTCTGTTGTACATAGGGTTGGTGTGAGCCAGAAACAACTCCACAGCCCCTAACAACAAGAACAACTAGAAGCTGAAATGGACAGTGAAAGACCTCCCCCTTGAGCCACGACATGATTTCTGACTTCCAGCCTACTGAACCATGAGAAAATGAATTTCTATTCTTTAAAGCCACCCATGAGTTTTCTTTTTTTTGTTGTTGTTATGGCACCACTAGGTAACTGTATTCGTCCTCTAGTGCTGCTGTAACAGAAATACCACAGGTGGATGGATTCAACAAACAGAAGTTTATTCTCTCACCATCTAGTATGCTAGAAGTTCAAATTCAGGGCATCAGCTCCAGGGGAAGGCTTTCTTTCTCTGTGGGGTCTGGAGGAAGTTCCTTGTTATCATTCTTCGCCCAGTCTAGGAGTTTCTCAGGACCCTGGGCCCAAAGGGTGCATTCTGCTTCCAGCACTGCTTTTTTGGTGGTAGGAGGTTCCCATGTCTCTTTACTCACTTCTCTCTCTTATATCTCAAAAGAGATTGGCTTAAAACACAACCTAATCTTGTAGATTGAGTCCTGCTTCATTAACGTAACTGCAACTAATCCTATCTCATTAACATCATGGAGGCAGGATTTACAACACACAGGAAAATCACATAAGATGATGAAATGGTGGACAATCACACAATACTGGGAATCACAGCCCAGCCAATTTGGCACATATTTTGGGGGGGCACAATTCAATCCACGACAGCAACCTAAGTCGCCCCTGTGAAAGCTTGTAACTGCCTCCTAGTCTTTGCCCACAACCTCACTGACAAGAGGAATCGCTATCCTGGGTTAACTGTTTTTCACTCTCAGATATGTTACTGAAATTATCTACGTATGTTTATGGTCATAATTATACAAAATAATTTGTGTTTTGAAATGAGTACAAAACTTATATTGTCTAGTTTTGAAAAGGATTCAATCAGCAAATTCCTATTTTAAAAAGGGGAGAGAGAGAAAAGAAAATCAGGATTTTGGCAAAATGAGATATGATTTATGCCAATGGTTATTTTAGTTTTGATTTTATTTCCTTTCGAGTCAGCCAGGATTACTTGGTACCAGACACATAATGCACTTAAAATGAATTGGCTGTAGAAGGTTTCACAATGTAATTTTTCTAGAGGAATAAGGGCTTCCCACTGCGGAGGGGCCCTTTAAGAAGGAAGGCCATCAGGCTGTAAAATGTGAGGACTTCCTGTTTTAATTAGCGGACATCTAGCTGCAATCATGCCGCCATCTCTCTGTCAGTGGAGGCTCGCAAGTTGCTATGATGCCGATCAGGTTTCAGCTGAGCTTCCAGACTGACTGACTGGAAAGAAAGACCTGGTGATCTGCTTCTGAAAATGGGGTATTGAAAGCCCTATGGATACAACAGCCCAATCTGCATCTGATCCTGGGGACGGCACAGGACTGGGCAACTTTTCCTTCCATTTTGCATGAGTTGGGGCTAACTGGATGGCAGTTGAAAACAACAGCAAGTTCCAATTACAGATCCGAGAGGTACTTCCGTAAGGGCCTATTTCTCACACACATAAAATCTATTTGTCGTGTGGGTGGTGGTGAGAGTGCAGTTGTCCATGCCATCAGCTGCGTCTGCTGTCTTCAACACGTGGCTTCCAAGGCGGCCATGGGCATGGCTGCCCAGAGGACAGATGGGAGAAAAACGAGCCAAGAAGACTGTGTGGGAGGTGTTTAGGGCCAGACCTAGAAGGGAGCTGTGCTTCCTTTGTCCACATGCTGAGACCAGAGCTTAGTCACCAGGTCACAGCTAATTGCCAGGATAACATGTTTGTGTTGAAAAAGCCTTGGAGGGCAGTATGATGATCTTCTCCACATTCATTGATCTGCCTTAATTTTCTTCTTTACCTGACCTACTGCTCTCAGGGAAAATGGGAGGAAGGACTCCTTCATACACGGAGAAAGCCAACATAAAACAGTAATTTAGGAGAGAAGAGTAGAATTTAGAAGCCCTCTGGCCCTTTGCGTACACTTGTGTTTTCCCTAATGTGTGAGTAAGTATACACGTCTACAGGATACCCTCCCCCACAGCGTATCCAGATCCCTGGTTGGCACATGTGCTTGCTTTTGACTTCTAAGCTAAAGATTGGCCATTCCAACCCATCTAGAGGCACCAAAGCAGAAAGACCTGGAGATCTACTTCTTGTAAGGTTACATCCAAGAAAACCCTATGGAACACATGTCTATTCTGTGTTACGTGCGGTCACATCAGAGTTGACATGACAGCATTGGGTTTGGTTCTCAGTGTACCAAATGTTCTCACCCGCTCTCTTTCTCTCTGCCTCAGGTTCCCTGATTTCCATCTTTCTTGTTTTGTGTAGGTGTACTCTTCTTTCGCCCTTCCTTTCTTGAATTCCCCTCCTCATTCTGTAAGGTCTACAGTTCATATAGAACAGTTAATACATAGACAAAGTGAGGGGTGCAGGTGATGGGCCAGGGGAGGCTTGGAGGTCCTTTCTCTGATCACTGTCCAACGCCATGGGAGATGCACACAAGTATAGTTGTTACCACTGCCAGGATCACTTGTCCCACTGGAATGACATAGAGAAGCCAGACAAACTTTTGGTCCAGCGTTTAATGGAAACATCAAGTCAATGCATTACAGAGATAGAAAATGATGTCTGGGTACCTGGGCTCAGCTCCAAACCAGAATTACTCTGCATGACCTCCATTGGATGTGCCCCTTAGAATCCAAATGTTCAGATTCCCCACGGTCTACTCTCCCACTCACCTTGTCCGCTTCAGTATGAACCACAGCAGCCCATGAGTGAAAAAAAAGAAAGCTCTCTGTTTCATGTTAAAAAGTACAAATATTATATTATTGATTCAGAAAGAAAATATGCTGAGCGGGAACTCAAAATACAGCTGAATGAACCCCAGGGACAGCTTATGGGGTGGAATATGAGCGCGGTTTAAGAATGAAAATAGATGTTGTTCTTCACAAAGGGAAATAAGGAAAAAAAAATTGCATTTTTGTTCAAATCTTCAGCAGGCTGCCAGCTGGACAAAAGAGTTCCAAAGGAAAACGTCCGCTTGAGTGTGTTCCTGAGAAGGGTGCAGAGAGAGGGGAAAGGTACCTGGAGTTGTGCAAAGTAACGGGATCCATGTGGCGCCTTGCACAATTCCTAGAGGAAAAAGGAGCCACATGCAGCTCTTGTTTCATTTGATGATAGGAAGACAAGTGGAGGGGGCGGCCCAGTGGAGGAGCAGCGAGACATCCACTTTATTTTTCTGCGTGGAGTTGCTGTGAGCTAAAGCTTACATCCTGCCTGCTTTCCTTGCATATTTAAACTCTCCCAGGCTTATGTGAATTCAGCCAAGCAATATTTTTTTTTAAGTTTTAAAGATCCCTTGCCTTCACTCATCTGTCCTTGCTGTCATCAGTACTTACAGTGTTTCACCTGCAACTTGCAACCTGCTTCCTGAACTCCTTTATCCTCTCCACGTCAAAATAGTTTGATCCTGGGTATAATTTTTGCAAAGAGAAGGATCCCAGGGGAGAGCTTTAAGAGATACCTCTGTTTTTAAGCCCGCTTCCAGACAGGGCTGAATGCAAATGCTTCCACTTA